>NC_089849.1:50190140-50504783 GCF_035609145.1 Eleutherodactylus coqui | reverse complement strand
TGCGTTGCTGGTGACATTTTTGGTGATTTGTTCAAAATTCAAGGCTCACTTGGCCAGCATGGCTACCAGAAGCATTCTGCAGCAACATGCCATCCTATCTGATTTAAACTTACCATCATTTTCTTTTTCAAGAAGACAAATAACCACAAATGCAGCTCCAGGGTAAGGACTATTTGACCAAGAAGGAGAGTGATAGAATAGAGCTTCAGATGACATGGCCTCCATAATCACCCAACCTCAACCCAATTGAGATGGCTTGGACTGCAGAGTGAAGGAAAAGTAGCCAACAAGTGCTCAGCACCTCTGGGAACTCCTTCAAGACTTTTGGAAAGCCATTCCAGGTGATGACCTCATGAAGCCGATTTAGAGAATGCCAATTGTGTGCAAAGTTGTCATCAAAGCAAAATGGGGCTACTTAGAGGAATCTAAAATATAAAACATATTGTGGATTGTTTAACACTTCTTTATCTACTACGTGAGCACTCTTCTACTGAGCTGATTTCTTCAGGAAGCAGACAGCTACGTTCTCTCTGCAGTGGTCATGCTTGGTGTTACAGGCAAAGTTCATATTGAAATGATTGGCCTGTGATACCAAGCCTGACCACTGCAGTCGGAACAGAGCTGAGTAATTCCTGAAGAATTCAGCTCTGTGCTTGAATGTACCTGCCTAGCAAACAGCTAATCGTTGGGCTCCTGCGCAGTGGACACCCACCAATCTACAATTGATAGCCCACTCTAAAGAAAGGTCATCAATACTTTACAACTGGATAACCCCTTTAATTATTTGACATAGCATACCTCTGCCAGTGGCTTATCCCTTTTGTCGATGGCAAAAAAAAATGAACATCCTCAACCGATCTTAAAGGGGTATTCTGGGCCTATACTATTGATGACCTCTCCTCAGGATACGTTATCACTAGTTGATCTGTGGGGGTCTGCCGCTTGGGATCAAAATCATTGTTGGTTCGTTCGCTAATCGTTTGGTTTAAATATCGATTGTTCAGTTGTCCTCATTCACTTATACAGTAAATGTGAACGAATGAACCATGTATCTGCCTGTATGAATCGGCTGCACGAGGGAAATCATTCCGTCTAAAAGCACCCTTAGTGCAGCCGAGCCAAATGTTTACATCAGTGGTCATTAGAGATGAGCGAGCATACTCACTAAGGATAATTACTCGATCGAGCATTGTCCTTAGTGAGTATCTCCCCGCTCGGCAGAGAAGGTTCAGGTGCCGGCGGCGCAGGTGACAGGTGAGTTGCGGCAGTGAGCAGGAGGGAGCGGGGGGAGAGAGGGAGAGAGAGATCTCCCCTCCGTTCCTCCCCGCTCTCCTCCACCGCTCCCTGCTCGCCGCCGGCAGCCGAACCTTTTGTCTCGAGCGGGCAGGTACTCGCTAAGGGCAATATTCGCTCGAGCAATTGCCCTTAGCGAGTATGCTCGCTCATCACTAGTGGTCATTCATTTCAATAGGAGTGAAGCCTTTCAATTACACGTCTGGCCACAAATGTCCAGAGGATCAGCTGATCGGTGGGGATCCCTACCTATGATCTATTGATGACCTGCCCTGAGAATAAGTTATCAATAGTAAATGCCCAGAATCCTCCTTTAGGCCTCCTGTCCACGGGCGTAGCTCAGATAGGCTCACCATGGAGAATCGCGGTTAATCACAGCATGCTGCAATTTAAATCCCGCGAGTGGAGAATCGCACTGATTCCCTACTCGTGGACAGCGTGGCTGCTCTTACCATAGTAGTCTATGGAAAGCGTTTACTGTGTTTCCCGTAGCCGGATTATCGTCGCGGGAAACGCAGTAAAAAAAAACAAAACGAGACAGGCAGCCTTAATGTGTATGTTGATAGGGAAATCAGGAGAGATAATACCAGGCCAACAAAGTGTATGATCAGCTTAGACTATGTACCATGATTTAGCTTGGTAGCAGTCATGCCATTCTCCACCCCAGGCTGCAGTACTAATGAGATTTTACTGACTATTAGAGTTGAGCGAACGAGCATCAAGCCGTGTTCGACACCGCCCCAGTTTTCTCCTCCCCGCTTTGACGTGCCTGTTTTGGCCCCTCCCCACTGCGATGCAGCGCACGTCAATGGCAAATTTTTGGTCTGGCAGGTAGGGAAGAGGGGGGGAGAGAGAGAGATGAGGGGGAGAGAAAAAGAGATAAGGGTGAGAGAGAGAGAGAGAGAGAGAGAGGGGGGAGAGAGAGAGAGAGGGAGGGAGAGAGAGAGGAAGAGAGGGGGAGAAAGAGAGAGAGAGAGGGAGAGAGGGGGAGAAAGAGAGAGAGGAAGAGAGAGAGGGGGGAGAGAGAGAGAGAGGAAGAGAGAGAGAAAGAGGGGGAGAGAGAGAGAACCAAGAAACCAGAGCTCTCAAATTTTACGAAAAGCTCGACTCGAATAACGCGGACCTGAGCATTTGGGTGCTCGCTCATCTCTACTCACTATACATTTAGGTGGAGCATTTTCCTTACTACTTACTCTTCTTCCAATGCAGCGGACATGAATATATTTGAAAATAAATATTCCAGTTGCTCCTTTCCAACCCTCCGCTTACAAGGAAAGGCAGATGTGCAACAGATTTAGCACCTCCAGCCCCTTGATATTCTCTAAGGGTCTTCCTAGAGCTAATGCCTTACACAGTTATTTCACTGACCTGAATGACGACAATGAATGGAATGGGAAACTGCACAAAATAGAAACAAAGTAATAGGTTGGAGAAAAATAGCTACAGAACTGGAAACGCAAATATGGGGTGAAAACATTTGTAACTATATGTCTTAAGTCAGGGCGGGACAAAGCCTAATCATTGATGTTGTCTTCTAATGATGCCTATGATAGTTCTTATTGCTAGCTGCTAAGAATATATAGCTGTCTCCAGTCATTTTTCCACATCTGTCTTAACAGATTTGTCAGGTCTCCTATGTTACCCTATCTGAGGGCAGCGAATGCCAAGGCGGGTGAACGACGAGGACGTTGAGCCAAGATATAGTTTTTTATGATATGATGAAATATTTCCATGTATAAGGGCGGTTTCAGATGAATGTGGTTTCCTCCCATTATGTGGCTGTAATAATCACGTCCGCATAACGGAACAAAATGAAAACACCGATTTCAATGGATTTCAGTGGTTTCGTTTTCACTAGCTTTTTTTCTTGGCCGTTAATTGTACGTCCGAGAAAGGATAGGACC
Source organism: Eleutherodactylus coqui (assembly GCF_035609145.1). Lineage (NCBI taxonomy): Eukaryota > Metazoa > Chordata > Amphibia > Anura > Eleutherodactylidae > Eleutherodactylus > Eleutherodactylus coqui. The sequence goes on along the minus strand of NC_089849.1, from coordinate 50,501,586 downwards.
CGCCCTATCTTAGTGAATACTACGTGCAGGAAAGATCTGGCGGCACCTATCTTCCTGCCGTTATTTTCAAACAACAGCGCTTTGGTATGGAGTTTGAACAGCCGAAGAAAAGCCTTGCTCAGGCATAACTGCACTCCGTAGCGGCCATCGTTGTTGCGCCTACGGCCATCTGAAACCACCCTGAACTAATAGAGAAAGCCTTTATACATGCAAATACTGCATCAAATAACAGAAAGCTACCTATCCCCATGCTGCCCCTCTATGCTCTGCAGTCAGATAGGAGATCTGATAGCCACTTTAAATGTAGTATGTTGAAAACTAGGTGTTTCTATTACGATGCAGTGGGTATAACCGTCCATAGATTGCCATAAGAGGGAGCGGTATGTGTGTACCCTATGGCTTGTACGGCTTTCTTTACTTACCGAATGACCTTTTCTCTATAGTGTTACAATGTCACTGTGTTGTGTCTTTATTATTATTATATTTAAATGAGTCCACAAGCTCCCTTAAGGGCCGGTCCAGCTTTTCAGGGTAGGCTATCAGTAGCAGATCCGTGGTGGTTCGCCACCTGGGACCCCTACCGATCAGCTGTTCATCCAGCTAATGTACATTTGCTGATTTCTGCAGCAAGTGGATAGCTCTGTTCTCTCTGCCATTGCCCAGCTCAGTATTGCAAGGAAACCTTGGAATATCAAGTAGGCCACTGCAGACAGAATAGAGCTATCTGCTTCCAGCGCACATCAACTCCATGGAAAAGTGCAGCGGCCCAGCTAACAGCGGATCAGAGAGGGTCCTGGCCGGTGGACCCCCGCAATTTGAAGATAGGCCTTCAATAGTTAAAAGCTGTAAAGCTCCTTTAAATTCTCTGCAGATTATGGGTCTGGAGGTGGTATTACATAGTCAGAGAAGAACATTCTGCAATATTCTAATATACAAGGGTGAATCAAAAACGATGCCTCGGTGTCTAACATTTTATCTATCCCAGTGACTGTGAATGGCTATGAATGATGTTATATAGGTGTCGCTGCTCTACTGATACATGCTTTCCTTTTTCACCTAGAGTGATTAGAACCATGGATCGGAGGCCAAAACAAAGAGCTGTCATTGAATTCCTGGTGAAAGAGGGGTGTGCACCTAGGGAAAACATAATCAGCTGAAGAATGTTTATAGGGACACGTGCAACGCATCAACAACATCCTGAACTGTGCGGCGTCTGTCGCCTCGAATCAACTCATCAGCACCTTGTCGGTTCTCATCAGTGCCTGATGTTGATGGGCGGCCACTCCTCGGCTTATCTGCAATATTCGGTTTCTCCTGTTTAAAACTTCTTCACCCAATGCCGCACATTGCGAATGTTTAGCCGATTATGGAATTCCTTAGGTGCACACCCCTTTTTCACCACAAATTCAATGACAGCTCTTTGTTTTGGGCTCCGATCCATGGTTCTAATCATCAGTCTGAAAAAGAAAAGCATACATTAGTAGAGTAAGGCCTCTTTCACACGGGCATTGCAATTTTCAGCGCAATGAATGAGAGAAAGCAGCGACTACGCCGCGGCTAAATATCACGTTTTTTCACCCATTCACACAGCCGGGTGCGGCACATGTGTGACGTAGCCTTGAATTTCATCTGCCAGAGAAAAAGAGTTTAGCAATGCTAAACTCTCTCCCCCTCTCTTTGCCGGCTGATGGCGGCAATAGAAGCTCCCATTAGAAGCCTATGGGAGCTGGCAGCAAAGGGAGGGGACGAGAGTGGCATCCAGGAATATCTCCCTGGAGCAACACTGTGCAATGTCTGCAGTATACTGCTCTACGGCCACTGAAGAGAAGGACATTGCTATGCAAATGGTTCATTCATAGAGATGAGCGAACATGCTCGTTTAGAGCAATTACTCGATTGAGCATCGCTTTTTTCGAGTCACTGCCTAATCGGGCGAAAAGATTCAGGGGGTGCCGGGGGTGAGCGGGGGGGGGGGGGGGGGGGGGGAGAGAGAGAGCACTGTACTCTCTGTATCAAAAACTCTGCTTGCAGTCAATCAACAGGAGTCTTCATGGTACACTTCCAGTGGGTGAAAGTGGGATGCCCTTTAACTGTAACCAGCTCTGTGTAAATGACCAGTGGAAGGAAATACTAAGTGACTGCAAGCAAAGATTTGAAAACCTGCAAAGAATTAATAGAGAAAGTATGAAACCAAAATTGCGTAACTTTTCTACACAATGAATATGTTTTATTTGCCGAAACGGTAATCCCCCTTTGACCCATCGGTCAAATAGTAGTTATCCACCTAACGGTGCTGTCACTAGTCTCAGTGCTGGAGGTCCGTGGTACCACATTGATGAACTGATTGCTCCTATTATTAAGTTAGTTAAACCTGTGGTTGTACAGATTACACATTACTACAACGGAGTGCGTACATTTAAACAATATTTTATATGCAGCTTGCATTTTGGGCTGAATTAGCATTTTATATGAAAAACGTAATTCACTTGCAGATGTTGTTGTTAACCGCCTCATTCTCTTTAATGGATTTAATCATTTGAGTCAAATTACCAGAGCGTGCACAGAGGACTAAATCCTGACCCATAGGAATTGTTTGCAGTAATGTCATTCCTAAAGTATCCAGTAGGAGGAGTATTTGCAAAACTAACAAAGCAATAGAATGGAGTAGGTGAATGTATGATGCCTTTAATAACCATTTTTTTCGGATTTGTACAGTCAGTTATAGAATTTTTGCCCTCTTTTTGCACATTTTAGAGGTTTGGTTCTACAGCACATGAAGACGGGACTTTTTGCAGGGATAGGGTTGCATCATACAGTAGGCTTCTCTAATAAGGTCATCCACACCCCTGCAGTGCATAATAGGTAACAAAAAGGAAGAGAAGGAAATATATAAATTATTTAGAACTAGTCCTTGGTATATTAATAATGCCCTAGCACCATACAGATCCCTGCATTGCCCCAGAATCTCATACAACCACGAGGCAATGTAAATTCACCCTCCCAAAGTGGCTTAGCTGCCCCAAAATCAAGGAACATAAGTTTGTTAGATTTTTTCCAGGTCCCCTCCTGTTCTGCCACTTGTGCACTTCGCTTTCCAGTTTATACCTGTGGTTTACCACTGTGTTTGAAGAAGTTTTCCCACACTGCTTTGCCATTGCTATTTTCTTCCTGGATGTTTTTGTGTGGTGGGTGGCAGTTCCAGGCTTGGTGCCTGATGGTTAATTTTACTCAGCTCCTGTCTAAGGATTTCCAGCCCCCGCTCATGAGATGCTAGTGTGCTGTTAACCTGGTCCAGATAGCCAACTAAACTTGTTTCTTGAGCACCACAAGACCCTTCCAACTCTGCCACCCTATGTTCAAACTTGGACATCTCCCCATGAAGTTCATGAGCCAAAGACTGACAAGTTCCGAGTTGTCCTGCAAGCCGTGCTTTCACCCTTTCCATGTCCCCCCGCAACCCTAAAAGCTGTGATCGGCTGGTGCGGATATCAGAACCATGACCATCTACTTGGCCTTGAACAGTAAGCAGTTCCTCATTTAGCCGGTGTCCACGTTCCTCTGCAGTTGAGTTGACTTGGACTACAGCATCAGCATATTTATTTACTGTCTCCTCCAAACCATGCAAGGAGCGCCCAACAGTTCTCAAGTTAACTTGCAGTAGCGTGATTTCACCTTGTAATGCTTCTTCCTTTTGTCTTTCAAGTTGCCTCTTGATGCTCAAAATGGTGTTATTGAGGTGACCTAGCTGTCTTTCGACATCCTGGTTCTGCTTTTGGCATTGTGAAAGCTCACTGTGAATCTCAATGAGAGATTCTCCTACTGATGTGGAGCACCCAGCAGCACACAATTCTTCCACAGCAGCAAGTCGAGTCTGTATACCTTCCAAATTTTCAAGACCCTCTTTCCTTAACCCTGAAAAATGGGCATCCAACAGTGGTATCACTGCTCCATCTAGCGCCAGTGGAGCCGACGCATTGGTGAGCTCTCCAACAGCCGTCAGCAGCCTCTCTTCCAAGACTCTAACTTTGTCATCCACCGAGGCCCTTACCCCATCCAGCTCATTTAAAAAGTGGCCTCTTTCTTCTCCTTCTTGACAACATCTCCTAACACCTTCTTCGGTATAGTTGAGTCTGCTCTCTACTTCATCTAACCTTACTCCAACTTGTGGTTCCAGCATAAGCCTTGTGAGTTCTACATCCACTTTCTGGGTTAGGGTATGGTGATCTTCAGTTAGCTGACGCATGCCACGTTCTAGTTCCTCTACACGTCTGACGAGGTCTTCCAGGCGCCCACAGCAGCCTTCAGCTTCACTCATTCCCTGTACTCTGGCAGTTAATCCTAATATCTCTCTTCTCATTGCTACTTCTCGCCCATCTATTTCCTGCTGCATTCTATGACCTGCTGCCTGCTCAGCGTCTTGGCATTGTCTTTGCACTTCTTGTACTTTCAAATCACAGCTACCTTGGATCTTCTGTAGCTGAGCCTCTAGTCCATCCAGCAGCTTTGCCTGAGCCTCAGCCAACTTTCCTTCCAAATATTGCTCTAACAAGTCAGTGGATGTAAGTGGAGACGGTCTTGCAGCTTCTAGTAGATGCTGGAGCTGTGCTTCATGCCCCATAACCATCCCATTTACCTCTTCCAGAAGCTCGGATTTGGAACGAAGCATCTCACTCACCTCAGCTACTTTCCCAGACAAGTCTGCAGGGACATGTGGAGCCTCGGCCAAAGCATCAGGAATCATTCCAAAGCCAACGGAAGATTGTGAGGAAGAACTGGGCCCACTTACGAGCGAGCCAATCATTTTGTTGGTGTCCTCCTGGATGGCCACGCGTAGAGAGTCTCCCAGACCGCTCACCATTCCCTGTAAGCTGTCATAAGCCTGAGAGAGGCGTCTGACCTCTCCTTCCAAGCGGTCCAAACGTTCTCCAAAAACAGGCGACACTTTTCGTCCTGCAAAGGGCAGATAATTATTATTTGCACCGTTCTCAAGCTGACCAAACACAATATAAATGTCGGCCAAACCAGCTGGGATCTGCTAATGATTTGACTTGCATGGGGGACTCTTAACTTTTCCCTGGTAACATAATGTCGGAGGATAGTAGATTAGTCACTGTGAGAAGGGTCTGGTAATGGCTTATTCCCCTCTCCCCATTGAAAGGGACATGCATGTTAAGGGGATTGTCTGGAACCTTGAGCGTTTTTTCTAGTAATGACCTATCCTCAGGATAGATAATTATCAATAGATGATTGGTGAAGGTCTGCTGCTCGGGATTCCTGATTGCTGATGAGGTGAATGCAGACTGCGCTGTCCATACTGCAGCAGCCCAGACTGGACTGCAGGCACAGCTCCCACTGATCTCAATTAGAGCTGTGTCTGCACTACCAAACTGGGCCGCTGCAATGTTGGCAGTGCTACCTGCTTCCAGCGCTGACCACAGTGATAGCAGTGCCGAGAAATCCGCTGGTCACGGGGATCCCGATTGGCAGACCTCTGATCATCATCTATTGATGACCTATCCTTACTATTGGTCATCAATAGAGAAGATGCCCAAAGTACTGGAAAACCCCTTTAATTGTGATCAAGAGAAATAACTAGTAATTTGATTACATCAAAGTGCACTAAAAGCTTTATGAACATCCGCTAATTTTTCCTGAAATGATTGCTATACTCTGTGAGATCAGAGAGAATGCAGCAGCTGTCACACGTCTGCCAATGTTTTCTCATGTTCTGTCATTGATCTCTCTATTGGCACAAATATGTACAGAAGGAAGACTAGCTGCTTCTATATTGGCACGCGGATAGCAGACACACTGTATAAGGCAGCAATAGCTGGTCCGCTGCACAGGCACAGCAATGGCTATGAACATTCTAATGACAGTAGGGCACTACGGCAGGTGGTTTTTATGGGCCCCTTTAAGGGAACAGTTTTGTAGGCACTATATAGCATTAACATAGTATGCGGTATCATGACACCATAATCAGGCACTTCTACATTGTCATTATATGGCAGCATATTGCATTTTATTAGCATTATAAATGTTATTATATTAGCAATACATGGCTCAGTTATATTAGAAATGTATTGAAATTGTACATCAGTAATATATTTCACTGGTATGTATTGATATTCTGATGTATATAGGGGGGGGGGGGAAGTAGTCTGGTACCACACTCTAAAAGAAAATCTTTCTTTGTTGCACATTCCAACCAATCACAGCACAGCTTTCATTTTACGTCTGCAGTATAAGAAATGAAAGTCGCGCTTTGATTGGTTGCTTTGGGCAACAAAGACAAATTTTCTTTTAGACGGCTTTCATAAGAGTGCGGTGCCAGACTACATTTCCATGGCCGCCCTATAGAATTGTAAGGCAGCCACCAGTACATTGGCACTGCATGGCACTGCTTTATTAATGGAGTGACAAGATTGTGTTGGCAGTGTAAGATTCTTCTTATATTGGATAGTATACTGTAGCTCTAATTTCTTGCTCATTGTATAACAGTGTTCTATTTGCACTCTGTGACACTAATTTATTAGCACTGTTTGATACTCCTAGTAGAAATATGGAAATATGGTTAGTAGAAACAGCCAGCAAGCTTGTTATCAGACATTCCCTCTAACAACTTAGGTGCTGTTCACATATGTACTCGTCGCTCGCACTGTTCAGCCTATAAGAGCCAAACATGGGAAGTAATAGAAGTGCCAGATTCCGTACAAGATGAGCATGAACAGCTCTGGGGTCTGTCAGGTGCCCATCATGCCTCCTGGCATTTCACCGGACAAAATAGAGCACTGCTTTATTAACGGAGTGGCATACTGCTCCATTTTGTCCAGAACTTTGTGCCGGACACTTCGATGCTGATGTAAACAGAGCCTTAGCTGATCTCCTAAAATGCCACTATTTCTTAGTTATTTCCACCCACATCAGATTACTGTATAGGGCCAGGTGTAAAGATTACATTTCTCGGAGTGTAAATCAAGTGTTGGACAGACACTGAGGTAAGGTAAAGTCCCCTGGTGCGAGCACCGAGTCATGACTGACTCCTCGGGTGATGTCACATCGTGAAGTTTTCTCAGCAGCCTGTTTTAGCAGGATAGTTTGCCATTGCCTTCTCCAGTCATTTTTTTTACCTCCACCAAGCGGGGAACTCATTTTACCGACCTCGGAAGGATGGAAGGCTGAGTCAACCTTGAGCCGGCTACCTGAACCACGCAGGGATTGAACCTGCCACCTTTCTGCTGCCTTAAAACTCTGTGCCACTGAATCAGCAGGGAATTCTGAGAGATTTTTATTGTGGCTGCCTGTATAAGTGTGAAGGCACCTCTGTGGTAATAATACGGGCTTGTAACTTTGGGATAATTACATGATAAGTAATGTAGTGGATTTGAGTGGTGACGTAATTTTGTGAAAAGGGACAAGTTATAGCACCCCTCCAATTCACAGGGAAAGATTCGCTATACATGCAGAATGTATAGTTAAAGGAGTAGTCGAGGGGAAGAAACTGAAATGTAAATTTGCTCAGTGCTGAAAGAAAAAAACATGATAAAAAGTCCAACTCACCTCACCCGATCCCCACAGTCCCCGTTCCAATAGTGCCTGGTTCATCGCTCCTCTCTTCTTCAGTCTTCAGCGATGACATCCCATCACACGGACATGTGAACATTGCTGTCAATTACTGGCTGAATGTCACTCAGGATCAACCAGTAATTGGCTGCAGTGGTCACATGTCCCTATGATGGGATGTTGTCACTGGAACTGGAAGAAGAGTGCAGTGGGGGACTGGGCACCATTGGAATGGGAGTTGCAGGGATCGGGTGTGGTGGGTAGACTTTTTTTTCAATGTTTATACGCATTGCTAAGTAGATTTTTTTCCTCCCCAGACTACCCTTTAATATACTTGGTGCCCTCCTGCCGTGATTTGTCCCATTCTCAGTTTAATTTCTACATTCTCAGACTACTCGGTGCTCAGTGACTTTCATAGTCTGAGACAGAGGTGTAACTATATGCACCCGGGCCCACGAGTCTTAAGGCCTCTCTTCTCCATATAGGGAGCCCAGTACTATGACTAACGCATTATAGTTGGGGGCCCTGTTACAGATTTTGCATTGGGGCCCAGAAGCTTCAAGTTAGGTCTCTGGTCCGAGACACTTCCCCTGCTCTTGGGCCACGGAAGGTGTAAGAGAAAATTAAATATAGACACAATGATATTATCATCTGCAATAGTCCATCTGAGAGACGGGGGAATGTCTCAGACTACTGAAGCACGCTGCACAGGGTAGTCTGAGAATCCAGTAGATGTTTTACATATATAAAGAGGCAGCCACTGGTTAGTTTACACATACAGCTTTCCTTACCATAGCCAGTCTTCTTTGGGGGTGCAGGTGGGTCAGGAAGAGTTTCTGGCTGCAATTTGGAATAAGTAGGTGGTGTCTTGGGCGGAGGGAACAGCTTCGACCCCGGAAGAGAAGCTTTAGGTCCCACGTAAGGTGGAAGGTAGCCCGACTGGACAGGAGGTCCATCTTGGCAGGAGTCCCCTGAATGTCCTGGACAACAGCGCCACTGTAGTTCGGTCACTATCTTGTATCCAATCCTGTACTTGGGTCTGAAGAGAGTCCTATACCTGTTTACAAAGGGGCAAATTAATGATGGTGGAATTTGACATGCCTTACCTGTACCAACAACTTTTGCAGATTGCTGCTGAACTTCCCATTTCTAGCAATGCGAAGGAAGAAGAATGCAAATAATCATAGACCGTGAAACCGTAGATGTATATTACAGAGAGGTTAATGATATGACTAATTTGCTAAGGTGGTTCAATGGGTTGCATATTGCTTTTGAGCAATCTGAATAGGGCAACATCTGCATGGAGTTTGTAAGTTCACTAAAGGTTTCCTCCAGGCACTGCGATTTGCTTACATTAAGTTGATTTCTAATGGATTTTCCCATCTGTGATGAAATTAAAGAAAGAGCACATGAATTGTATACATGATAGAAAGCGATGTGATGTAAGGCCATGCTAACGTTCAGCACAGTAACTTACATTACAGTTCCTGGACACTTGGGACCCCAGCTGCACTTGAGGTACTCCGCTTTGATGTACGGTTCGGTGCCATCCTGCATAGTGCACGTCACATTCTTCTCCACGACGTATACGCAATAATTCCTACAAAAAACCATAGCAGGATTATATGGAAATATCTGCTTATTATGCAAAGAAAGATCTTTCTGATCCACTAATGCAATATGTATATATTGATAATATGGAATGCCATGCTGTGTCAGGGGCACTGGCAATAGAAGAAGACACAATTTTCTTACATTATTCCAGGCAGAACGCCAGAAACATGCGAGAACAAGGGAACTTAGTCAAAGAGCTGTTATATGAGCTTGTAGAATACTGTACCACTAATATTTAACATACTTCTCTGAAATAATGGATTCATACAGCCACAACAAATATGTAGCAAGGGTCAACTAATCCCTGCCCTTGGCTCATGACTGAACTACATCCCCCAGCATGCTGCTGATTCTATTACAGGCTATCTATCTGTATTCTTCCTTCTTGCCCACCCCCCCACCCCTTCAAACACACAATATAGCCATCATTTTGGAACCTGTGGCACTATTATAATTGCTTTTTTATTATTTAATAGGGATCGGAGAGACAGATTCCATTCAAATACATTGCATATTTAGCAATGTGGAGACTGCAAGAAGAGAACCGAAGACCTGCTCCATTGCATACTGTACTCACATGTGCTATGTGTGTAAATGAACATGGTCTTTACTCCGTAATGCACAATGGTAATGGCACTGCATCGTCTATAGTTAGTGTTGAGCAAATCAAACCCGTAGAACCCTCTTTCAGGTCGAAAAGTTCAGTTTGGCACGAACCCAAACCAAGCTTTTAGCAAAGTTCTACCTGCATCAAGGTTCTACTAGTTCAGTTCACTTAACACTAGTCCTGAACACTGATGTGTAGCACCATCTAAGAGCCAACAAAGTACACTCATGGCTCATAGATAGTATTATACACCAGTTTTATGGGTTTTGGTTCGGTCCAAACTAATCCAGACCAAACCAAACTTTTTGGAAAAGTTCAGCAGATTGGCTTGTTGTATAGTGAATAGACCCTGAAGTGCGGTTTATAAATCGTTGCTGTATGGATATTTAGACCTTTTATAGTTGATGTTTCATTTTGCAAATATTAACATATTTATTATAAGTACAGTAAGTTATTTTACAATATATGAATACGGAATTACACACATAAACACATTACAAGAATACACATAAAAGTCTGTATATTTATGATCTGAGTTTCTAGAAATATGGATATTTTGCCAGTATTACCTGTGCTTGGTAATGGGCTTGCCATACGTCTGAGGTTGAGAGCCTGAGGTATATAAGCTGTGAATGAACCTTCCGCTGGCCGGAGGTGGGTAGTACGTTCCTTTGGCATCCACTGGACATAATAATCCATTAAAACACATAGAGAAAGCAACTAAAAGCAAGATCCTGAGCATCCTGTCTTCCATTCTTCTAATGGTTGAGTGTAAGCACAGTGAGGACTGATGAGAAGTATGCAGGGGTCAGCGATGAGGAGCTAAAATGTCTATATCCCTTCTTAAAAAGGGTCTGTTCCGAGGGGGGTCCTCAGGAACTTAAGAGAACTTCACTTTTACTCTCCAACTTTCTAGCAATTACTTCTCACAGTCCAAGTGGGCTCTCGTCTATCTGATGCACTTCAAGTAGCCTCTTCCAGTAAAAAGACTACACCAGGCACACTCCGAAGGGGTCGGTAAAATACAACGTCTTTGTGCTTGACCACAAAATTAGGATTCCTTGGAAGTCATTAGTCGGGGATGTGAGATGTTTGTCCTTTGGTGTCACTTGGTCATCAGACTCTGTCACCGAGTGTCAGTGTGAGTTTCGGTGTGACAGTCTTTGGCTACGATTGCTGGCTCAGGCAAGCACAGTTTCCATCCTTTTTTTTTCTGCTCTCTTTTATCTTCTCACTTTTGCTCTTCTGCGTCTTTATTTTGCATTGTCCCTTTTTCCTTCAGGGCTCACACCTCCACAATGCACTTTCCTCTCTGCTCCAGAGAGGTGAATAGTTTTCTTTATTTTGGTTATGACTTTGTGAGTCTTCTGTCTCTCTGCCTGCTACTTTCTATCACTCTCTAACTTTTCTGTCTTTCTTCAGCCTCCCTCTCTCCCCTGTCCCTGTCAGCTCCTCGCAGCTCCCTCTATACCCCAGACCTGTTAAAGGGGAGGGGGTGATTGGGGTGGAGGGAGAGGAGGAGTTTGTAGGATTAGAATAATATACCCCCCTGCTCTGCCCTTTCCTGAAGCTGTGTTACCTCTGCCAGCAGCAACATGAGACCAAGGCTGGCACTATGTGTCACATTCAGCGAGGGCACACGTGCACAGCTCGCATGTACAATGCAACATGCAACGTCCAGCCGGACTGGCTGCCACCTCATCCTGACACATGGAGGGGAGAGCACAGCAACTTGTGAAGAACTAGACCATTGTGAATTCTAGCAGATGCAGCTGTGCGCAGGAACCTGCTCCTCTACAGCTGTGACACATAGCTATACATGCCTCTTGTACTCAGATGGGACCTTAGATTCAGATCAGGGACACTTTGCGTTGGCTTCATGGATAATATATATTCTAGACAGTATTTTGTTTGTTTTTACCTGATTATAAAGAGTTGATGTTAAAGTTATTAACTATCATTAATGAGATTTGATCTGCTGTAGCTGTTTATTCTAGGATATAGAAATACCAAATATGCCTGATCAAAACTATAGATCTCATTTTCTCTACATACGGAGTGGGCAATGGGAAAAGTATTTAAAGGGGTTTTCCGAATTCTTGTTTTTTATACAGATATGGGCACCTGATGCCCAAAACGATATAAAATCAATATAGTCACCATGGCATTCGACCACCACTTCGGCAGTGCGGGTCCACAGCATCTGACAGGTGACGGCACCCGGCAAGAAGACCCGGTGATGTCCTGTAAACCTGTCACATGGGCTTCTAATGTAGAAGCCTCGAAGGAGGTTTATAGGATGTTGTTGCTGACGTCCATGTCGGGTCTACAATTGGGTGCAGCGGTGGCATAGATAAATAACTTATATGACCGTTGCAGCACTTTTAAAAAGCAGTGGGGGAGCAGCGCGGCAGCAGGGAGGTGAGTATTTTTTTTATATATGTGTCACCCCCTCCACCTCTATTAATTTTTAACTATATCAGAAAACCCCCTTTAATGTATGCATACAGGGTGTCTACAAAAATACCCGTCTAGGGTAGGGTTGCCCCCTTTATCACAAATAAATACCAACTAAGGTAAAAGGGGGTATAGTTTAGTCTGGGGTTATGCAGAAATTGAAACAAAAAAGTGAACTTTAATATTTTAGAATTGCCGTCAGTGGCTATACAACGATGTACACGGTTCAGCGTAGGGGTGACCGGTTTATAGGCTGCTCGCATTTATCTCTCCAGTTCATCAACATCACGAGAGGGTGTTGGGTATGCATGGCAAACAGCTGCCTTAGGCCGGCTGGACACGATCGGGTCAGGTTCCGCATATGGGAGCCTGCAGCAGAATCCGACCTTGTGCCCAGTCAGCATCTGAGCGTACCTGACATTTCTTCTTTCTTTACTGTACTGTGGATGGCTCGCACGGCTTCCATTGACTTCTGTGCGGAATCCGCACAGAAATAGAGCATGCTATGATTTTTCCTGCGTGAGCAATTGATTTCCACTCGTGTAGAGGAAACCACGTTTTTTTTCATAGCCTGCTATGGGCGGTATTTACTGCAGAATCTGGAGACTGACGCCTGCTCCGAATTCCGCAATGCAAATCCGCCTGTGTGCAGGCGGCCTTAAGGTGACTCCACAAGAAGAAGTCAAGTGTTGAGAACATGGTGGTCAAAGAACAGGACATCGTTGTCCAATCCAGCAGGTTTCAAATGGTTTGGCAAGCCACTGTCTCATGTCTCTCCAGGAATGAGGTGGACCATCATGCTGGTGCCCAACCCTCTGACATTGCCCCAATGCCTAGTCATCGAGCCATTCATCCACTGTTGTGCTTAGAATGCTCAGTCACCATTCCGGCTGCCATCAATGAATTACTGCATTATTATGCTAATTCATCTTAAATTGTTTCTCTTTGGTTATTACTGAAACAAACACGCTCCATATATATATATATATATATATATATATATATATATATATATATATATACCCCCATGCAATGCTGGAAAGAGCTCTTTTGTCCCTGGATAGGATTTTATATGTACAGTCCATATATGTGATGCCTGCAGATTTAGCTGTGGATTCACCACTGCAATGGTGAAAGTGGTAAATTATGCAGAGAAAAACTGTGGCATTTCTGCAAAGCCTGTTTAAAGGTCATACAATGACTTGCAGGAATGCTATCCTCTAATAGGTGGCGCTGTTGAGACATTGTTCCTTCCTCTATTTGCATATTTCCCAGAGGACCATGCATGGTCTTATAAGCCCCCTCACACCTACTGTACAAGGCAGTCTCCACAAGGAAAATGTTTATTCCTCCCAAAATACATCATAGGTCTCTCATCAAGCCATCCAGAAACCTACTACACACTGATGAGGGGCAAAACCCCTGAAACAGTCTGTCTGTAGATGGTTATCTTTTCTTTCCAGTGACTGTGGAGTACATTTCCAGTTAGTATTAGAAGGCCTTTTAAAAGGTCAGACATTGACTTGCAGTAATGGTGCCTTCTAGTAGGTGGCGCTGTAGAGGCATTGTTGCATCTTCCATTTGCATACACAACAGAGTGAGCATGCTCTGGATTTGAAAAATAGCAGCATGTGCATTTTTGCACATGGTAGATATCCACAGCATGTAGATAAGATTTGTATCATCTCATTTACTTGTTTTATACTGTAATCTGCTGTAGATTTTACTTACACTAATCCACCAGGTGCGAATCTACCCTTAAAGGGGTTGTCCCGCGCCGAAACGGGTTTTTTTTTTTTCAATAGCCCCCCCCGTTCGGCGCGAGACCAACCCGATGCAGGGATAAAAAAAACAAAACGGGTAGTACTTACCCGAATCCCCGCGCTCCGGTGACTTCTTACTTACCTTGTGAAGATGGCCGCCGGGATCTTCACCCTCGGTGGACCGCAGGTCTTCTGTGCGGTCCATTGCCGATTCCAGCCTCCTGATTGGCTGGAATCGGCACACGTGACGGGGCGGAGCTACGAGGAGCAGCTCTCTGGCACGAGCGGCCCCATTCAGAAGACAGAAGACAGGACTGCGCAAGCACGTTTAATCGGGAGATTAGACGCTGAAGATTAGACACCATGGAGACGAGGACGCCAGCAACGGAGCAGGTAAGTGAATAACTTCTGTATGGCTCATAATTAATGCACGATGTACATTACAAAGTACATTAATATGGCCATACAGAAGTGTATACTCCCACTTGCTTTCGCGGGACAACCCCTTTAAGACTCCTTCACACCAGGGTATTCGCATGTGTATTTGCGTGCATGCAAATATGCAGAAAATAGAACCCATTGATTTCAGTGGGTTCATTCTTATTAGTCTTTCTTGTGTGCGTAAAAAAACCCACAGCATTTTCTATTTTTATGCGCATTTGAGCACAAAAGGCCCCATAGAAGTGTACCATACACTGCGCAATTCCACGGGAAAAAGAACACACTTCATTAGGCTAAATAGCCTTTAAAATCACGGTGAGAGCCATGTGAACTGGCTCTGTGAGTGCAAAAAGTACGGTAATGCACAAAAGCATATTGTTCACGACGCAAATGTACTGCGTTACGCAAGCGTTTTGGCGCATACGCTCGTGTGAAGGGGCTCTTAAGTGTCATATATTCAGCACTGACTTACAGAATTAAGAAAAATCTATACTGCGTGTAAGTTTTTGCAATTTTCAATACAGTGGAAAACACAGAAGCAAATTGCCCAAAGGAATTCCAAGCGCACCTCTTCTGGCTTATGTCGAGCACATTGGAGGCTAAGAATGCAACTGGTGCTTCAATTGGGAACATTTTCAAGCTATATGGCCCATGTACAGCACAAGAATGATGTCAGCACAATCTTATAGGACAGATGTGTCAATATCTAGACGTGTTGCATTCCCCTTTTACACAGTACAACTCATTTTTGAACATTTTCGACTAGAATTGTTGAAGGAAACATCTTCCAGCATTTATTAGGTGGAGCCAACAACTCCTCATGCTGTTCTTCACACACGTCAGATGTCTTAAACATTTTGAAATCTTAAACTGACCATACATATTACACAAAGACTGAGGAAACCTGCCCACCTGAACAGAAAGAGCCCGATGATCTAATGTATATCGTGGTCTCCTGTCTGTCCCCCAATGGCAAACGTTGGAGGAAAGGAGGACTGGACATGTTTTTTTTTATCATGTCTCATTCTTTGATACTCTTGGAGATAAGCCGTTTCTAGAAGTTTCTAGTGGTGGGCTGTTTTCCTATCTTAAAAATGTTTATGGGGAGGTTGGGGGAGAAAGTTGTTGGCCGTACTATCCCAATTTTAAGAAAGCAAGTAGGACAACAACAGGCTTTGTCCAAATGAGGTAGTTTGTTCGGTATGTCTGGATGTTCATGTGCGATGGACAGTTGTAGAATTCCACGCCTTACTGTCACCAAATACAGACGTCTGCCATTTTGATGTCATTGATGCGTCAATCCCTGCTTCATCTACTGAACAAATAGCAGTGATGACACAATTTCCAGCTCAAGCCCTCCCAGCCCAATACCACAATGGCACCACGTGCAGGAGTAAATGATGGGATCAGGTGGGGCAGCAGGTCAGGATGGAGATGTAAGGGAGGTTGAGAAAAGTTATCCTAGAGTAGCTAGTCAAATGTTATTACTTCTGCGGTGTATTTGAAGAGGTGAGGTAGCATGATGGAGTTTAGTTAGAAAAGTGATATACTGTATTTGCTAATGTTTAGTAAGGAGAGCAATGTATATTATAATTTATATAAAGGAAAGCAATATTAAAGGAGTTGTCTAGTTAGAATGAACTTTTTTAAATCAGAGCCAAAAGGGTTAAAACAATAAAACAAAAGGTATTCACTTGTCTTCAGCGTTGGCGATCCAGCGCTGCAGCCCTGCGATTCCTCCGGTCTCTGTTGACAGTGGAAATCAAGTAACCACTGCTTGCCGGTCAGAGGCCGCAACGTAACAGTACTAAACTCCTGGCATCATGGCACCCAGGATGTAAGGAGACCGAGCCGTGACGTAGCGGGCTCCTGTTGGCAGGCAGCAGTCACCTGACTTTTTACTATCAGCACAGACTGGAGTAATTGTGGGGCTGCAGCGCTGGATCGCTAGGGTGGAGGACAGATAAGTTCTCTTTGTTTTATTGTTTCAACCCTTTTGACTCCGTTTTAAAAAAGTTTACTCTAAAACGTCAAGCCCTTTTATGTTTACTGAGAAAAATACTGTTTATTGAGAGGAATATTGAGGTTTAGTATAGGAAATGCTATAATGTTTGTTCCGTAAGTGTAGAGGCATACAGAGTATTGTAAATGTGTATAATGTAGTTGATTGACATAGTAACTGACATTTATTAGAAAAATGAGCGGACGATTGACAGTCACTTTATGACTTACGACAAGGATTGTACATAACTGAGCAGTTGAGGAAATGTTATAGTCTCCGTTGTGGCCCCTGTGGACATTGTGTGATTGGTCCCGATTCCAGTTATGGTATCTATCACTGGTGATGATGCATGACACAGGTTCAGGATATGAACGGCGTACCACAAATATACAAGGTTTATTGAGAAATACAGAAATGTAAATAATACCGTGAGAATGAGCAAACAAGCTGACTAATGCAACAGCACTTTGCAAACGTTAGTTCTAGAATACTGAAACACAGTTCATGTGGTACAATATAAGGTACTTTCAGCCTTTTACAATGTCCTGGTCCCAAGATGGTTGCCAGCTCCTCATTCAGCTTCTCCAAAGATGGCCATTGCCCTACTTCCTTTTGGGGGAAAGGCTACAGTCCCCAAATATTTGTAATAGCTCCATTGATTTCTATAAATAACAGTAATTGGAGTTCCCAGTGATGGCCAACTATAATAATGCAGTCTGGGTCTCTGTTCATTAACTTTATTGCGGCTTAATATTTGGGACATATGTTTAGAGCTCCATCCAGGATCTCACAATGGCAGCGACCACTAACTCAGTAAGGATGTGAAAGCTCTTTCTTCCCCTTTACATAGCAATGTTTTGGGTTTTAATCATGCTGGGTGGGGCATGGGCATCAGATGGAAGAACAGTAGGACAATTCTGCCCCGCAAGGTACGGTATAAGAGGTGGAGTGTGGTGCGTAATTATTAGTTGTGTTTCTTGAGCTGGTAAAGTGTGCAAGAGCTGCTAGAGCTCAAAGCAGAGGTTTGGTGCAGCCTGTAGTCGTGTGCCGCGAGAGGAGCCCTCTGCTTTAACTCCTGAGGCTGGGCAGAGCTTGAGTTGAGGAAATTCTCTGAAGTTTGGAGGAAGAGAGTGCTCAGACCGTTAGACCATTGTAGCTCTGGTTGGGGACTTGTTGAATTGCTAAAGTCAGAGAGACAGCCCTACACTAAAGAGACTGTGAGTGCTAATTAATCAGAACTGCTGAGAGTGTTCACAGAGTAAGGCCTGATGAGACTGCGACTATAAAGAGACTGTGAGTATAAAAAGATTAGGAATGTTAAGCAGAATACAAAGCCACTGTGTTGTATCCGGCACAGGCAATGAAGCCGAGAGTGTTGCAAGTACCAGAGGTAGTATTAATATATAACCAGACTGTGTTAGGACGAAGAGATTGCTGCATGGTAAAGAGACGGTACTTGATTCGGCCCCGTATTCTGGGTTGCTGAATTTTCCTGGTTGTATTTCCAAAGTATTTGAATCTGTGTTACAAAGTTCAGAAACCATATCCTATGTAAAGTGCTCATACCATTGATTTCCAAGGTGACTGTAACATTGATTCCTGTGTGCAACTTAGGGAAACGGCCCTGCAGCTCTATTCGATGGAGACACAGACATTATGGAGAATATGAAAGATCTATATGAAATTGGGCACATAGATGTATTATAGGACCTATCTATTTCTAAGGATGCCAAAGTGTGAAGCTGCAATGCAATCCTGTGCAGGAACTCATACAGAGACAGTTTTCTATATTATGTAATTTTCCCCACTGTAGTTTTTGTGTAGTTTCAATATATTGCTCATAAGACTCTCCAAAAGTGCAATGTGTGTGTTGATGGGAATCCATAATTTCCCATCCTCTAACATTTGGCTAACTGCCTGGCCCTGCTGTAACATACAGGAGCTGCAAAAGAAAAAATTTGCCCTTAAATTTGCTCTCTGTGTCTAATTGTCTTCCACCTCATGTCAATCAAGCACTGCAATAATCTCTGTATTCTTTCTAAGGCATGGGACCACCTTTGATCTCTTACTGGTTCATTTGGGTTATTCTTCACTGTTAGGGCGCCCACCCACTGGCGATTTTTTTCCCTGCGAAATTCGCAGCATTTTTTTCTCTGCAGGGGTCTATGGGACTTGTAATGTTAAAATCGCGATCGCGCAAAATCGCAATTTACCGCAAAATCGCGATTTTGCGCGGTCGCGATTTTAACATTACAAGTCCCATAGACCCCTGCAGAGAAAAAAATGCTGCGAATTTCGCAGGGAAAAAAAATCGCCAGTGGGTGGGCGCCCTTAAAGGGAATCTGTCACCTACTTTTACCCCATAAGCTAAGTTTAAGGGCTGGAAGCAGGTGACCCATGAAGTCCGAGGATGTAAGTTTTATTCCTACCTTCCCTGTCATTCCCCCGATGTCAGTGCTGGAAGCCATCCATAATAAAATTAGAACGGACAGACTACTTAGCAGCGCCGCTCAAAGCCCTGACACCAGGAAATGACGCGGGAGGTAACTATAGCACTTACTTCCCCGGACTCAGCGGGTCACCTACTTTCAGTCCATAAGCTTATTTTACCTGGCTAAAAGTAGGTGACAGACGCCTGTTAAACCTTGCATAGTCATCATAATTTCATGGTACTGATGCTTCAAAGAGCTTTCAGAAGGTCCCCTACTGCTGTTCTGTTATCCCCTTAGTGACACCGACATGACTTTTGACGGCCTCACTAAGTGGGTCTTATTCCACACAGTGGTCAATTGACTGCCTCACTGTGGAATAAGGCCCTGGGGTGTGTGCGGGTGGCAGCTCCCTGCTATCGCCTACCGGAGGTGGCCAAAAGCCTAGAGCTGTCATGGGGGGGTCACGGGGAACGGCTCCCAGTCGCATGATAACTGTTATCCAACGGATAACGGCGATTGCATAAAAGTGTAAATAAAGTTAAAGTTTCAGCTCCTCTCACGGATCGGATCCATGGAGGGAGCTAAGAACTGCTCATCTTCATTCTTCGCAATGTCCTGCAGCATTCCGGACCTTCCAGGACCTGACGCTGCCTTCTGCGCATGCGTGCCAGATGTCTAACGTCAAGCACATGTGCAGAAGGCCGGAGGGCCCAGGAGAAATAAAAACTCCCGGCTAGCATACGTAGACGGGAGCAGGGAGATCACCAGGGGCCGCTGTATGTGGTTACTGGTCACATGATCACAGTTATCCAATGAATAACGGCGATCACGTAAAGTAAGAGAAAAGTGTAAAAAAAAAAATTTAACGTTTTAGTTTATCTTCCCTCACAGATATGATCCATGTGGAGAGATGAAATGAAGTACCTAAGGCCCCCCGATTTATCCGTGGACCTTACCACAGCTTCCGCGCACACGCCCGTCGCTAGAATGGCTGATGCATGCACAAAAGCCACAGTTCCGGGGTAATTAAAAAAAATTCCCTACTCTTGGCTACCAAACGTACCCAAGAGCCTGGAGATTTCACGGGAGGCCGCGGTATGCGGTCTCTGATCATTGGATCCATTGGATAACGGCGATCATGTAAAAGTAAAAAAAAGTTAAAGTTTCACCTCCCCTCATGGATCAGTAAGGGGAGGGGAAATTACATAGCCAAGGTCTCCAGCAATGTTCCCTGATGGGATCTTAATCCACGGACCTTTCCCAGCTTCAGTGCATGCGTCCATCGGCAAAATGGCAGACGCAAGCGCAGAAGCTGGGGAGCGACTGGGAAATTTAAATTTTCCCTTGCTCCTGGCTACTAAAGGTAGCCAAGAGCCTGGAGTAGTAACTAAGGGCCGTGGTGAGTGGTCCCCGGTTACGTGATTGCCGTTATCCAATGCATAAAAGTTTTTTAAAAAGTTGAAGTTTAAAGGGGTTGTCCCGCGGCAGCAAGTGGGTCTATACACTTCTGTATGGCCATATTAATGCACTTTGTAATGTACATTGTGCATTAATTATGAGCCATACAGAAGTTATAAAAAGTTTTTTACTTACCTGCTCCGTTGCTGGCGTCTTCGTTTCCATGGAGCCGACTAATTTTCGCCGTCTAATGGCCAAATTAGCCGCGCTTGCGCAGTCCCGGTCTTCTTTTTTCAATGGGGCTGCTCGTGCTGGATGCCAGCTCCGTGTAGCTCCGCCCCGTCACGTGCCGATTCCAGCCAATCAGGAGGCTGGAATCGGCAATGGATCGCACAGAAGCCCTGCGGTCCACCGAGTGAGAAGATCCCCGCGGCCATCTTCATCAGGTAAGTAAGAAGTCACCGGAGCGCGGGGATTCAGGTAAGCGCTCTCCGGTGTTCTTTTTTAACCCCTGCATCGGGGTTGTCTCGCGGCGAACAGGGGGGGGGGGGGGTTGAAAAAAAAAAAAACCCGTTTCGGCGCGGGACAACCCCTTTAATCTCCCCTTACCAATGCGATCGGTGAGGGGAGATGAAACGTCTTACCAGAGGCCTCCGCATTTGAACCCTAATGCGATCATTCTCCACAGACCTCCCCTGGCTTCTGCGCATGCGTCCGTTCGTCAAAATGTAGGACACATGCAGGAGTCGGGGAGGGTCCAGGAAATTTAAAATCTCCTTGTTCCCATCCACCAAAGGTCGCCGAGAGCCTGGAGCAGTGACCAGTGGCCTCGTTGAGCGGTCCCCAGTCACGTTATAAAAAGGTAGTGATCTACCATTTGGCCTGTCTCAAATGAACAGATAGAAATTGCGGATTCCGCATGCACTGGATTACACAATTCCGCTCACATTAGCGGCTCGGAATTACGTAATCCCCTTGCACAAAACAGAATGCAGCATGTTCTATTTTACCACAGATATCCACAACATAGAGCCCATTGTGCTCCATGGTCACAGATATACCTGCAGCCCATACGCAACTACATTGTATATGGGCTGGGGGTACCAGCGTCATCACAGGAAATACAAACAAAAAAAGGTGTACTGCCCATGACCGCCTGTGTGAGTAGGCAGTTATGGGCAGTACATTACGCTTCCGTATGCAGCGCTACAAACAGGCTCACAGCTGGAATCCGCTGCAGGCCTCGGCAAGCGAATTCCACATCCGGCCGCGTGAGCCCGGCGTTATTCAGATCGCTACCTGTAAGACATAATTTACAAGAAGCCCCGGGAACGCTCGCCTTCATGCAGTTCCAGGAGCAACTTGTTGAGCGCCGCACCTCAGCAAGCTCATAAAACCTCACAGAGCGCCACTCTAAGGTGAGGGGGGGGGGGGGGGCGATTATTTTTAGGGAGTACATTTTTTTTTCTGCACAAGTGAGCAATAGGACCTGGAATTTATTCAGTTGTGCCCTGAAATCCAGTGGGTGTTCCCTCCATTATAGGCCTAGCCATGTGTCCAATAAGCAGATTGGAGCTACAATGGGTATGTTTCTGAACACTGCACAAACAGGGGTATCCATTTTGGGGTGCAAGTCTTCATTCCTATGTACACTGTACAAAAAAAAAATTTTTTAAATGACAATGTGCTAAAAAAATGAAAATTGTAATTTTTTCTTTCTGCTTTGCTTACATTAATTCAAAGGCTGTGGGGTCAAAATACACAGTACACCCCTAGATGAATGCATTGAGGGGTCTAGTTTTCAAAATGGGGTCATTTGTGGGGGTTCTCCATCGTTTTGGCCGCTCAAGGGCTCTACAAGTGGGCAATGGGGCCTAAAACACCTTCAGGCAAAATGTCTGTTCTGTAAGGCCCAATATCCACGGGAAAAATAGATTTATTAAATCCGCATGGGTCTCCTGCATGCGTTATCCGCATATAAAATTGCTCATAGGATATAATTAAATAGCTCCGGATGGTATTTTTAAGCGATTTGCGGATGTCTTGCGTGAGAATTAAAATGCAGCATGCTGCATTTTAACGCGGATCTCGCGCGGATGGGCTAGATCTTCCGCATGCAAAAAAAAAAAGACAATTAATAGTGCATCCTCTGCGGAAATCCGCAGCAGAAATTTGCGCGGCCATATTTTTTCCGTGGACATTAGGCCTAAGCCACCGGCTGCTTCTTTCGGTTTGGGCCCCATTGTGCCTACAAACATAAGATTAGGGCCACAATTGGTATGTTTCTGAACACAGGACCAACAGGGGTATCCACTTTGGGGTGTAAATCCTCATTTTTATGTGCACTATAGAAAGAGAACCTGTCTTTAAAATGACATATTTGCAAAAATATGACATTTTATTTTTTCTCCTCCAAATTGCATTACCTCCTGAAAAGAAACTGTGAATATATTAAGATGTGTACTTTTAAAAACATTGGGTCATTTGTGTATCATTCGGACACCTCTAAGCCTTTGCAATTTTGGCTTGTTGTAGGAAAACAAAATGTTCCTCGAAATATTAATAATGTTAAATTCGTACATGTCTCCTAAAGGGTTTAAAAAACCTAAAGTTTTTCCAGTGTGCTTCCAGAATAAAGTAAACAGATGGAAATATATATCTCATGAAAAAGTTGAACAGTAGGTTTGTGCATATTTAACATGTTGCAGTTGAAAATGTGAAAAAAATGACAATTTTTTTCAAAATTTTCCAAATTTTGGTGCTTTTAATAAATAGGCACAATATTCTATCGGTCTATTTTTACCACCTAAATGAAGTGCAATATGTGGCCAAAAAACTTCAGAATCACTTGGATCTGCAAAACCTTTACGGAGTTATTCTATGTTAAAGTGACATGTCAGATTTCCAAAATTCGGCCTGGTCATTAGGGCGCAAACAGGCTTGGTCACTAAAGGGTTAAGTGTTTGCCTCAGTGTATAGATTATTGCGTATTTGTAACATTAAAAGGGTTCTCTCTATCTTAAACGGAAGCTGGCACGGGCCCATCTATTCTAACCCCTGGCACTCAGCTTGGGGGAAGTTACTTCTGGTCACACAACTCTCCTGTTGCATCATTGTAGCATTACACGGTGGTCATTAAAATAAATGGTCTTTAATGTAATGCATAGATGAGTCGGGTTGTTCTCATTCTTTTTCAATTCTTTTACCTGAATTTAATATTAGACAAGCCAGAGCTGAGGAATGATATAACATAGTTCTGTTTTCAATTATTATTGCATTTATTTAATATAAAAAGTTGTCTTAAACCCATATTATTCATGTGAAAAAAAGAACTAAAAGTTACCCTCCAATCCGGGACAGAAAAAAAAACACACAATAATGAAAGTCAGATCTAGAGAAAAAGGGCAATCTTACCCAATTAGTTATAGACCAGATCTCCACCAAACAGAGGAATCACCGGAGCACAGTAAAGGCTGATTGGCTGGTGAGGAAACAACTTACCCCCCAAACAATCAGGGCCCTCAGCAGTAGAGCAATGCTGACGCATGGGCGCATCGTGTTTTGACACTGTCATGACCGCCACACCACAATATCAGCGCTATTCACTTGAACGGGGATGAGCTACAATACCAGATAAAGCCCAAGGATAACAATGGCATGCTTTGAGTTAAGAAAAGGCTGACCCTTTTCTGTTCCCAGAAAACACCTTTTTAACTGGCTGTACCACCCGAGGCAGCAAAACCTGCACTTGCCAAATGTAGTTAAGGTGAGTCCAGATACAAGGAAATGTATCCATCATGGATCTCGCTGTAAGGGTGGTTTCACAGGGGCGTCAATGTGTTCATTCTCATTTTCGCTTTTAGACGCGCATTCTACACGTGCAGCATGCTCTATTTTAGTGCATATTTGCGCACCAAAGGTCCTATAGGAGTCCATGGGGGGGGGGGCGGGGGGGGTGCAAATGCACCCACGAGACCCACACAATATGCTGCACAATTTTGCGAGAAAAATAACACACCAGAGACTAATTAAGCTAAATAGCCTTTTAAACACAGTAAAATGCGCAGATATGCATGCAATAGCACGACATGTACAGCGCAAAAATGTCAAGCTATCACATGCATTTTGCGCATCTGCTCGTGAGAAGCCGGCCTTAGTCTGTGGCCATTCTAAAGGAAAATCCAAATGTGCTCATGTGTTATTTTCCCATTTTGCTGCAGCTTGTGTTGTGGATTCCACTCTGCATAAAAGTGACCTTCAGGATCTGGACAAACAAAGATGGCCGCCCCAGCTTCTCTACTACCTAATGCACACTGCACATTAGTTTGTATCATTAGTCTAAGGGCCCTTTTACACGCCCAGCGATTCAGCGATGAACGAGAATGCATTCGCTTCCCATTCATTGTTCATTTTATGGAAGCATAAAAATAATAATTTCCTAGTTCGCACTGAATAATTTGTGAAGCAATTCCGATTGCACTGGCTGGAGCACCAAAGGGACAGTGAACTGCATATTGGGAACTGGACACACGGACAGACATAAAATAAGGACTGACAAACAACCAAAACACTCACCCTGCATTCCTGTACACATAACGGATGGCATTGCTGTAAAAGTATGAGGTATTAGTTCATGGATTGGCCAAGTCACTTAAGCCACGAGCCCAAACTTAAAGGGTCCTTGTTATCTCGCGGGTCCCTACTCTAATGAGACAACATCCACCAGAACCCCGCCTGCAAGCAGGACAATCGCCCAGATAAGGGCGGCCCCACACTGGAAACTAAGGGCCTCAGTAGCCTAGAGATGATACACGACCCAGCAGGACAGGACACAGTTCACACCCACACACTAGGGCTAGCATGCAACACAGAACACCATTAACACTGAACATGCCTGTTCACACCAGATGTCTGGCCACCTGCACAGACACTGAGCATTTCCGTAAGAGAAAGAGCATGGTGTGAGTTTGAAAATCTGCAGCGTGCTTGTTTCTCAATCCACAAAATTGTTCTATATGTGATTGGCTTTTTCCCAACCTCATCCATACGTATTGTACTGTAATTTTGTGTGAATTTTTTGTAACTCTGCCATGTCTTTAACACTCTTCTTTGTATGAACCGCTTTTCTTTCTGTTCCAGAAGAAATAAAAAATAAATAGTTGAGAGTGAAAGCTTTATAACCATCTCCAGACAAATATTCAAGGATCTTAGACTTCTTCAAACCATAATGAGAGTTATTATCTCCCGAACATTAAGATTTCGAGCGGTAGTCAATCTTCCTCGGGAAGGGAGGGGCTGGAGAAGTTACTCCACGGGTGCAGCCAGGGAGCCACAGATCATCTCAGAGATCAAGAAATGGAAAAGCTCACTAGCCTCAACTACAACTGGATGTTCAGTATTCAGAATCTGAAAGATTCCTAAGCCCTATAATACATTCCATGGTCAGATGTGAAAAACCCATGCCCCTAGTGTAACATCAATGCAGGGAAACCTCGTTGAGGTGACCATCCACAATCGAAGTGAAAAAAAAAGTCAAAGAAGTGACCAATATACACAGAAAAAGAGATTTTGTCAAAGCTGACCTGCCATGGCAGACAGAGTTTATGGACAAAATCATAATGTTTCATCGTATACAACCCCTTTAAATACTCGAAAACCCTCCAGTGTGACTCAATGGGACCACATTTCTCTACAGAGGTGTCGAATGCCGATCTCCAGTTATTGGAAGTGTTTGGTTGCACTTGTTAACGGTGATACAACTAGGTGTTAAGTTTACGCAAAGAAAATCAAACCAGCTTCACCCTTTGGGTGGTTCTCCTGGGGCACGGAGGCAGCCAGGACTTCAGACGGTGAGGCCACATACAACAATTAACTTCTTGTTCCAGCTCACAGGAGATGCTAATTAAAATCCAAATCTTTATTGGACTAAATTGGCTCAGCCATGACTAAGGATGCGTCTGAGATGCGTTGGGTTATCAGCATGGGTATTTTTTAATTTGTTCCAATAAAGATATGGATTTTAATTAGCATCTCCTGTGAATCAGATCCACAAGTTTAGTTACATTTACTAGTTTGTTTCGCCAACATCGTTAATTTGAATGAGATTGTCACACTTAACATTCCATCCATTATCTGCTTAGATGTAATTGACGTCCAAGGACCCCTGAGATTGGACCTCCATCTAGCAGACATTTTTTGGATATTCTGTTTGATCAATGAAATGATAAAAAAAATGTTTAGGAGCCTAAGAGCTCGTTCATATCGGAGTTAGCACTTTTTTCTCTGTTATGTTTTTGAAGCTGAAAAACGGAATTAAAATAGAATTAAACAATTTTGGTTTTCCCCCATTGATTTCAGTGGGTTTTCAAAGAAATGTAATGCTTTCAGTTTGCTTTCATTCCGTTATGTTTCAGTCTTTTTAATGTTGGTCAGGGAGGGTCTCCTTAGGGTGGACACCCACTGGCGATATTTTCTTTCTTGCACTGCGAGAGCACGGGAAAACTCTCGCCTGACAGTGCAAGAAAGAAGCCGGAATAGAACTGGCATATTGCTAGTGCTTTCAATGGGGCCAGCGGCAGCAGCGCTAGCCCCATTGAAAACATAGGGAGAATACCGCGGACTTCTGCCACAGCTGTCACAGCTGTGGCAGGAGTTTCCTTCATCCCCACGGGGACCGCGGGGATGAAGGAATCCTCTGCCACAGCTGTCACAGCTGTCACAGCTGTGGAAGAAGTCAGCTGCATGCTATCCCATTGAAAGCACTGCTTTCTGGCAAGCCCCGCAGTATGATTATCAGGGAAGGGCTTGAAATATAAGCCCTTCCCCAATAATTATCAAGAAGTAGTAAAAAAATTGTTAAGCTCTTTCAGCAGGCGGGGATTTAAAAATCCCCGCTTTCTGAAAGGGCTGTGCTGATTGGCTGAGGGCTCAGCCAATAGCAGCTAGTGCTTAGCTATTGGCTGAGCGCCCAGCCAATGACAGATAGCCCTTAGCTATTCATTCATGAATAGCAATATCTTAGCTATTCATGAATAAATAGCTTCCCCAATAATCATACTGCAGGGCTTGCCAGAAAGCAGTGCTTTCAATGGGATCGGCAGCAGTGCCGATCCCATTGAAAGCAATGGGATAGCATGCCGCAGACTTCTGGTCCCTACAGGGATGAAGGAAACTGGCAGAAGTCCGCGGCATTCTCCATCTCTTTTCAATGGGGCTAGCGCTGCTGCCGCTGGCCCCATTGCAAAGACTGGCGATATCCCGGCGTGATGCCGTATTTTTTCTCGCACTGCGCTGCGAGACTTTTCCTTTACTCTCGCAGCGCAGTGGAGAAAAAAACGCCAGTGGGTGTGAGCCCTTAGGGAGAGCACCTAGAAGGGGAGTGAGTGAGGACTTATAAAGGCCAGTCATGCTCCTATGGGTAATATGTAAATTAGGAAGATGGAACAATACCTCTGCAGCGCCATCTTTTTGATGGCAGCATTCCTGAAAGGCAATGTTAGACTCTTTATACAAGCCTTGTAACAATGACTGGGAATTGAAAGCCAAGCCAGAATCCATACAAAGACAGTATATGGACAGTACACAGTATGGATTCTGCCTTGGCTTTCAATTCCCAGTCATTGTTACAAGGCTTGTATAAAGAGTCTAATATTGACTTACAGAAATGCTGCCTACCAATAGATGGCGCTGCAGAGATATTGTTCCATCACCCTTATTTGCAGTCTTTTTAATGGAACAAACAAAGCTGGAGACTGCAATTTGCTCTTTAAAAAAAACAGGAAAATGACGGCATAGACGCAATTGAAAGCAGTCAAGTTTTTGAAAACCCATTGAAATCAACGGGGGCAAAAATGAAACATTTAATTCGGTTTTAATTCGGTTTTTCTGCTCCAAAAACAGAACAGAGAGATGGAAAGCCCTAACGCAAATGTTAACCCTTTCCAATCCAATTTGTATTCTGGTTTTCCTAGGGGGCTTACTCTTTTTCTGCTGTTATACAACGGCGCTATATGCTGGCTAAAGCCAGTACTGCATGAGGTGACATATTGGATAGGCTCCGACAGCATAGAGGCTGGCAATATACAGTAAGAGAACCTTGACGGACGTCTTCCAAGATCGGAGCTGTACAGCCTTAAATCATAAGGTCTAAAAGTGTCTAAAATGCATCATAAATACGAGGCAAAGCATGTGCCTTAGGAGTCAGGCCCAATTTGTGCCAAAGAACTCGTTCATTTTTAGTAGGAAATCTACCCCACAAGCCCATCCAAAGAATTACAATACAGCTGTATATATAAAGTATTACGCTTTACTAAAGATACACAAATCCCAGCGCACAGATTCATATCCCCCAGCAACTTCAGGCATCGAGGAGGGGGGAGTATGAACTTCTGTTTATGAGTTAAGCAGGCGGAATATAAATCATTGATGAGTAACCAAGACTGAGTACTGATGTTGTGTATATACTGTATAATATATGTTATATGAGGAAATCAAGAAGCCTGTTTTAGTTCAACTTAGGAATTGTAAGCTGCCCCTGGATCACCTCTCGCACAACTACTGGAAAGTATCAAGATTTGAAGGGGTTGTCTCATCACAGACACCCCTTTAAACCCCAGAACCCAGAGCCCTGGCAAACAGCTGGCGCTGCTGGGGAAGCTGCTGTTTGCTGCTTACTTCCTTACGGTTAAAGCATGAAAAACATGTGTTTCATCTGTAAGAAGAGCGCAGCAAAAAATGTCATTGCAAAGCCACAGTCACCATGTACATATAGATCATTACTCCAACTGCTAAACCATGTTGAATCATCTCTCTGCCTATGGCTAACATTAAAACTGAACGGTCACTCAAGATCTCATTGGAGCTTCCCTATATGGATATTAGACAAGGGACCCCGGTGAGCAAGTTTTCTGTGGATTAGTTTCAATGTTGCTCCACATTAAAATGAGAAAATCAAGCGATCTGAGGGACTTCAAATGAGGCCAGACCATCGGTGCTAGACTAGCCAAGACCAGCATTTCATATGTACGGGAGTGGAGAAGCACATCTGCCACTCCACCACCCCAGCGGCCGCTCTGACCGGGCATTAAGCTCTGCCCCCTCCAGCTCGAGACCCAACCGTGAGGGAGGCCGGGACAAGGAGGAAGATAGGCGCTTGCCGAAAAGAGCAGTGAGAGGTGCACTAAAGTGCCATGGTGTAAATGCTTGTCAGCTGACATTGAAGAAGCACTACAAAAGGTGACACAGCTAGTGCAGAGAAGAATGGGCCCATGCTAGGGACAAGCTATCCACCCCAGAACTGGGGGATAATATTCTGAATGCATCAGGCATCATCTATAAAGAATTAGAGCTGCACCACAGTAGCAGAAGGTGCAGCAGAAATGAGCACTGTGGAGCAGTACTGGGCCAGTCAGCATAGACGGACATGGCAGAAAGCAGTAGAGCCAATAGCACCAAAGACTCTTAGAGTGGCAGTGAGCGGGTACAGCCGCACAGCAACAGTTTCCCCAGAGAGCAAGAGAAAGACCACCAAGAACCCAAACGACCTAGGGGCTGGAAATGTACCACCTGCCCATTACACGTACACTGCCAACCTTGTGGGGTTTTTTGTGCAACGGTGTGGGGAGTATACATAGAGTGGTGTGATCACAAAAAACAACCAGTGCAGGAGGATCCTGTGGATCTAAATAATCTATCGATGAAAGGGGTCAGAGGAGGATGTCAAGAATTGTTCTGACAAATCGGTGGGGCACCTTGATGTAAATTGTCAAGTGTAACGCTGGTTCTCCAGCTAAGATGTCCAAACACACATTTCTCATTCCTTAGCACAGATGGGCTATAATAGCAGTTCCAGTGTCATTGCTGTCAAAGGTCATATTTAATCTTAGATTGTAAAAAATGCACCACTTCCATTGTGTGTATGTACGGTTTTGCTGCGTCTGCACTTTTTTATGACAGTGTTAGATCCGTATATACTGAGTTTTCCATGCACACACAAAAAAAATGCAAGAAGGCCCAAGATGTCACTTTGTTTTCCCACTGTCTAAGCATGCAACTGTATATTTGCTGTGTTTTTACACGATCCCATATGTCGCGGGTGGTGGTATTGCGATGCAAGATCCAGGATACAATGCAGCAGATGGAGTTACAAAAAAACCCCCAGTATTTATTACTAACAGAGAAATTCTTAGCAAAGTTAAGGAATACAATGAAAAACCAGTAAGGCAAACAAATATTGCAGGTAAGTTTAATAATGCAAGCAGTTATTACTATACTCCCGCTATACAAGGGAATGCTGACTAGCATAAAATACTCTATTCAGAAAGACAGCAAAAGTCCTGCAAACATTACTTGTCACTAAGTTTGGTAACCCACACTCGGTGCCATAGAATATGGTTCCCCAATTGACTCAGTCGTCTACAGTTTCTCTTCATATCCCTACCCCAGGCCTGTGGTCATTGGTAACAGCCTTCCGCTCTACTGACTCTGCTCCTCAGCGTCCGGAACGCCACCTTTCACCAATCCCAAGGCTCCTGTTTGTATTCCTGCTGCTCTGCTCCTTTGGATCCTAGCACCAGCCCAGGTTGGCTCTTCTTCGGCATCTACC
Organism: Eleutherodactylus coqui; assembly: GCF_035609145.1. NCBI lineage: Eukaryota > Metazoa > Chordata > Amphibia > Anura > Eleutherodactylidae > Eleutherodactylus > Eleutherodactylus coqui. The sequence goes on along the minus strand of NC_089849.1, from coordinate 50,470,706 downwards.
CTAAATTACCCTATACAAGACCCTATATCGAAACCACGGCCAGATAGTGGGACAAAATGAAACCATTGAATTTAATGGTTTTGTTTCCATTAGATGTGTTCTCGCACGTTACCAGTACGGGTGAGAAGAGATAGGAGCCGCCCTCTCTTTCTCGATATGTAAAACAAGTGTGATATAAGTCCGATATTCTTGGACTTATTTCGCATTCACCCGTATAAACCCGGCCTTACAGAGCCTATATTCTTAACAACATAAAGATAGGGCCCTCTTGCTGTTTCATGCCGATAGACCGGCCTTCATAGGCAGAATGATTTTGATTAGTTTATGAAAACATAGAAGATAAGTATGAAACAAAGCAAGTAAAGCAATCGCAGCGCACACATTTAATAAACAATTCTCCAATGCTGCGGCATCATTTTCACGAGACTTCTAAATATTTCTCAGGGGGCTGAGGCTCCAGGGGGCCCTGCTTCCCCGGCCCCAACCCCAGACTGCCTGCTATTTCCTGAGATTAAAGCACCTTATAGAAAACACTCCGAGAATTTCTCCCTGCGTCTTAGTTTGCGCACCAAGGACCGAGAAGTTCTGGGGGAGGGAGAACTGCTTGAGGGGTGGCACAGAAAGTACGATAGAGCTGAGAAGTCTTTCTACAGGGTGAAGGTCTTGTACCAGATACAGGTCCATTAGTTACATTTCGTGACCGTCACAGTTTCCTCTTCATGTCAGCTCATTGTCTCTGTCTATTGACCTTGACTTTGCAATGTCAATATAGCGATTTAGTCAGCATAAAGAATTTGGTTCTGTTATTTTGTCTGTGTGTTTTGTCATAATCTGCATGTTATTAGGATTCTGTCAGGGCTCTAAATACGGCTAATAACCCTTCTTCCTAGTAGAGCATTTCCAACGCAAGATTAGTTCTCTTCTGCAAACGTGTTAAAATTCACTTCAGTCACTTCAAAGTTTTATCTGTTTTTAGAAAAGCCGGGTAATAACCAATATGGCTAGTATTACAGCTGCTGCGGGTATTGTTACGCAGCTTTTCCAGTTGGCCAACAGCAGTAAAGCCTGAAGAGAATCTGCATTGTGTGAAGGCAGCCTTACGGCGATCCCTTGTGTGTAATACTGCATTCATGTGTGATATTACATTAGTTTGTAGTGTTGCTATTACTGTACACATATAAATAGTAAGTAATGCTGCCAAAAGTAACAACTATATAAATACATTGTATCTATTACAGTTCTGTTAAAGGGGTTGTGGCAAGTTATAAAGTTAGCACTTTTCCACAGGATAAGGGATAACTTTATGATCAGTGGGGGTCTGACCACTGAGACCCCCACCGATCTTGAGAACAGGGGATCGATTGATCCTTGTGTAAATGTAGGTCATGCAGGTGCACCATTGCTCCATTAACTTCAATGACAGTGCCAGAGATTACAGAAGTGTTTGAACTCGGTAATTTCCAGCACTAATTTTAAAGTGAAGTGACGGCATTCTTGAGATCGGTGGGGGTCCCAGTGGTTGGATTGCCACCGATCATAACGTTATTCCCCATCCAATGGAAAAGTGCTAACTTTATAACTTGCCACAACCCCTTTAACAGAACTGTAATGGATATACTGTATTTATATAGCGGTAACCTTTGGAAGCATTGATTACTATTTATATGTGTATTATAATAGCAACACTACAAACTAATGTAATATCACAAGCGAATTCAGTATTATACACGGCTGATCACAAGCGATCGCCATAAGGCTGCCTTCACAGAGTGCGAATGCGCTGCAAGCATTACGCAGCAGGAAATCCACAGCTAAAATGGATATAGGATCACTTTATAACTTAGCACAACCACTTTAAGATGCTCCTCTTGGTATCATAACTCCTTTATTTTTCCATCACCGTAGCTGTCTGAGGGCTTGTTTTGCCGGATGAGTCGTATTCTTCAATGATACTATTTAGGTTATTATTAGAGATGAGCGAACGTACTCGGATAGGCACTACTCGTCCGAGTAATGTGCCTTATCCGAGTATCGCTGTACTCGTGCTGAAAGATTCGGCACGCGCTGCGGAGCGGGGAGCTGCAGGGGAGAGCGGGGAGGAACGGAGGGGAGATCTTTCTCTCCTTCTCTCCCGCCCGCTCTGCCCCGCTCCCCGCTGCGACTCACCTGTCAGCAGCGGAGCGCCCTGAATCTTTCAGCACGAACACAGCGGTACTCGGACGAGTAGTGCCTATCCGAGTACGTTCGCTCATCTCTAGTTATTATATAATGTACTGAAAAACGTGAAAAAATTTCTTAGTGGAGTAAAAGGAAAAAAACAAGCAAAAAAAAAAAAACAACTCAATTCCGTCATTTTTGGGAGGGTTCTCTCTTTTTTTACAGCATCCACACTGCTGCAAAAGTGATAGCATAACTTTATTCTATGAGTTAGTACAGTCACGGCGATATCAAATTAAATTTTTTCTTTCTTGCTGTACTACCGTTGCATTTTATTAAGACAGACCACAGGACCGTCTTAATAGGCAGAAACACGTGGCAGCCCTGGGGACCTTCAGAAGGCCATGACAACCAGACGGCAACTCGCGATTTCATTGAATGGGGGGAAACGGGCGTTCAGTGACCCTGAATTCCGATTAGAGCATTTAAATGCCACTCCCAGAATTGATAGGGGCATTTAACAGCGGAGATTGGCATGAGAGCTGATTGCGGGTGGTGTGGCCGGTTGACAATTTACAACTGCCATGTATGGAATATAGATTGGGTGCCAATCCTAATTCATACAAACCCTGTGTACCAAGAATGTATATATATATCCTGGGGCACTAAGGGCTAATTTGCTTACTATAGTTCTTCCTCATCTGATAATCCAGATCATATGACATCTTTGGTGTAAAATCCGCAATAGAAATATGCAGCGTGTGCACCAGGGCTCGAGAGTATGTACACCCTAAACATCCTCGGATATTTCATTGAAACATGTCAGAAGATGTTATTGAAGGGTTTGTGAGCTAAGCCCCTGCTGATCACTTGAGCTGTGGGGCTGCGGAGCTCTAACGAGCTGCAGGCACCTTTGGCCTCGGTTGGCTTCACTCTGAGATTTCTGTATCTCTGCTCTGAGCTTACACTGTTTCTATTGAAATCAATGGGACTGTGAAGTCCAGTCTGCTTCTCTCATCAAAGCCTCCAGGTAGGGAAGATTTACATGGGAAGGTTGCGGGTGAATGCGATATTGGTCTGAGAAACTCGCAAAGGTAAGAGATCTATGTGAGTGCCATTCACTTTGCCATGAAACCGCATCACATCGTAGCACAGGTGTTTATGAAAAATGCCCATTATTCCCTATGGGTTAAAAAATGGATTGCAGATGCATGAAACTTGCAAGTACTGTATATGCAAGCACAATGTTTTTTTTTTAGTTCAGCATAGGGAAGAATGGGCAATTTTTAAACAGAGATTTGCCCAAAAAAGGATATGCTACAACTTTTCTCTCCCTGGGAGAGATAAATCAAACATGTAAATAGACCAATTAGGAACAACGGGATCTTCTCCTATGAGATTTATATGCATTTCACAATGCACAGAAATCATGCGAGAAAATCAGCTCTGTAAATGCACCCTAAGGGTTCCATACAAGCGTAGCGATTTTCGGTCGGCTGTGTCACAGCCACAGTGTACCAGAAAATCGCATGATTGGGCACACAAATCTGCTGTTCAGACGGCCCGGGTCCGATGCATATACGCCAAGCCCGGAATGCCGTCCGGCGGGGGGAGACAGTTTAGCTCTGCTAAACTGCCTCCCCCTTTCCGCCCTCTCGACGGCTCTCAGCAAGTGGAGGGGCGGAACGGGACAGGAGCTAGTGTGCTAAGCTCCCGCCCCCACTCTGCCTATTGCTGGCTGCTAGCAATGGGAGGGGCCGGAGCTTAGAAACTAGCTCCTGCCCGTCCCGCCCCTTCCTATTGCAAACAGCCGGCAAGGGGCGGAGGGAAGGAGGTAGGAGTTTAGCAGACACACTGCTAAACTCCCACCTCCCTTCTCCGGCAGCTACCATACGCTCCCATAGGAGTCAATGGGAGGCGCCGCTGGCCTAAAAGTGCCCTGCCGAAATACGCACTGTGTGCGCTATCTTGGCCAGTTGGGCACTGTTATGCGGTAATACGACCATATGAACTGATGCATTGTAAACCAATGCATCAGATGGGCAGCGTATATCGGCCTGCCATGACAGCGTGGCTGGTATATGCCCGTGTGAATGAAGCCTAAAGTTGACGGTAGGAGGCTGGGCACAGAGTCTTCTAGCACAGAAGTCATCTGGGGTCCCACATGTCTTTATTTATTACAATAGAAGCAGCAAATAACATGAAATATTTTGATGAGAAAAATGTATTTTAGTTCAGTTCCGTAACGTCAGAAGAGATAAAGTGATATCCAGAGGAGACTTTGCTGTCATCACATGTAGGTATCTGCTGCGGAAACAAAACTCCCTTCCGGATTCCAATTAATCTTTCTGGAAGTTATCTTTCCAATCGGCCATCAACACGTTTCTTAATAGGAAGGCCCACGCCCTGGCTGCTGTCTCTTTAAAGAACCACTTATTTTGTCAGTGCAGAACCTGAAATACATTGTATGTGAAAAAAGAAGTGGTAACATAGACTGTAGCACCAAACACCAAGTAGTCAGCACTGCAGGGACAGGGTCTTATCCACTTGTTCAGAGTTTTATACATTTTAACCCCTTTCTCCCCGGATGAGAAGGAATTCTCTCTACCTGTACGCCCTATGGATGGCGGGTGCTCAGCTGAGTCGATGCCAGAGACGGCTGTGACTGACAGCCAGCCTCCGGCTGCAGCAGCGGGGATCGGTAAGTACACTGATTCTCACTGCTAACCCCATACATGCCGTGAACAATGCTGATGTAAAAAAACCCCCACAAAATCCATTATATTGCAATGACATGGCATGACAATTGTCAAGTGATGGGGTGTGGTTTGGGATATAGGTTTGGGAAGAACATGTGATGATTAGACACGTTAGAAATGCGTTGGTTAGTTTATTGGTGTGGGCTTGCAACCAAGTATGCGATTTTAATATGGTTCTAATAAAGGTATGATTTTATTGAAGATCTTCAATGCCGGAGTTCTGATATTGTTATATAATATCGTAGGTGGTACAAAAGTGTCTCAACTTGCATAGAATTTATCTTCCAGCATTGGCCACTGTGATGCATTTGGCACATTTTTAGACTGCCTGATTTAAATTTACACTGTCTAATAGAGATGAGCGAGCATACTCGCTAAGGGCAATTGCTCGAGCGAGTATTGCCTTTTGCGAGTACCTGCCCGCTCTGGAGCAAACATTCGGCTGCCGGGAGCGGCGGGGGAGAGCGGGGAGGAACGGAGGGGAGATCTCTCTCTCTCCCCCCCCCCCCCCCGCTTCCCCCTGCTCACTGCCGCAACTCACCTGTCACCCGCGCCGGCAGCCGTACCTTTTCTTCCAAGCGGGGAGATACTCGCTAAGGACAATGCTCGATCGAGTAATTGTCCTTAGCAAGTATGCTCGCTCATCTCTACTGTCTAACTATTAGACAGAATAGGTAAATCTGCTCCATGTTTTTTTTGGACATTCCATAGGTGTTTGACACCACTATAGAGATCTAAAATAGATAAAATTAGGTATCTAGGTTTAGAAAGTGTATACAGTATATTACCAAACGTAATTGTACACTTAAGCAAGAATCAAAAGTAGAATTTAGTTCCATATATTAATACTTAGTGGAGCTCCTTTGGCCCTAATGACATTGGATAATCTCCGTGGCATACTTCCTACTAATGTCGGACACTCATCAGCTGGTATTTCCCTCCATTCATCCTGCAAATATCTGGTAAGTTCTGTCAAAGAAGATGCACTGGCCCATCTACAATTGTGCAAAGAGTGTCATCATTGGACATCTGGGCAATAAAAGAACGTTCCATTAAGTGACGAATCACACTACTCTATCTTCAAATCAGATGGATATACCTGGGTGTAGAGAATGTCTGGAGAACACCTTTTACGAGAGAGTGTTGTGCCAACAGGTAAGTACAGCAGAGGTTCCGTTACAGTCTGTGGATATTTTAACAACAAAGGATAAAAGCCGGCTGCAGTCAAGAAAGCAGTCTCTTTTGAAACACATCTGTGCGTTGATATGGTATCACATGGGTATCACACGGCACCCGTCAATTATAATTTTATGGATGTTTTGTAATAAAAGAGGAATAAAAGAAATGTTTATAAGGTGCCGGATTTTCTTCTTTGTTGTTGCTATTCAAGCCGTTTGACTCACGGTCAGCCTGAGCACCTGAAAACCTTTAAACCTAACCGGAGTAAATATTACCTAATAACCCGATGAAGATAACGTTCTGTTATGTGTTGTGGATATTTTACATGGCATGGTCTTGGTTGGTTGGTTGTAGTGGTAAAGAACCCTTGAACACGGAGGTGTACCCTGACATTCTAAACAATATTGTGCTGCCGACAATGTGGTAATACTCTGGGAATGGTCAGAAATACTTCCAACAAGACAACGTGCCTTGTCACAAACCCAACACTGTTTTATGTTAGTTTGAGGACATGGATGTTCCATGATTAGACTGGCCTGCCGAGTCCCGATGTGAACTGTACTGAACATCTTTGTCAGGAACTGGAATGTAGAATCAGGAAATATGAACATCGTCCATGTTCTTTTGAGAAACCTCAGATGTTTGCAGGATGAATGGAGGGAAATACCAGCTGAAGTGTATCATACGTTAGTAGAAAGTATGCCATAGTAAGTATCCAACATCATTGAGGCCCAAGAAGACCACACTAAGTATTAACATATGTAAATAAATACTACTTTAGATCCTTGCTAGGGTGTTCAATTACTTTTGGTAGGACATTGTACTTTGTAATTAGATTGAAAACAGGCTCATGGACCGCATTTAAATAGTGGTGCTAAATGATTCTTATTCTGACTGGTGCCCAGTTACAGAATAAGGCCTCCTTCCCACGAACGGATTTCCGCCGCGTAATTCGCGGCGAAAATCCGCTGCGTTGCACGCAGCTATTAGGTTCTATTGAACCTAATAGCTCCATGCTCACGATGCGTAATTCCACCGCGGAATTACGCACCGCGATTTCTCCCGTCCTCACCCGCAGCATGCTCTATTTTCTGCGGGTGAGGACGGGCTGTACGCACTGACGGCTTCCATTGCAGTCAATGGAAGCCGTCCATTCACGCTATCTCCCGCTGTAACCAGCGGGAGATAGCGTGAAAAAACGCTTTCCCGCCCACCGCCGAGCGTCATATGACGCCAAATGACGCGGTCCGGCCGCGTCACGTGACACGGCTGGTGACGCGAGAGCGGTGGGCGGTGACGAGCGGTGACGAGCGGTGACGCGGCGGTGGTGGGCGGGGAAGCGATTTCACGCTATCTCCCGCAGGTAAGTATAGGGGCTCTGGGGGGCGCCGTGACGGGCTTCACAGCGGAATATTACGCTGCGGAGCCCGTCACGCTCGTGGGAAGGAGGCCTAAGTGCTATACCTCAAGGTTTAGTGATGAGTCCGCTAGTATTTCATAGAATCATAGAATGGTAGAGTTGGAAGGGACCTCCAGGGTCATTGGGTCAAACCCCCTGCTCAGTGCAGGATCACTAAATCATCCTAGAGAGATATTTGACCAGGCTTTGTTAGAACACTTCCATTGAAGGAGAACTCACCACCCCCCGTGGCAACCTGTTCTACTCATTGATCACCCTCACTGTCAGAAAGTTTTTTCTAATATCTAATGTATCTCCTCTCTTTCAGTTTCATCCCATTGCTTCTAGTCTTTCCTTGTGCAAATGAGAATAGGGCTGATCCCTCTGCAGTGTGACTTGCCAATATTTAATGAGAGTCTTAAGGTAGCAGTATGCAGTCCTAAGATCTTGCTCACGACCTGAAGTTTGTGATTTCAATCCCTGCATGGTACAGGGATTGAAATCACAAAGGTTGACTCAGCCTTCCATCCTTCCGAGGTCGGTAAAATGAGTACCCAGCTTTGTGAGGGGTAATAACTCAATTACTTGAAAGTGCTGTGGAATAAGTTGGCGCTATACAAGTCCCTTTCCCCCTATTAATGACATAGAAGATGCGAATAATAGCCCTGTTTACATTTTTGGAAATGACACCTCGCTGCATAATACATATGAGGACTCCATGCCTGTAGGGCAAAGTTACTACAGTCTGGCAGTACAACAGTCCTCTTTCTAGCGGTGCCACTCACTCACCTTTCCATTTTCCGGTCTGTCTTTTTCCCGCTCAGAGAGCCGCTACTCGCTCTTTCTTAAAGCTACACAGTACTCTTACTCGGCAGGGTGTAATATAAAATATAAAACAGCAAAAGGAACTATACTTCCCTTACATTTGCAAGAAATCTAGCAGATCTTTGGCTCATGGTAACTTATGGCTGCATTCACAGACATTGGGTTCCAATTCGCTGGACCATGCTGTGATCTTTGGCCTTGCGACCCATGTCCCGGCCAAAGTTGCTATGTAGTCCTAGCCTATGGCCAAAGTTGCTATGTAGTCCTAGCCTTATATAGACGTGAATGACAAAATATTTGCTGGATCAGCATATTTCACTCATGTAGGGAATACACTTGTTGGAAAAGTATGAATATAATAAAATAGATTCATATGCGATTCATTTAAGGGAAATGGATGCTAATCCATCCGAACAATTTCAAGTCACAACCTTTTGTGTAATACAGCGTATAAGGGATAAAGAGCAGGTGACCTTTATTGTATCCTCAATGCCGGTTCCATCTATGATAGCACAGGCTGCATTATTGTTTTTGGGATTTAACAGAAACTTCAGAGCTCTGCCAGGATTTAACAATAATCGTTCAGCATGGATGTATGGAGCTGAAATAAATTACCCATAAATCTTCGCTGGAGCAGACGCAGTGACAAAGCCTTCTCTTATTTGGGCCTTTTATGTCTGCAGGTGCGTTTTCCTAGCCAAAACTATTGTGTTCCAAAGAGTAGATTTCAGCATGATCATACACGATGCTATTATCCCAGATATAATGGCACTTAACCAGCAACCGGCGCCCTCCATAGGGAGCGCTATTAAACATGACAATGAAATGTAACGTGCCCGTCCCATATTTATGAAACGGTACAATGGATATGATTGAAGATGTAGAAAAGCTTTACTGAGTAATACAAACAAGATGATATGAAATGTATCAAGGCCAATTAGCACAATCCCATGTAATAAAAACAGTCCTTAAGAACGGCTCATGCAGCTTTACCGTGTGTATGACTTAAGGTGCAGCTGTGGTTCGGAATACATTTTTCTACTAGTTTTATTTATCTGTTTCCTGCTGCTGATTTAGCGCCAACATATTCCGTAGAACTCTACAGAGATTGTCGCTATTCCCCAAAAGAGGCTCACAATCTTACGGCACTATCTCAGCCCCATTAAAGGGGTTGTCTGGGTCTTTTATGGACTTTTACAATTGATGACCTATCGTCAGGATATGTTATCAGTAGTTGACAAGGGGGGAAGACCACTGCTTGAGATCCATGCCAATCAACTGATTGCCAGGCCCGCTGTCAGGGAAGAGAGCATTGGAAGTGTAGTGACCCAGAGTTGTTTCCACTAAGTGTTAATCGTACTCTTGGAAAATAGGATAGGATAAATATGTGATTTACATGTTATGATGGTTTAATATATTTTAATATTCTCTTTGTATGGGCTGAATTGACGTCTATGTTGGAGTTGGTGACTGGAGGGTCAGAGAATATAACATAGAGGGATAGAACAGCCTCAGTTATTCAATATTGTTTAGTGTAGTTGCCCCACCTCTCAGCTCTGTGTTGCTGGAGGATCCAAGAAGTTTATAAAAACTTCTGCATAGTTATAGAAGGTTTAGAAAGGAGAACAGATAAGGTGTAGCAACAAATGCAGACAGCTGGTTAAGGGGAAGCTTTCTGCAGCTACATTTCTGGGCCTGAGGAAGGGGTGAGGTGGCAGATACAACGTTGAGTCTTCCCAGGGCCTCAGTGAAAAACCTGGATAAGTAGTGCAGGAATTTTGTGTAGAAATATTTGTATCTCCAGTCACTATCTCAGAGAACCGGATGTATGAGAATGGACTGTATGGAATGTCACTAGAGATGAGCGAGCACGCTCGTTTAAGGCTGATGCTCGAGAGAGCATCGGTCTTTTCGAGTAACTGCTTACTCGTCCGAGCAAATGCAGGGGGGAGAGTGAGGGAGATCTCTCCCTCTCTCTCCCCGGCTCCCTCCCGCTCACCCCCGCATTTCCTCGGACGAGTAAGCAGTTACTAGAAAAGACTGATGCTCTCTCGAGCATCAGCCTTAAACGAGCGTGCTCGCTCATCTCTAATTGTCACCCTGTTTGACACCTGAAGCGACAATAAAATAAGGTTTTGCTGTTAATCCCTTCTCTTCCTGAGCCCTAAAGTTCCTTCCTACTGGGGAACCTGCACCATGCTGCACCACAACACTGTCCCCAGGAGCAGAGACCAGCACATAACATCAACATCGTTTTATGGTAATGCAGCCTGGTAGGAGTTACAGACTTTAGCCACTGTAACACTAGTCTCTCCTGTCCTGACTTCACTCTCTACAGAAGCAGATAGAGCTATCAGCAATGTAGCAGCCAGATTTTGTACTACATGATCAATTCAATGAGAGCTGGGACTGCACTATCAAACTGGGCCACCGCATTACGGACAGCGCTGTCCGCACTGACAGCAAACCCGGCGATCAGCTCAACTGAAGATCTCCACCTATTACCTATTGATGACCTATCTTGAGGGAAGATCATCAATAGTTAAAGCCCTTGGCAACCCCTTGAAGGCCAATTTTATGTGGTGCCAATTCCCCTATTGGTATGTTTTTAGTGTGTGGGAAGAAACTGGAGTAACTGGAGGAAATCAATGCAAACATATGGAGAAAATATAAACTCTATGCAATGTTGCCTTGGTTTGGAACCCAGAAGTCTTCCCTGGATGAATTAACTGTAATCACTGGCTCTTCTGGAGTAGGACCTGTTGGAGATGAGTGCCAAGGGTCTGGTAGCTGGAGCTGCAGGCTGTTGCATGTTATCTGAAGGAGGCAACTGGTATTGTATGACATCAATGAATGGGCGACTATGTAGTACATGGTTTAGCTGAATCCTCCAGAGCAGGAACCGCTTTTCTCAGCTAGTCCAGAGAAGGGAGCAGGGCATATGGTTAGGGTTTATCTTAATGGAACAACCGGAGCCATCTACAAGTATTCTCTTTCACTCTCCTACAGACTACAGATGCAGTTAAACTACATACTGCTAATGGCATTGGACTTTGTTTCCTTAGGTCTTGATTTCCTACTTTAATGTAATTCCCTAATAATCCTGCGTGCCTCGGTCTCCATATACACATAGGTGTTTACAAGCAGCATCACCACATAAGGCCTCATACACTGTATGGTGGCACATGGACTTCCTCCAGTGTCCGGAGGCATCCTATTATGGATTTATTCAGCTCTAGGAACAGAATACAGCATAGTACGGTGTCTGAGCCACATGCTTTTCACATGAATGTTAAGGCTTGGAAAACTCTGTCTGCAATTAGAGGGATATAGAGGTACAGTAGAGGTCCCATAGGTACCCTATTACTCCGTAAAACTCACACACGGTGTTACACAGTCATAATGTAGCCATTTCCATGAGGTCTAAGTATGACATAAGAGGCAATTAAAGAATATCACAGTGTGCCTTTCTCTTGGTTCAAATCCAAAGAAAATCATGAACAAAGTGAATCACCCCATTGCGGTAGTGAAAGTGGCGCACTAAGGAGTATGGCTAGGGGGTGATCATGTTCCCCAGGTGCAGGGTGCCAGGGGGGTGTCAGCAAAACATGTTGCCTTGTCCAGGGTAAACGGGTAGAAGACAGAAAATTGAAACTTTTGCCCCAGGTGAAGAAAATCCTAACTATACCTCTGCAACTACCCCATGTAGCTGAGAGAGAGGCACTCCATTGTTTCTTTGAGGAAACAGAAATGGTTGAGTATACAGATGGTCCCTGATTTTTGTGCAAAACATAAATTCTTTTGCAGATATAGAGAGAGCATAAAAGTCTTCCATCAATAGCCTTGGCCATTTTGGGACCTTCTATAAAATCAGAGACTAGTTTTTTAAATTAAATTACACCAAAGTGGGCGATATCTCTAGTATACATATATATGACTGTAACAATTGGTAGGAAATTGAATTATTTTATACGTCGTCCTATTAGAACCAATGGTTTCCTATGGGGATGTTCAGATTCCTTCAGCTGAATGTTTCCATGGGAAACCATTGGTTCTAATAGCCGCATGTTTTTTATGCGCTGGAATTAAGCAGCAGTTTACTATTTAGATGCCATCGTCAAAACTGACCACGCATCTAAATAGCCAGAGAGGAGGCCTCTTCGACACTCCATTAGATCCCCCTGCGACCAGGGGCGTAACTATAGAGGGTGCAGGGGATGCGGTTGCACCCAGGCCCAGGAGCCTTAGGGGGCCCATAAGGCCTCTCTTCTCCATATAGGGAGCCCAATACTATGAATAAAGCATTATAGTTGGGGGCCCTGTTATAGGTTTTGCATTGGGGCCCAGAAGCTTCAAGTTATGTCTCTGTGCAGCATGGTTTAGATATGGGTACGGGTACAGATACAGATAGAGTCAGGGCCCCAGCTCACCTTTTGTATCAGGACCCCTGAGCCTTTACTTACGCCCCTGCCTGCGACTTGATAGTGGTGTGTCGATGAGCTAGCTTGTCGGATTGGAGCCTACTGAAGGCTCCCAGGGCTACCATGCATGGATGACTATCAAGCCCAGTATCTGGAAGGGCTTTCATAGGCAACATTAAAAATCATTAGATACTGCAATGCTGAAGTATTGCAGTATATAGCACAAGTGATCAAATGATTGCAAGTTTAAGTCATGTGGGGGCTAAATAAAGATCTAAAAAAAGGTCTAATGCAATTTTTAAACAGAAAAAAATATATATTAAAACTATAAAAAAAAAAACCTTTTCATTTTTCTCATAAAAAATCTGAACAATTAAAAAAAACCACACATTTGGTATCAGCATGTTCATACAAATCTGAACTATTAAAATATCCCAATATTTATCCTGCATTGTGAACGCTGTTAAGTTATGGCTCTTGAAGATGGGGACAAAAAAACAAAAATCTCTGGTTAAAAGGGGTTAAAATGTCTAGATACTAATCTAGTAGCTAATGGCATTGAGGGTTCTAATTAATCTAGCTAATAATTATGTACGATGAATGGAGCGAGGTTGCAGTTGATGGCCCGTGTCTTTCTTCAGCCCATGTAACTGTGTAAATATTCTAGCAGGTAATTCATCATCCCATATTACAATAAAGTGCTGGCTGTCAGCGATGTATTACCTGCAGCGTCCTGCCTGCATTATCCTTGTACTCTGTCATCCGCTGTCATTAACAAGAGGTAACAACGTCAATATGGCAAAGTCATAGAAGTGGAAAGCACAAGATGTAAACGCTAATGAAAACCAGAGAGGGAGACAGCAGGATAGTAACTTGTATAGATACAAAGCACAGCAGATAAAAGGGATGAAGGTTAGGGAGTCTATTAAGAGGTCACGCATGAGACTCCCCTTAGAGGACCGTCTTTCAGCACAGAATATACTAATATTCACGAGTCTTACATGATTTGTTACACAGAAGATAATGTATTGTCTGTTATAAATTATACATTCAGTACTGTGCAAAAGTTTTAGGCGGGTGTGAATAAAATGCTGCGAAGTAAGACTGCTCTCAAAAATAGGAGTGTGAATGACCAAAAATAAAGAATTATCAAAATGCAAAGTGAATGAACTAAAGAGAAATCTAAAATCAAATCAATATTTGGTGTGACCGCCCTTTGCCTTAACCCCTTAAGCACCAGGCTGTTTTGTACCTTAAGGACCAGACACTTTTTTTTAGGGATTTTACCCATGTGGTAGTGTTATTGGCTTATTTTTTTTTTCTTTAGCTACCAGAATTATTTTTGCTTCGCTTTTTTGTAGGGTTATTTTTTTATATCTTTTTCACTGACTTTTTTTTCAGTTTTTTTGTTTTATTGGGGGTAAAACCTAAAAAAAATATTTTTTTAACATTTATATATATATTTTTTAAATTCGTATATTTATGCTAAAATAAAGTATGGGAATGGGTTCCTCATTTTTTTCCAGACGTTTTGATATTTAATATGTATGGTTTGGGATTACAGGGTACATATAGCGATGCTTTTGGTTGGCGCCGGCTTTGTGGTATTTTCTTTTTTATGTATATATTGTTGTTTTATTCTGTAATTTAGTTTTACTTATTTATGTAATTATTCTTTTTACTATCTATATCCCCCATATAGGACCTCCTGGGGGACATTCACATGTTTTAGGTTTTTTTTTATTTGACACTTTCCCACTGTAGCTGGGGCATCCATAGGAGCCACAGTTACAGGGAAAAACACCCCCTGTGGTGACAATAGTCACTGGCAGAGCTAATCAGGGTCTTCTGGGACCCAATAGCTCTGCTATGCCAGAGGTCACCTGGCGGTCAGTGGCTACCGAAGATTTTCACTTTCACTTTTGTAGTGCATCACGCTCATTGAGCGATGTATACTAAATAAAGGAGGCAGAAAGGGTTAAAAACTAACAGCTGACAACCCATCCTACTTTTGATTGACTGCAGAAATAGGAGGCTTTAATCCCCGCCGCAATTTTACATACAGCTAATGGGTTAAATACAGTATCAATTCTTCTTCTTTTTGAAGGCTTGCTCAAATCCTTCTGTGTAGTGTCCCAGTGGGTCCTACAGAAAACTCAAAGCGCACTTGTCCTGTCTCACCTGTCTGAATGCCGTCCATGGATACAGAAGGTGCCATCTGTGGGAGAGACCCTTTGTCTCCCCTTCTGCTCTAAGCCTAGAGCTCAACCCTGATGTCAGCTGGTCCCTCATTGGCTGACAGTCAGGTTTAATTTCGCTGGTGCAGAGCCCCATAGTCCTTATGCAAGAGTGGAAGGAGTTCAAAAGTGCAGGAAGGAGAGAGGTGATAAAAAGGAGTGAGAGTGAGCGGTTAGTCAGACTCAGCCAAGTGGGAGTAAGGAGAGGTTGCAGTTCCGTTGTCGGAGAGGAGGAGTCAGTTTCATCCTGTTTGCCACCCGAGGTAGAGTGAGGTGAAAACCCCACTCCCTCGGCATCCTACAGCAGAGAAAGAAAAGAACCTTTCAGAGGCCCATCTTCCACAAACAGTGAGTTATATAGCTACCCTGTAAAATCCAAGCCAGGATCAGCACACAATCACTTGTCCTTCTGCTTCACAAATCCTTCAGTCAAAACCAACTCAATTACTGATTTAAATTTACTAGTGGACAAATTGTCTAATCAAGCAATATCCAGTAAAGGAAGTTAGAGAGCATTAAGGTTAAGGCCCATTTACACAGGACGAGTGTCGGGCAAACGATGCCCGACACTCGTCCCTGTGTCTCCGCACTCCTGCTCTCCTGCACGGGAGCTAGCAGAGCAGGCTGGTTCACAGAGCGGCCAGCAGGGGGGCGGGTCAGTGCAGAAGATTTCTCTCCTCTAGCTCCCCACCCCCCTCCATTCACATAACACAGCCGCCGTTCACTATTGAACGGCGGCTGTTTAAGGTGCACGATGAGCAATGAGCTTCATCGCTGACTGTTTATGCAGCATGAAAGATGAGCGATGAAGCTCATCGGTCATCGTGCAGTTTAAACAGCTGCTGTTCAGTAGTGAACGGCCGCTGTGTTATGTGAATTAAGGGGGGCGGGGGAGCGAGAGGAGAGAAATCTCCTGCACTGTCCTGCCCCCCCCTGCTGGCCGCTCCGTGAACCAGCCTGCTCTGCTAGCTCCCATGCAGGAGCACTGGAGCGCGGAGACACAGTGATGAGTGTCGGGCATAGTTTCCTCGATACTCGTCCTGTGTAAATGGGCCTTTAGAGTATCATCAATTAAATACTGCTACACCTTCATGTTGTATTCACACTGCCTGTTTATTGCTGCAAACACGTTACAGAGAACTGTTATCTAAATTGTTACTGCAATTTTCTAAGTTAGTAAATCTGCACACTCTCAGATTGTTAAACTACCACTGGACTTGTCTCCGTTATTTCTGTGGCATTTCATCCTGAGTGTCCAGTTAGAGTGTTGGCGTCACGTGACAAGGACTAGGCCTCCAGCCATACGGACAGTAAGTTCATTGGGGCGTTACATCTGTCTCTTCATGTAATCCCAGACAGACTGAATGTTGATATCAGGGATCTGTGGAGGCCATATCATCACTTCCAGGACTCCTTGTTCTTCTTTATGCTGAAGATAGTTCTTAATGACATTGGCTGGATGTTTGGGGTCATTGTCCTACTGCAGAATATATTTGGAGCCGATCTGGTATAGCGTGATGGATAAGTACAGTTTTTGCCTGTATTTTTAAGCATTGAGGACAACATTAATCCAGACCAAATCCCCAACTCTATTAGTGGAAATGCAGCCCCAAGCTTGTTTCTTTGTGCTTTTTACAAACAGCACATCTTGAAACCCCAGTCAGCTTTGAAATCAGTATAACTGCCTTGTGCCTTGTTACAGTGCTCAGTCTTACCATAGTGTATGACCTGTTACAACTGTCTTCCGCAACCTCACTGTTGTAGTAGAGTTTAGCTGCTCCTCACACAATTTTAAACCTCCTACATACAAGCTGTTTTTCCTTTAGTTAATGACTGGGTTTCGACCTAATTATGAAATTATCATAATCACTTCTTCAATCATACACCTGACTATAACCCTACAAAGTCCCTGACTTTGTGCTAGTGTACCTAGAAGAATTGATGCTGTTTTGAAGGCAAAGGTGGTCTCACCAAATATTGATTTGGTGTACATTTCTATTTTGTTCATTTACTTTGTATTTTGCTAATTGACAAAAATGAACAAATAACACTATCATTCTTATTTTGCAGCATTTTTTCCATACATGCCTAACACTTTTGTGCAGTACTGTGTATCTGTGAGCATGTTGAAACATAAACTGATTTTTCAGCTCCACCATCCAACATGACCTGTCAAAGTCTAAAGGAGAACTGTCTATGAGTCTGGATGGAAAGCCCCAAAATATCATCAGCTCCTGCTTTGGAATACCTAACCCAGATATGTGTAGGAATGGGTGCCAAGTAAGAAAACATCTTCCTGGCTGAGGATACAATGTATGAGACTTAGTTTAGAGGAGCTATACATCTTTACTAGAAAAGAAGAGACAGATAGGACCAGATCTCTGCCTTCAAGCTTTGTGTTGAACATCCATTTTTGGATATCAGTATCATGCAAGATAAAAATGGAAGTGCTATGCTTGTGGTATAGTAAAAGACTTATATCGATACAGATCTATTACAATTGCTGGCTATACTTCAGGATCCAAGAATAAGCAAGGTGTTTGATGGGAACCCATTGTATAAATAACAAACTTCTAAACCTGCTTCCAAAAGCCCTGAACTATCACAAAGTCAGTGAAGGTGGAAAATATACTTAGGAGACTATGTTACTGAGGATATCTTAGGTTGAAACTTATTGAGACTATATGTATACAGCTCATAATGGGTTGGAAAGGGTATGGTTTCTCCTTGGGGCTCCTGCAGACTGGTGAGAGCGATATCGGGCTGTGATTCACGGCCCGATATTGCTCTCGCAAACCTTTTAAAATCTCCTGGATGTGAGGAGTTTTCATGTGAAAACAAGCCTCGCATCACTGTGGAGGTTCTCTTCATCCCATTGGGAGAACATCGTGACAGTAGCAGTGGCAGGGGATTCCTTCATCCCCACGGGGAGTCCCCTCATCACTGAACACCCTGCCGCTGCTGTGAAAATCTTCAGTGATGAGGGCACTCCCTGCAGGGATATCACAGCAGCGGCAGGAGATTTCGATGTTCTCCATTGATTTCAACAGGCCATCGCTGCTGCCGCCAGCCCCATTGGAAACAATGGGCGATATACCAAAAAAAAAATGGGCATGCTGTGATTTTTTTTCACACAGCATCACAAGAGTGAAAACATTGCAAATGAGAATGAAATCATTGAAATTAATTGTTTTCATAATCATGTGCTTTCACTCACAAAGCGCGAGAAAATCGTCCGAATTTTCTCGCCAGTATGAAGGCGCCCTTAGGAAGAGCATCTAGAAGGTGTAATGAGACATAAAGGCCATCTGTGCTGCTCTATAAATATGCAAATAGAAGGTGGAATAATGCTATGGAAGGTAGCATTCCTGCAAGTTAATGTCTGACCTTTTAACAAGCCTTGTAACAGTCACTCAGAATTATGAGCCAAAGCCAGAGTCTTATCCAGAAGGTAAAGATAACCAGTCATTGTTACAAGGCTTGTTAGAAGGTCTGACATTGACTTGCAGGAATGCTGCCTTCCAATAGGTGGCACTGCAGAGGCATTTTTCCATCTGCCATTTGCATATTTCCTAGAGGAGCATGGGTGGCCTTATAAGTGTCCCCACACCTTCTGGGTCCTCTCCCTGAGAAACGGCATCCTTCTTGACTCTATAGGCCTCTCACTAGCTATACTGGAAAGTTACTGCACACGGATGAGGGGCAAATACTCCAAAACAGCTGTCTGTGCATGGTTGGCTTTTCCTTCTGGAGAAGACTCCAGCTCTGGTTTTGGCTTATAATTGATAGTCATTGTTACAAGGCTTGTTAAAAGGTCTGACATTGACTCACAGGAATGCTGCCTTCCAATAGGCGGCGCTGTAGAGGCATTGTTCCATCTTCTCATTTGCTCATAATGGGATAATGTTACTATACAAAGTGCCATGTGGAATATTGTGCTGTATTTGGTTCAATAGCTTGCTGTATTTAGTACCGGAATTTGTAACTTTTGTAGTAATGCAGTAGCAATAGTGGCTTGTAGAGGGCCTCGGAGTGCAGATTACTGTATTTGTTTGGTTAACCTGAACCTGTCTGAAATGGTCAACACCTATGGGTGTGGCAGGAAGCTACATAAAAGTCTGTTCCTGTCACACTCAAATGGGGAAAGTGATAGCTCAGTGCAGCTGAAGGGCTGCTAACCTGAGGTCCCATGGGGACCAGTGAGAGGTGGTATGAAGGAGCCGCTTCAGAAACCTGGAGCCTGAGGTCCAGTGCGGACCAGTGTGGAACCTGTCACCCAGTCTGAAAGAGGAGGACGCCATCTAGATGTCCCAGGTGGGAGTCACTGGCGGGGACCCTGTGGGTTGTAAACCCGTGACTTTGTACATGAACTGTATTATTTGCTATGCGTGAATAAATACTGGCAGGCGCCAGACTATAGAAAAAGTGATTTCTCCAGGTACCTTTCCACACGTGTGGTGCCCATTTCCTGACATTGTGGTCGGCGATCTGCAGGCGAGTCACCCCCTTACCACACTTTCTATCAGTAAACTATTTTTTGGCTTACATATAGTCTTTTATTTGAACTCATTCTCGTTCCTTTGGATTTTAGTTTTATCAGTATTTTTCATGATAGGGCATTGCCTCTAGAGGGGAAGATCTCTGTAATAAGGTACCATACACCAAACACATGGAGTGCCTATCGCTCTGTAGTGGGTGTTCTTTTTGCTGCTATACAAGCTTTGAAAGCTTGCTGCATACTGTTTTTACATTGAAGAAGCTCATAAACTTTCCACAGTGGTAGCTACAGTCAGTCAGAATTTTATCATTTCGATGTCTTCTAACTTTTCAAACAACCTGTCCTTATATGATAATAACCAGTGTGATAACTAGCAAAACTGCTATTTATTTACCAAAAATTAGATTTTTGTGCTGAAAAATCCCTCTAATATGATGGCCATTAGGGTTTTTTCCTCCTCCTAGCTTGGGATGGGATGAGCCATCATGCTCACTGAAATGTATAGACAGTAGAGCAGAGAGGAGAGGGAGAAGTGAAGGAGAGACAAACAGACAATGTCTGTAAGCTAATATGTCACTTTTTAATGTGTTTTAGCTACAGAAATAACATCTCCACACGTCACTTTTGCTGTACACCATCCTATATGATGATGTTATGTCTATGTGTGTGATACAAACAGAGAGCAGGATCTGTAGTTTTCTGTGTACAGTCTACAGAACACTACACAGTAGCCAGGCTCCTACTACCAGTTCTGACGAACTGAGAATCAGATATACATGCTACAGAGAGGTAAATAGGTAAAATACAGTATGCAAGTCATATGATGGCCAGAAATAGTGTTATCTCTCATGTACACACATGGCAACATGGCAGCTTATTCTAAAAAGCCATCTGAAAAGTTAGGTACATTTATGTCTATGCTGGAGATTTCCATCAAAAAGTAATCATGACTGAATTGCAGAAATACATTATTTAGGTAAAAGAAGGAAACTGTGTACAAGGGTGGACATTCACACCGAAAGGATTGTCTCGGGATGAGTAACTATTCATAGCCTCAGTATGTTACTATGCGACGAGAGAAGGTTGGACCCGTGAGTTGAAAATGTTGAAGTATTTAAAAGGGAGGACAAGCATTTCTGTACAAAGTTGGAATGCTGGATAACATTACCAAGGTTCAAAGGCCATAAGGCTAAAGAGTAACATAAAAAGTGCAAACGATAAGATCTAGCTCATGAGGAAGATATCAGGGGCTAATATTATAAAAGAATTTAGCTCACCTTAAGAAAGAATGTTAATAAGAAAATGACCTGACTATATCGCTCTGTTTTCCTTCCCATCAAATTCTCCTAGCAATTATGTTACTAGATAGTGATCATTGAGCGGCACATCAATGTCTATGTAGTTTACTTCAAAATGGAGAGAGGGGAGGAAAGAAATGTAGATACAGGGATTCCAGTTGAGTGCCTGTATGATCAGGTGCTCCTTGATCATTTAAATGACAGAGCTCAGCAAAAGATGATGAAAAGATCATATACTGAGCATGATGACTTGTATCTTATATAGTCGATTATCACGGTGGTACTGTGGTCTGTTTGGATACTAGTTGCTTGTTAGGCTAGTTTAATACTACTGAGGACAGAGGTGAACGATAGAAAATTGGAAGTGCCGGATCTGGCATATGCTTAGCCTGGACAGTGCTGAACAGACCTCTTTGGCTATAGTGGGGTCCATTTGGCTTCGGACATGCATGGATGAAATAGTACAGCCTGTTGCTCTAATTTTTCCGGAATTTAGTCTCTGATCTGCACCAGAGGTTCCAAAAGAAGCCTCCAATGCAGATGTGAACCTAGCCTTATGATGGTTTCCAGCTAGAGAAAAAATGTGAAGAAAGTAACATTTTGGGCAAAACCAATACAATGTGTTATGTCTAATGCAGGGTCTGAGGGGGGAATGTATCACAGAGGGATTCTCTCTTTGGTGTTCTTTTCTTTTAATCCCAGTATCATGCACCACCCCTTTAGGTGGCCATACACGTTAGATGAATGTTGGCCGAACCTGCCAACAATCTAATATGTATGGGTTGTCCCAACATCAGTTTTAAGGAAAGAAGAGTTGGGCATGTTGAATTTCAACATTCCATTCCTTCTGTTCCCATTGAAAATAAGCCACTACTAGAAGTGTCTGCCTCTGGCATACCCTCCTCTCCCCTTTCAGAATATATGCTTGCATATGTTTGGGGGGTTGGGAAAAAAAGCCTAGACCCTGCGTTAGTCATAACAATATAGAAGTATTTTGTCTGGGTCCTTCCTTTAACTAAAAGTTAATTCTTCACCCCTAGGTTAGACGGTATTTCCATATGTAGTTGAAGAAAACCCAAAGGACAATGTAAATGAATACTTTAAAGAGGTTGTTCCAAGACAAGAAAGAGGATAATTTGCTGATCTGCTGAGACCCCCTCTGATCTAGGGAATGGGGGTACCATGTCCTCCGTCCTGCTCACTGCCAGGTTACTGCAGCCTCTCACAGTTAGCAGAAGACTGAATGAAGTGCTGGTTGCACTCGGATATTTCCATCAGCCCCTTGCAATGAATGGAGCACCAGCTCTTCCAGCGCTCCATTTATTCTGACGTCACTGTGGGTGACAGGCAGAGGGGGACACGAGTCTCCTGTTCTCAAAATTGGCAGGGATTTCACTAGTGAGACCCCTACTGATCAGCAAGTTATGTTGATAGGGGAGAACTTATAATCTGGGACCAACTCTTTTAATATAGAGACTTATGGATGTCTACATTGATAGAGTAATTGTAAAATACAGAATAAGGACGTCCGTACACTGTACAGTGCTGTCCATGATTGGGTTGCCCAGTTTGGACAACCTCTATATTTTTAAAGGGTGGCCTAACGATAAAGCAAATATCAGGGTGTGTAGCTGCTAAGATCCACAGTGATCATTCGTAACTTAGTGGGGAGACTAGTAGTAAGTGTTTGATTTGCCTACAGGACCACCACAGGGATAATGAAGCATTGCACAGTTCACTTTGCAGTTAATGGTCTGTCTGTGTGCTGGGTTGGCATGCTGAGTCCGCCAAAGAAAAATACATTTTTTATAACCATTCTCCACTCTCACTAATCTATGAGGGTACCGAATGGGGAACTCCCTGTATACTCAAAATTCTTGAATTGGGTATTTCACAATTTTTTTATATTTAATATTATATTTAATATTCCAATTAGCAGTTTCCATTAGTCATAATATTCCAATTAGCAGTTTCCATTAGTCATAATATTCCAATTAGCAGTTTCCATTAGTCATAATATTCTAATTAGCAGTTTCCATTAGTCTCAAGTATTCTGTGTTTCGAAAAGAGACTAATGTGAGCAGTAAGAGTGGCCCAAGAGTTTGTCAGTCACATTAGTAACAGAAGGCATTTTGTCTACAATCTGTGTGTCTTCTGGAACTGGTTTTAAGTGCGATTTAGCACATATGAAGTGACCATGAATACTTCCAAGGGTTACATAGGAAAGTCTGGATGCATTTGTACTACTTGAAGACGATTTTGTAAAATGTTTATGAAATGTGATTCATTTTGGACAAAAAAAGTTTCAAACATGATATCTGAAATCTGTACTTTTGTGTGACCTATTGCAGCATGCTTCATGCAAGAGCCCTCATGTTATTACTGCTAGACATGGCTAATTATTTGCAGGAGTTTCCTCCTGTATGTTTAGTCATTAGCTTCTGGTGCCCCCTTCTTCCAAATGAGTCACTCTACCAGGATATTTCTACATAATACAATAAGTTCTTTATAGTTAGTGATGTCATAATGTAGAAAAGATGGAAAACCCAGAGTGGCATACTTTACAACCCGTGTATGCAGCATACGGAAATACTTGTAATCAAGCCTTTTCTCAGGTTCACTACTTACCCAATGTTCTTTTCGGTTTGTAAGAATTGTAGCCCCAGGCAGAAAAGATGCAGAAAAGTAACTAACTGTGGTTTGAGCTATCGCAAAATCTTCCAGTTCAGCTTCTTATTGTATCTTATGACGTATTTGTTACTCTCTTCCGAATTTAACATATAGTAGAAGTTCAGTTTTAATGTGGTTGGAGGTCATGAAATATTCTAGATTGTTTGACAGCTACAGAAAAGTATAAAAACATTTCATTACAAATGCGAGGTGGATTCCAGTTTTAAGATCTCTTAATTATTTTTATCTGGAGTAGGAGAAATATAAACGTGGGACACATTCTTAAAGACGTGGGCATTCTTTGGGTATGCGCAAGGCAGATGGCAGCATCGTTCAGTACATAGAACCCACGTGACAGCAGCTGGAGTTAGTAGGGCTTTCAATACTTAAAATGATGACATTCCCACTTCAAGAACAGCGTGTAATTATCTGTTTTTTTCACTTGTATGAAATGACATCAATCGACATCCATCGTCATGAGACATGTGGTGAAGGTGTCATGGATATGAAAAAAATCGGCATTCGCGGGTGTGACACTTCAAAGATGGCTGAACATTGTGTGAGAACGAACCAAAAGGAACCTTGGCCAATCACCAGCCAGTCCGACAACATAATTGCGCGAGTGGAGCAAGTGGTTATGGAGGACCGCCAATTGACTTTGGAAGAAGTTGTCCGCAAAGTTGGCATTTTTCTAAGATCACATCATCCTGCGTGAAAACTTGAAGATGCAGAAAATGTCCTCCAGTTGGGTGCTAAGAATCCTTCCAGACAATGCTCCTGCTCATTGGGCGGTCCTTATTTAGGAATTTCTTCATGACAACAATTTTGAAGTGGTTCCTCATGCTCCCTGCTGCTACCTGACCTTGCACCTAGTGATTTTTGGCTTCTTCCAACCATGAAGGATACTTGTGTGATTGTTCTCAGTGAGAGAAACCAAGTAATCTTGTAGATATGATATCTTTTAATGGCTAACAAAAATACACGATGTTACAGCAGGTTTTCGGATCTTCTATCGATCCTTTCTCAGGCTAAAATGGAACTGGTTTGGATGGGGCACATATATAATATACCAATGTAGAGAGGACTCCCCTCTTGATTGACATACAGATGTTCACACACAGAAATTTGAGACTATTTTGCACTCAAAACTTAAAAAAGACAAACTGAGCTGAGACATAAAATACTTAATCAGTCCATCGAGCTCAGGAATATGACAGTTTTAGGATCTATCCTTCAACCTGCACATGGAAGGAGATGCAGCATCACCTATTGGATGGCAACATTATTACAAGTCAAGTTCTGAATTTTTATGCAGTTTAAAATAAAATTATTGGGAAGAGGACATCCCTCTTGACTTCCTTCAGACCTTTCATATTTTCCACTTATGCGAGAATCCCGGGCTGAGGTTCATTCCATTCTTGAGGGTATCAAACCTGGCCATAAATTTGTACTCCTAAATTCTTCTGTGATGCTGCGACTTGAAATTGCCTTGAAGGATACTCTGTATAGTCGCATGTTTTCTACTCTTGCATCAGCGATCTTCCAAATCGGCAAAACAGACCCCTAAAGAAGCGCTTGCAGTGCCCATGCAATCATGGTGTCGACGTTGTGAAAAATGTGTATGCAAATTGGGAGATCAAGTTGAGAATTGACAAGACTTTTAGCTTTCTGGGGTAATTTAAAAATATATTTATTGGGAGAGCTTAAAACTTGAATGCACCTTGCATGGCTCCTGTTCCGAGTGCTATATCTAAGACAGCCATTGCTATTTTCATTGACTCACATAATTGTGGGCTAAAGCTTTACAGATCCAAAAGGCACTGATTTCTAGGTGTTTTTAGCCACTTGATATGAGGTAATCCTCAAACTTTTAGTTTTAGCTGGAGAGCAAAATTTGATTCTGTGATACCACTAAACATTGCATTAAAATATGTTTCTTATATTTTCCACTCCTTGGTTGCAAGAAGCTGTCAACTTGATGCAGGTTAAGGAGTTGTCTAATTGAGGAAACTCATTTTAAAATTGACCATGAGTATATAAGAGTGGAAAATAGTGTGCTAGTGTACGTTCCTGAAGATTACACAAGTAGGACTACATACTAGAGTAGTGTATCTGAAGAGGTGCTCTGGGTTTGTGCCCCTGTAACAGGCTGGTGGTAATGCCTGGTGGTGCAGGATGCGTGATGGCACAGCGATGACAGATGAAGGCACACGTTTCAAAAGCAACTTTACTGAAGAGTAGCATAATAAATGTAATTTACTCTCCACAGGAAGGCTCGTATACTTTAACTTTGCGTAACAATTAGAATAAACTCACTTAAAGTGACAGTACTATATACAATGATACAGTATGTCACTCTTCTGTGACTGGCATCTCTCACCACATTTAGATCTCCTTCTCATCCCTCTCCTCGGCGGCAGTAAGGCACATGACTTCACGTTTGTCTGACATTACTTGATTGTGGTATAACAGTTACATACATTATCTTTGTATGTCTCGTAGAAGCAGCAACCTTACACATAAGATACCTAACACGTTGTAGACGTCACTTCCATATTCAGAGATCTTCACATCACAATACTGGTGGCTCAATTCCCGCATCACATCTTTCTCGAATCTATGCCATGGTGCTCACTGCGCCATTACATTCACTTCATCATATACACATATTAAACAATGCACAGCAGCATTGCAGTCAACTACAATCCATCACACGGCATCATAACCATATAACATTGCTACCACCTAGCAATTAACTCGCAAGGCGGTGTGTAGCTACTGGGGCCATACTAAACCTTAAACACTAGCATCATAACAGTCCCAGTGAGTCCGTGAGCCACAAACACTGGCCGGGCAGTCCCAGTACACTCATGAACATCTCTAGAGTCATACTTCAATGTCTCCTGTGCAGTGTCACCATCCGTGATACCACCACCTCAATGTTAGTCAATCGTGGGGAGAGAGACTCCCTTTCTGCCCACACGCTGTGGAAAGCTTCACTCCAAGGGTCTGGCTGCTTTTTCATCTTCGGCCCCAAGGTCGTCAGGGCGCTGTCTGGTGACTCAGCTTCCTGGCTGCTCCCCAGCATAGGGAAATGGCCCCTCTGCTGCCCTCTGAAACAGCCTTCAGCCACTTTAAAACAGGGCTTTGCTGCTACTACCTCTAGGGTCGGAGCCTAGTGGCAGCAGCTGTCATAGCCAATCTGTGCAGCTGTGTGTCGCTCCTATGTAAGGGGGAGTGCCGTTCAGCGCTAATCCCTTACACCCCAGGTATTGGGTGCTTTTGGGTAGCTTGAGACAAATAAGCTATTTTGCCTTAGCCAAGGTATTTAGACTCGGGGTTAGGGTAACAAGCTGAATCTTTTATATTTCTTTAATTCCTTAACAGATTCTCACAATGAAATATAGAAATTCAAGATTTTTCAGCATGCATGCCACACATTAGGCGAACTTTAGTCATGAGGTAATGCAAAAATCTGAAACACGTCAAGTAAGAAAATGGAATTTTATCATATAAAGTAGGATGATATAGGGAATCACTAGAATTAAGAGGGAAGATGATGGGAAGAAAGGAGCCTTCTGGGGGAAGAGGCAATGGGGCGGAATGGAGAGAGATAGGAGGGAGAATATGCAAGTCCTCACTGTTGCTTCTATGCAGGGGAGAAAGATCTAAATTCAGAGGAAATTTGAATACTTAAAGGGGTTGTCCCGCGAAAGCAAGTGGGGGTATACACTTCTGTATGGCCATATTAATGCACTTTGTAATATACATCGTGCATTAAATATGAGCCATACAGAAGTTATTCACTTACCTGCTCCGTTGCTGGCGTCCTCGTCTCCATGGTGCCGTCTAATTTCAGCGTCTAATCTCCCGATTAGATGCGCTTGCGCAGTCCGGTCTTCTCCCTTCTGAATGGGGCCGCTCGTGCCGGAGAGCTGCTCCTCGTAGCTCCGCCCCGTCACGTGTGCTGATTCCAGCCAATCAGGAGGCTGGAATCGGCAATGGAACGCACAGAGCCCACGGTGCACCATGGGAGAAGACCTGCGGTCCACCGTGGGTGAAGATCCCGGCGGCCATCTTAGCAAGGTAAGTAAGAAGTCGCCGCAGCGCGGGGATTCGGGTAAGTACTATCCGGTTGTTTTGTTTTACCCCTGCATCGGGTTTGTCTCGCGCCGAACGGGGGGGCCTTTTGAAAAAAAAAAAAAAACCCGTTTCGGCGCCGGACAACCCCTTTAAGCAGTGCTACCAGGATTTGTGTAACTTGTCTTGAATGCCTCTAAGGCGGTGGGATCCTCCATTCTTATAATCTCCTGCATTTTGTTGAACCATCAAGAAATTTCCAGGCAGTGCTTTCACTCCATAGAACTGGAGTACAGGTCCTTGCTTGTTGACCAGACGGTGTATCATGGAGCACTTGTAAGGAAACATTACATGTAGCAAGATAAGGTTTCCTGACCCATTTATAATTAGTCAGTGTGGACAGTAGAGGTCTGAAATATGGATGAAGGACGTGGCTGGGCAGAGCTTGAGAGAAGTATAAGATTCAAGGGAGAATGATCCTTTTAAATATTGAGTATCCTCAAAACCAAGGTAACTGTACCTTTGTCCATGTCCCTGAAACAGGTGGACAGTTCGGTCATCCTGGAGGTTATTCGGAACAGGATCTCCAAAAGCAGGGCCTACCTTTGCTATGAAGACCACTTGAGAAAACCTTTAGTGGAAGTCCCGTGACGGGGTAGTAAACCATGCATTGGCAAAGAGCCAAAGTGGGGCCACATTTTGCTTTGCTCAGAACTTTATTAATAACCGGAACATCAGAAATATGCAGCAACTCCAGATGGCAGTCAGCAGTAACAATACTCGGTGGCAACACACGACCTCACAACAGCAGTCTGCTTCAGTCTTTTGTGTTCCTAGCTTAATGGCTAAGTTTCCATACTTCTTTATGGCACACACACCCAGCATGGGCCTATACATTATCTTCAGGCCGCTATACCCTCGCTCTTTGTGTTCTCTTTTTCTGCTGGGTCATGCAACACACACTTCAGCAGTCTATTATATACCGCCTTTCTGTACACCCGCTTTTGGCCCCATGTACAGCTCCTGTGAGATCACCCCCCTGCCTCCTGGCTTCTGCCTTACAGTAAAATATAAAATAAGTTATAGAAGCAGCAGGGAACATAGTGACCCCCTTACATCTCCAGGTCAGTTTTGATTCACTGAACTAAAGGGAGTTAGGTCACTGCATAAAGTTGACAGAGATCTCTCCTAAGGAGGATTCCCCGGTACTTGAGAGAGTCTCAGCATCCGCAGAATGAAAAAAAGTGTCCTCTAGGTTAGAGGGTAATTTTACTGCCTCTTTTCCCAAAATAAAGGAAAGCCTTGCTACGACTCCAGCTAACTAATAATAAAAAGTCTGTTCTTAAATGTTAAAGCAGGAAAACGGGAGCAGGGATACAGCTAAGAATATTTATACAAACTCATGTAAACATCTCAGTGCAAATGAAAGTAATACTAGAATCTGACTGGATGCCGCAATACTGATGCATTATTCTAAGAGAGACAGAAAACAAAAAGTGTTCCACTAACTATTTAAAAATGCAGCAGGAGGTCCAGAAGTAAACATAAAGCACCGCATGAATGGGAACTTATCCTTCCTCCGCAAGTGGCACAGTATAATCTACTAGGCTTGTAATCAGAAATAGAAACTGTAAGATGTATTGAGCACTTCAAAGCCTAATTAAATTAAAGAACAACTTCTGACACGTCATAGTGAAAGATGTTTTGATTGGTGGGTTGTCTGGGGCGGAGACCCCAAACAAATGGGCGCTTATCCGAGTGCTGTGCCCGTATGACTGTATCTGTCATTGTGCGGAGCGGTATACGGCTCCATAGAAAGTGTATGGTGGCTGTGCACCGCTCATAATGGCAGCCAAATAGAGATGAGCGAGCGTACTCGGTTCGGGTGTTTTTGCACTCGAGCACCACTTTTTCCGAGTAACTGACTACTCGGACGAAAAGTTTCGGGGGGCGCCGGGGGTGAGAGGAGGGTTGCAGAGGAAAGTGGGGGGAGGGAGAGAGAGCTCCCCCCTGTTCCCCACTGCTACCCCCCGCTCCACCATGCTACCCCCCGGCGCCCCAGAATCTTTTCATCCGAGTAGTCAGTTACTCGGAAAAAGCGGTGCTCGAGTGCAAAAACACCCGAACCGAGTACACTCGCTCATCTCTACAGCCAAATGAACGCAGCATTCAGCTGAGCACTTCTATCTGTTCATTTGAGCAATCTGTAGGGTCTCAGCACGTTGACCCCCACTTATCAAAACTTCTAAAATGTCACTATGACATGACAGAAGTTTTGAAAAAGTTTAGTTATACTTTAAAGAGTGTAGAAATAAGCAAACTATATAAAATTCATAACCTTTTTGCACTCCTACTTCTTGTGAGTGCAGCCCAACAGATATGTTACTAGGCTACGCAAATTAATGGAGAATTCTTGTAGTTGAGCACATGCTAGAGTCGCTGGCAGCAGTGTTTGGAAAAATTAGGGGGCACAAGATGCCATCCTCCCACTGGCAGCCGCAGCTTCCCTGAGGTGTGAGAGTTCTTATTGGCACTTTAGTCACAAATGCCCAGGAGGCCCCTTCTCGTCACAGATGACTGCCATGTGTTGTGGCAGCAGCATAATCCCGATTTTTACGCTATTGGCAGTAGTCAACAGTTAATTCTTGTCACTATTAATATAATGTCTCTATTGGGTACAAGTGCACAATGTAACTCCTTGATCTAGGAAGGCTATTAGTCAAGAAAGACGTTTATCTGTGACCACCTAGTTCGGTCAATGCCAGATGGCACACGGGTAGCTAGGGCAGCTCTCCCGTTAAAGGACTGTCAGACAGCCACTACGACCATAACTTCACAGATCCAATGGGAATGACTTGGAAGGGGGAGTAGGAGATTGTGCTTGATTGTCACATTTAATATGAATTATGTATACTTTGCACTATGAGACATAAATGGATAAAATAGGCAGTACACTTGTTATGTATTAAACGCCTTTGCATTGAAAGTTGAGTGTAACAAAAGCCTTCCAAGGAAGGTAACCTCCTGGCCCCAGCCTGCCAGCCCACATTTTTATTATACTTGCTTAAGACTTAAGCGCTGCTGGGTTTTCCTCTGCTATGGAAAGTTAGGAGTGGTTCCTCTACAAGAATGGAGACATCTGCCAAGCATGCCGTGGTCCAGTGCTCTCTTATTTATACACTGTATGGGGCAAGTGTTTAGTAATTACACTGGAGCTGTGAGGAATGTAACAGGGAGGGAAAGATGACCGAATCCATCAATAACCTGGTGGCACTTAATATGTTTTATGTGGAAGCCTCTGGGAATATAATATTACATTAATAATAGATGTTTTGTGCCTGTTTCTCATTTTTCTGATAGATGAACAACCCATAATTCTAGGGTTTTTGTTGTGTTTCATGCTGTGTTTACCCTGGTTCTTTCTTTCTCTTATCCAACTACTTTACTTTTTGGCTATGAATTTCATTTTAGATTACTTGGATCTCTGGACTAATATAGAGGGAGTATGAAGCCTTTATTTAGAACTAACATATAGCAAATGTTGCTAAATAAATACCAAATGGAAAAGCCAAGGTGTTTATGTGTAGAAGCGTTGTCCAAACATTGAATTGGAGATCTGCTCGTATGCTTAGATTGGGAGGTCCACTGATGTTATGGAAACGCAGGCCTGAACAAATCATAGTCAGGACTAGGAGCCAGCAATAAGACACTATAGGACCAGATGCACATAATCTAGATGAAGCACATTATATATATATATATATATATATATATATATATATATATATATATATATATATATATATATATATAGCACTTCAACTGGGTAAGGATGGCTTTAAATGAACACCTACCATCCAAATAGTCACTTAATAGAGCTATGCGACAGTCGTTCCGTGTAAACACCGCAAGTGAGAATTTGTTCACTAGTCGCTTAATTTTAGCTCGCCTAAAAAGAGTTGCTGGTTGATTAATTATCATCTGGTGTAATCAGGTAATCCTTGTCTTTCAATGACTAGGCATCAACTTTGCAGGGAGGTGTGCTCTTGTTTGGTGTTCACCTCCCAATGAATGCTGATCGGTTTTTTTGAACATTCTTGCCCACCCACTTAACGCTCATTGATTCTCAAAAACACATCAATACGTACGAGTGATCCTCAATTAGACAGTCCCTGCTGGTCTTTGAAAGAGCACTCACTGCTATGTTCTTTGGCTGCTTTTGGTCGCTCAAGATTCTCTTCATTAGGTTGTGCTGCTGGGATCTGTAGTACTATGGGTTTCCATGAGCACACCTTCTCAACTGTGGGATAATTGAGCTGGCTGGGTGTGGAGTTTCTCCAGCCAGCCAATCCCCGCTGGTCTGCTGCACATAAATACCAGCTCTTCTAACCAGATGATGCTGGTCATTTTACTCGTTCTGTGTTATTCCCACTCAGAGGTGCGTGTTATGCATGTTAGTCTGAAGTGTCCCTCTGACCTTTCCTGAGGATGATCTGGACGCCTGTTGTCCCCGTCTGCATCTTATGCGGACCCCTTCTCCCTTCCCCTTTCACAGGCGTGGCCTTTAGACATCTGATGTCATGTGTGGTCAGATGGGTGAATCCTGACACTGTTCCCTTTATGTCAGCATGGTGGCTTACTCTCTTTCCCCTTGGTGTGAGAACATTTTGACTAGCTATGGTTTAATATCTGTTTGCATGTGAGTTCTGAGTGGGGTTCTTGTTCTGTGTGGTTTGCATTACCTGCTCTGTTGGTGTGAACAGCGACATGTTCATTGGGTCTGTGCAGCTGGCCAGACATGGTGTTTGAACCGTCCTGCTCTGTGTGTAGGTGTGATCAGGGATAGCCAGGTCCCAGATGAAGATAGTAAGGCCGTCCTTATTAGGGCGCCTACCCCGCTTTTAGGCAGAGGTGCCCCACTTCCCCTGATTAGTAAGGGACTGGTTTCCTTCTGTCTTTGCCTGGAGTGGTGTAATTTGTGTAGTATCTCAGAATACACAGCCAGCGCGTCTTTGTTTGGACATGATATCATCTGCATCAGTGCTGAGGCGCCGCTTAGATGTAACACTCTTGCTGCTGCCGTCTTACTCAAAAGATTGCTCACACGTATCAAAGTGCGTTTAGTAGACTTGGCAACCCATAAGTATGAGTTAGGGAGGGGTCAAAATTTCAATTGCATGCCCACCAAAGATCTTCACAGCCACTAACTAGTTGAAGTACGATATTTCAGACTGTGTAAAAGCTCCCAACAATCCGTTCAGCAATTGTGAAATTAAACAAGTGAACGTCAATCGTTCTTTGTAAAAGCAAATAAACAACAGCTGTTCATACACTTTTAGCGACTATTCCAAGCGAATACTCCCAATAGATTGCTATGGAAAAGTGGCAACATGCATTATGTAGCCTCACATCACTCCATAGTCAACAATGGAGAGGCTGTATGCAAGAGCTGACATCTCTACATTGTATAGAGAGTGTGACAGCTGAGAATTGACATGTAAGGGGCTTACAGATTCTTGGTACAATATTTATTGTTGCATACTATATTTTGGTATGTGATATTGCTATTGCTTTAAGAGAGAATGGGAACAACGGAACTGGTCTTTGAGCGGGCTTTGAATGGAGCGCTGGCCGAACATGCATGGTCAGCACTCCATTCATTTCAATGAGACTGCCATCACTCCCATTGAAATGAATGGAGAGCTGACCGAGCATGCTCAGAGAGTGCTCCATTCAGTGACGTCACTACTGGGGAAGAAGCAACCCTTACTGTGACAAGAGAACAAGTGTCCCGTTCTCCAGACTGGCGGGGGTCTCAGCATTGAGACCCTCACGATCAGCAAGTTATCCCCTATCCTGTGGATGGGGGGATCACTTGTTATTCTGGTAAAAGCCCTTTAAGCAAGATGTTGTGTCTAGTGCACAGTGAATGCATACACAAACCTGACATTGCTGTGTTCTTCAATGGCAAAGCTTGCTGCTTTCATTGGCGTGCCATCTGGTGAGGATAGGGTGCTGGGTTCCTGTGGATATTTGCGTTCCTATAATATTTCACATTCTTTCTTGGTCAGCACTCATTAGGAATTATATAATAAGTATTTAATTATTCCCACCCTGCTTATTTCTCAGCTATCAGATGCTTACAGAGGTTGCCTCTAATTGAGCTAGGACTTGTGTGATTAATTAGCTGGAGAGCTGTCAGGGCTGCTCATTGTCTGACTGTGGGAGATGAGGGTCACAGAGGAGAAAGCCCATGTCAACACTTCAGCCTGACTAATGCTACCAAGAAACTATATTAGGGACCTTCCACAGAGGACAGAACAGCATTGTGGAGTATGCCGTCCCAGAATTCTGCACCAAAATCCGCGCTAACTGTGAATTTTGATGCAGAATTGCTGGAAGAATTCTGGAGGGACTCCTAGAGATCACGGGAACAGCGCACCCCAAGTTCCCTAGTGAATGAAGCAGCGGTGCGTATGTGTGACTGCTACTCTATTCATTGCCTATGGAGACACCTCAGTGACGTAACTATGATGTAACCCATATGGACTACAGTTTGCTTGTTAGCTATTACAAACTTCTAAATGGCAAAACTGCCTACAAATACGTTGAACATCCAACCCAGCCTACACTGGTGCAAAATTAAGCATTTCGGAAACTGGGAAAGCTAGATGACAAAATCCCTCTTGGCTGAACGTAATGTTTAGGCCTTATTCACACGACTGTTTTACTGTGGCTATTTTGCCGCAATAAACGTCGGCCGAAAATTGTGAACATCTGAACCATTGGATTCCAATGTATTCATTCAGATGGCCGATTTTCAGCTGCGTCAAAACATTGCAGCCAACGACGACAGGACATCTTGGCCAAATACACCAGTGGATGTTTTGACACAGCCAGAAAAGATAGGTCTTGCCCTATCTTACGGCCACGATCAGCCGGCAGCTCCCATAGGCTTCTATGGGAGCTGCTGGCAAAGGGAGGGTGAGGGAGTTTAGCAGCAGCTAGCGCTGCTAAACCATGTCAGCTGTCTCTATTAAGCCAGGAGAAGTACCTATGCTGGCCAAAGGAATTCCAGGCTGTGGCATATAAACACTCCACACCCAGCCACGTGAACAGCCGAGAAAACGCAAGAGTCGGTGGTGGCCTTGCCTCGTCCATGTGTTTTTCAGCCGAGGTGCGGCTGGCCCAAAAACACATACGGTCGTGTGAAAGAGGCCTTACAGTGTTGTGGAGAGGAAAAGTCAAGGGCACCCCAATTTAAAAAAAGACATGGACAAACTGGAGCAAGTTCACAGAATAGCGGTCTGCAAACCATGTCCTATGAGGAACGGTTAAAGGATCTGGGAATGTTTAGCTTGCAAAAAAGAAGACAGAGGAAACTTAATAGCCGTCTGCAAATATCTGAAGGGCTGTCACAGTGCAGAGGGATCAGCCCTATTCTCATGTGCACAAGGAAAGACTAGAAGCAATGGGATGAAACTGAAAGTGAGGAGACACAAATTAGATATTAGACAGTGAGGGTGATCAATGAGTGGAACAGGTTGCCACAGGAGGTGGTGAGTTCTCCTTCAATGGAAGTCATCAAACAAAGGCTGGACAGACATCTGTCTGGGATGATTTAGTGGTCCTGCATTGAGCAGGGGGTTGGACCCGATGACCCTGGAGGCGCCTTCCAACTCTACCATTCTGTAATTCTATGACTAAGACCTCACAGACACAGTCCACAAACAAGTTGGCATGGTCATTGGCCCATAGCACAATCTGTGTGCCATCATGATTTGTTTCATGCTCCTCCATGAGGCAGTGCATTATTCACTAGAGGAGAATACCTCTGAAAGGGCTTATTAACAGGGCCGTCATTTCAGGCCTTGTGCTGTCCGTGTATTCCATGGACAGCTCATGGCCCCATTATAGGCTATGCATATAAGTAATTTTTCACACTGACCTACTGTTCATGTAAAAAACTAAATGGTTCATATACCATTCTAGTCCATTCTCATGGAAGAGACTAGGACATGTATTGTGTACTGCCTCTTCAGATCGGACGGCCACGGACAGGTTCTCAGGCACAACCCCGAATACAGCCATGTGAATCCGGCCAAATACTGCATGTGTGGTTGCATGCAGCAATTTTTATGTGTCTCCACATGGAAACCATAGGTACGCAGAGGTACAGTGTGGGGCCATAAAATACTGAGGGTGCTGGCTCCAAGTATCATGATAATGATGTTAGTGATAACCAAACTGAAATGATCAGTTCTGACTAACGGAAACTTGTTCCATCAATTGTAACAATGAATTAAACTTCTCAGTTTTCTAATGTAGCATTTAAATTGGTTATTTTATAAAAAAAATCATAGGATTGAGGATAAATGATTGATCACAAAGGATCCAAAGGCTGGGAACTCCAAGAAAGAGGAAAACAGCCCATCCCGAGTCTAGCGGGTGAATGGGGCCGTGGTACGGATGCTTGGCAATCTCTATATGCAATGAATGGAGATGTGGTCACACTGGCGCACCACCACTGCAATCGCCTGGTCAACATGGGATATACTCCTGATTACACAGAGGATCCCAGTGGTTGGACCACCCAAGAATAATTATTATCAGCTCAATAAAATATATGTGTAAAATCAATCTCTGCAACTTTTTCCCCCCAAGCAAAATATGGCTTCAATTATATGTGCATATATCTACATGGTGGGGGGGGGGGGGGATATTAGAACCCTTTCCAGATCAAGAGGCAAATCTTACTTACCCATGGCCAGGTATATACTTAGAGGCATTTTTTAATAATAGGTTGATAAGGCCTTTGATAACATTTCCACATAGTAATCAGCATTACTTCCAGATTGTATCTTACAGCATGGTCTGTATACTTGTTTCAGTTCCAAACAAGGTTTTTTTTAATGTCTTTCCATTTTATGACTCCAATCATCTATGCGTGTTTCGGCAGACAGTGCATTGCAGTTGGGTTGCCAGCTGTCATATGAAATCAAGTTGAAAACACAAATCTTGGCTGACATCAAATAACAAGCTGCATACTGCACACAGCTATAAAAACTACAACCCAATAAAACTGGCAATTATACATGCACAAGATACTACAGTGAAATCGCTATTCCATGCTCATAGATTGCAGCCACGGTTAATAATAAAGTCAGATCTCCCATCTGGTAGGGATTAATGGCACTTCTCATCTGGATCTTCTTGATCATGAATGTAATGTCAATACAAAAGTTCTGAAGAGAGTAACTAGATAGGGTTATATGCCAACTGGGGCCTCGGAGTGTCCAACCGCTAAGGACAGTGTAATTCTTGATCTGGACTAGTTGCAGCGGCTGTCCCAGGCCTAGCGGAATAATGATGACTACATTCTATATTCAGCTGCAGAGACATGTAAGGCTATTTTAGCCAAAATGAAAGAGTAGAAGACCGTCACTCAATAAACTGGAAAGGATTCCTCTTTATTGACATATAAAAACATATATACGGGAATGCTAGTGACTAAAACAACAGTCACTCCGCTCACGCGTTTCGCGCTCCTCCAGGTCCTTACTCATAGACTGACTAAGACACAAAGAGTTCTGAAATGAGTAACCTCAGTGGAAGTAGCTTTAGTCACTAGTATTGCCATTTGTATACCTTTTATACTTTCAATAAAAGGGGAACATGTCCAGTTTATTAAGAGACGATCTTCTATTGTTTCTTTGAGAAGTAACTCTGGGTGAATGAAATCTGCTTTTGACACAGACGACTATAATTAAAGGTGAGCTGGTTTACTTTTCTGCTTGACTGTTAGGCCGACCGCACACGACCGGAATCCGGAGCGGGCGTCCGACTCTAGATTCCGCAGCAAATACCTTCCATAGCATGCTATGGAAAAGCGCTTCTTCCTACACAGGAGTGGAAATCAATTGCGATTTTCCGCTTGTGGAGGAAAAATTGTAGCATGTTCTATTTGGCTTCCATTGAAGTCAATGGAAGCTGTCCGATCCGCGGTCCTTCCACAATTGACATTGCAATTGACGCAGGAAAAGTAGGGGTTTTCAAAAAACATTTGTACTGCACATGTCCGATGGCGAGACGAGCGAACTATCCGCAGTACAGAAGAGGCGGCCGAATGAGAGGTACGTGCGAACGCAGACTGGGCACAGGGTGCAATTCCGCAGTGGGCTCCCGCACGTGGAATCCGACCCTGTCGTGTGGCTTATGTTGATTATCTTAGTCAAACATATAAGGTACCCCGCTCTCAAAGGTTCATCAGATCCCTCCAATTTCTTGGGTAGTTCATCTAAGCAGATATTAGTGAAGTGAAGCCTATTTTTAGGTCATCCACTTTAGCAAGAACAGTGCAGATATCCTTTATCGCCTCACAATGGAGCATGACTAGTAGAAATGAGCGAGCACCCAAATGCTCGGGTCCGCGTTATTCGAGTCGAGCTTTTCGTAAAATTCGAGAGCTCTACTCGAGTAACGAACCCCATTGACTACAATGGGAGACTCGAGCATTTTTGTATGTGGGACGCCCGGTGCCGAGCTTTTTTTTTTCTCGGTCTCTCTCTCTCTCCCTCTCCCTCTGCCTGCCTGCCAGACAAAAAATTTGCCAATGACGCGCGCTGCATGTCGGCGGGGAGGGGCCAAAACAGGCACATCACAGCGGGGAGGAGCCAAAGACTGGGCAGGGTCGAACAAGGCATGATGCTCGTTCGAGTACGCTAATACTCGAACGAGCATCAAGCTCAGCAGAGTATGTTCGCTCAACTCTAGTGACTAGTAACCAGTGGGCCCCACAGCAAAACATGTCATGAGGTCGCATCCCACTATGACCACTATCAGTTTAGAACATGAAAATATTATGATTATTTTGATCTCTCTAATGAACAGATATAATATACAATGTGATGTCACAGTGCTGGGATAATAAACACAGTGATGTCACAGTACAGGAATAACATACACAGTGATGTCACAGTACAGGAATACCAAACACAGTGATGTCACAGTATAGGGATAATAAAAACACAGTGATGTCACAGTATAGGGATAATGAATACAGTGATAAAGCTTTATAGGGATAATAAAGAACACAGTGAAGGGGTAATAAACAAAGTGATGTCACAGTACAGCAATAATTGATACAGTGATGTTACAGTGAAAGGATAATGAACATAATGATGTCACAGTACATAAACAATGGTCATAATCATATGGCAGTACATTGACTCCATTCCCCGCGTATTATGCACACTTGTGTGAGCCCGGCCTAAGAGATCAGTATAATTAAGAGATATTGTAGCTGAATAGGATATTAGTAGACACAAAAGAACCAATCAGGAACTTCCAGGATATTTCCTTCTGCAATAAATAATACAGAAGTCACGAGTGACGGATACATATGAGAAATTCCATGCCAGGGTCCTTAAAAAACCACAGCAAAAATTTACCAATTTCTTTTCATTGTGCTATACCAGTCTTGAGTTAGTCTTATTTCTAACCCCAATAATGATTTGCATGATTCAGGCTGACAACATATCCCAAAGGATGTAGTCATATGGCCGTCACCAGTGTTTCTTAAGAGTCTTTGTGAGCTACCAAATCTGGCCTACTGTGTAGTATAGAGATCAGCCAAAGGTCTTGTGCTTCTGAGTGTTCTGTACCATTTGTTGTTTCGCAAGGAGACAAATCATAGTATGTATGAAGTTAGTGTGCCCATAGAAGGAAACTGGAAGCTATGTCACAGAGCAGCCGATCATACAGCAACCACAGCCATACAGGTGTATTGGGTCACACAATGAGCAGCTGGGACATGCCGACTGAGAGAAATGACAGCAAAGTGCAACTTTTGCATTACTTTAGACAGCGTACCTAATAAAGCCAATGGAAATTGAGACTATAGCGTGACAGCAGCATGACTTACATCTGACTAATATGGGAAAAAATGATGTGGCTTTACTAAAATTGAATTGGGCAACACTCTTTTGATAACAACAGCGTGACAAAAGTAATTCAGGGCAAGACAGACACTTGAGCGGCAAACTGAGATACACACAAACTCACTGTATCTATCTCCATCTAAAATGAAAGTAAGGTTTGGTACCATGTTAGCCAGTAAAGCAAAATGTGATTGTTCTCAGGTAACAGCAACTAAGTAATCTTGTAGATATGATACCTTTTAATGGCTAACAAAAAATACATGATGTTAGAGCAAGCTTTCGGATATCTCTGGATCCTTTCTCAGGCCTGAGAAAGAATCCGGAGAGGTCCAAAAGCTCAGTCTGACATCCTGTATTTTTGTACAACAGGGTACTAGAGCCTCCATGCCCACCCGTATCACATCTTGTATCCAAACTAGATGTGGTATAACAGGGTACTAGAGCCTCCATGCCTGCCTGTATTACATCTTACATCCAAGCTAGAGGTGGTACAATAGGGTACTAGAGTCTCCATGCCCTCCTGTATCACATCATACATCCAAGTTAACAGTGGTACAACAGGGTACTAGAGCCTCCATGCCTGCCATATCATATCTTACATCCAAGCTAGAGGCGGCACAATAGGGTACTAGAGCCTCCATGCCCACCTGCATCACATCTTGTATCCAAGCTAGAGGCGGTACAACAGGGTACTAGAGCCTCCATGCCTGTCCATATCACATCTTGTATCCAAGCTAGAAGGTGTACAACAGGGTACTAGAGCCTCCATGCCTGCCCGTATTACATGTTACATCTAAGCTAGAGGTGGTACAACAGGGTACTAGAGCCTCCATACCCGCCTGTATCACATCTTGTATCCAAGCTAAAGGCAGTACAACAGGGTACTAGAGCCTCTATGCCCACCTGTATCACATCTTGTATCCAAGCAAGAGGTGGTACAACAGGGTACTAGAGCCTCCATGCCCACCTGTATCACATCTTGTATCCAAGCAAGAGGCGGTACAACAGGGTACTAGAGCCTCCATACCCGCCTGTATCACATCTTGTATCCAAGCTAAAGGCAGTACAACAGGGTACTAGAGCCTCTATGCCCACCTGTATCACATCTTGTATCCAAGCAAGAGGTGGTACAACAGGGTACTAGAGCCTCCGTGCCCGCCTGTATCACAACTTGTATCCAAGCTAGAGGCAGTACAACAGGGTACTAGAGCCTCCATGCCCGCTCGTATCACATCTTATATCCAAGCTAGAGTCAGTACAACAGGGTACTAGAGCCTCCATTCCCACTAGTATCACATCTTGTATCCAAGCTAGAGGCGGTACAACAGGGTACTAGAGCCTCCATGCCTGCCCATATTACATCTTGTATCCAAGCTAGAGGTGGTACAACAGGGTACTAGAGCCTCCATGCCCACCTGTATCACATCTTGTATCCAAGCTAGAGGTGGTACAACAGGGTACTAGAGCCTCCATACCCGCCTGTATCACATCTTGTATCCAAGCTAAAGGCAGTGCAACATGGTACTAGAGCCTCCATGCCTGCCCATATCACATCTTGTATCCAAGCAAGAGGCGGTACAACAGGGTACTAGACCCTCCATACCCACCTGTATCACATCTTGTATTAAAGCTAAAGGCAGTACAACAGGGTGCTAGAGCCTCCATGCCTGCTTGTATCACATCTTGTATCCAGACTAGAGGCCGTATATCAGGGTACTAGAGCCTCCATGCCTGCCCGTATCACATCTTGTATCCAACCTAGAGGCAGTACAACAGGGTACTAGAGCCTCCATGCCCGCCCGTATCACATCTTGTATCCAACCTAGAGGCGATACAACAGGGTACTAGAGCCTCCCTTCACGTATTCAGTTTTCCACAATAAATGACTCTTTTGCATCAGGGTCTAGGACACCCAAGGCTCACTGAATCAAGTGGGCAGTGAAGACTAGCCTGTTTATGCCAGTCCCATAGAAGTGCTGCTATAGCACTTGACACAGTGTGCCTCAAACATGTACTGAGTACAACTGTGTGTTTATTGTACTTAAATATTAGCGAATGGGTTCCTTGAAACGGTGTCGAAGGGCATTTCAGAATAAGCATGCCGAAGAAAGTGTACCGATAAAATCCTATACTCACAAATTGGTGCAAAAGTTTACGACAACCCCAAGTGATAATTTCAACAAGATTGTGCAACATGACGCACAACTAATACAAGCATGAGGGAAATTGAAAGCTAATGATTAGAGATGAGCGAGCCTACTCGGCCACGCCCCTTTTTCGCCCGAGCACCGCTATTTTCGAGTACTTCCGTACTCGGGCCAAAAGATTCGGGGGGGCGCCGTGGGTGAGTGGGGGGTTGCAGCGGGGAGTGGGGGGGG
Source organism: Eleutherodactylus coqui (assembly GCF_035609145.1). NCBI lineage: Eukaryota > Metazoa > Chordata > Amphibia > Anura > Eleutherodactylidae > Eleutherodactylus > Eleutherodactylus coqui. Next base: position 50,428,866 of record NC_089849.1, on the reverse strand, counting down.
AGAGGGAGAGAGAGAGGGCTCCCCCCTGTTCCCCGCTGCTACCCCTGGTGCCGCCACGCCTCCCCCCGCCCCTCAGCGCCCCCCGAATCTTTGCACCCGAGTACTGAAGTACTCGAAAATCGCGGTTCTCGATCGAGTAATTACTCGAAACGAGTAGATTCGCTCATCTCTACTAATGATTAATATAGAAAAATCTGTGCCCGCCCGGACCATCCTACCTGAAACCTGCAGATCTCTTCTTGTGGGACTTACTGAAGGGCCGTGCATACAGTAATAAAAACCCCAATGATTCACACCCTTAAAGACACAATTTAGTGGGAGGTTGCTGCCATCACCAAGGTCACATTAGCAGAGGTATTCACCAATATGCAGACTCACAGCCAAAACTACTTGGATGCTGTATGGACCATTTTCAGCACAGGCAACTTTTGTTTTGCAGCATACAAGTTAAATCCATATAAATTCTCTTAGGGAACCGGACAGAAAAGACAAAATATTGAAGAATATTTGGGTTTCCAAGCAGGAGAATCACCCTGTATATCTACATGCGAAATATTTTTTTTTTTACTTTTTAGCAGTAGTAGAATATGGGAATAATAGATATCTGTCTGTGTCTATATTACCAAACGTTACTGCCACACAGTAAATGTATCTTGTGATCACATATAAGAGATTAGATTGTGAGTTCTGCGCCGCTGAGAATGGCTGCAGTGAATATGCCTAGCCCCCGTTCTACACAGCGCTGCATCCCCCTTCAGACACACAGACAGACCCCCGCCTGTGGGACCATCTTTCTGTTGTTTTAGGCAGCATCCGCTCTTGTCCGTCTGGCGGATGTTATTTTTGTCACCGAGGCTTTTGTGTGTAAGCGGAGGATTGCCACCAAGGGCCAGTGCCCCAGAGAGGTGGTGTGTAAGGGGCAGCGCGCTGTGTCACAGGGGGGATTAGCAATCTGACAGAGAGCTACTTTTATTAGTAGTCATGACTGTCACACTGCCAGAGGGACAAACTATCAGAACGAACAGCGGCAAGAAGTTCTTCACAGGGTAAAGTGCTTCACTAATATAGAATCAGGGGAACAGTGGAAGACAACGCCATTGTTTTAGATCCTGGTCTCTTCATACTAGGATTCTCACGTACGTCTAAGGCCGCATTCACACGGGCTTATTGACAAGTGAAAAATTTGCACATGCAGTACGCAAAGATCAGAACAAATTGATTTCAATGGGTTCGCTCACATAAGCGAATTTTGCGCACACATTTATTCGCAGAAATACGCAGCGTGTTCTACTGTCTTGCATATTTGCGCAGGGAAAGAGAACATATTAAAGTCATTGCACTAAGGCCTCATGTCTACTAGCATAATTGATTTGCGGACGATCCGCAGTTCAATATGCCCCATAGACAATCATAGGGCATCTGCAGATAATTAAATACCTGCAGATGTCATTTTTCCCGGCGTGAGGACCGCAAGTGCGGGGAAAAAAGCAGCATGCTCCATTTTCTGCGGATTCACGCACGGACGGCTTCCATTGAAGTTAATGGAAGCCGTCCGATCCACGGCGCACCCGCAGCGGACATTGCAAATGTGCCGCGGATCCGCAGGAAAGCAGGACATTTGGGAAAAAAATGCATGCAGAAGAAAGAAGATCCGGCCAGGACGGAGAAGACAAGCACCGCATCTGTACAGGTGAGTAAAATGACCATGGTTGCGGGCACGGGTGGATTCAGTTGCGGATTTCTGCACTTGGAATTGCGCGTGGCTGTGGACATGAGGCCTTATTGCCTATTTCAATGAATAGGAGCATTTTGTGTGTGGTTTTTTCACATGCAATTATGCACGACCTAATCGCACAAAAAGTACAATAAAATACGCTTATACGCATGCAAATACATAACGTCCATTCAGCAAAAACCTGCGCAAATACGCTTACGCTCATGTGAATCCGGCCTTACGTATATATTAGGGCTCATTCAGAGGAGCATATGCGCATACCTCAGCACAACATTTTTGCACACTAAGCAAGGCTTTTTTGCATGCTTATCGGCGTATTCAACTGTACTTTTTTCCGCCCACTGGACATGTTATTTTCCACGCAGGAGACAAGACGCACCGCTTGAAATGGCTAATTTAGTCTAATAAGTTCTTGATGGGTTCATGTATCACGCATTGCCTTGCATATTGCCATGCATTTGCACACTTCCCCCTCCATTGACTTCTATGGCCAGAGGTTCCGTCACAGATGTGGCTAAAGATACCAGAAGAAAAAATGATGCATGCAGCACATTTTTCTTCCGCCCAAAAGCCAGGAAGCAAATGGATCCCATTATAGTCAATGGGATCCGCCCGTCACTGTTCAGCCATGGGGATCCCGCTTTCCTGCTCCCTGAATGGAGCAGGAAAACGGAATCCTCAGCGCAAATATGAAAGCACCCTAATTGAGCTTTACAATATGTGCAACTTGATGCTTCTGAAAATAATAATGGTACAGTCAGACTCTGGAAAGCAATAAAAACTTCCAGATGTGCCCAAAAGTAGGATATTACAAGAATGTTAGGGAACTTCTGTTTACGTGGTTCTTTAATATGCAAGTGTACTGAAAAGGTATCATGCGTGTCCTGCTCCCTCTCTACTAGACACAGGGTTTGGTGTAAGGTTTGCGTGGGGTCCTCTAACCACTTCGAGACTTACGGCATGCTCCAGCGGTCAGTAATCTGATGTTATGTGCATCTGTGGCTCGGTTGCAATTTCTGTCCAATTTCACGGGAAGAACAGCACAGCATGCGGTACTATTTTTCCTCTTAACATGACACACACCATGACAGGGATTGGACAGACCCTATTGTAAGTCATTGGGGATGTAGCCAGTTGGGTGGCCTTCATACTAGTCCTAGAGCCTCTTGGCTATCCTTATAAATGGGATCCATGACACAGATGTGAACGGAGCCCATTATTTCCCTACATATTATTCCAGTTTACATCCTGATCATATGCCAATCCCAACAGCAGACCTAACATTTGTTTAAGATGTAACCCAGTTCTTAACCGCCGCATAAACTAGCTCACGCTCTGTAATTATACTAATGGAGATCTGATCCTACTTTGTCCATTTCCATAAGTGTAGGAAACCCGCATACCACATAATTTAGACCTGTGAAGCTATACGGAAACCAAATGGCAAAGACACGGCCCTGAGAAAAAGTTGACCGGATTTACAGAAAAAGTTTTAAAGCTTGAAAAACGGAAACTTAAAAGAGTAATCCAAGTTATATTTTAGCAAACGTCTGTTCTGCATGCAGTAAAATAACATACTGGCATATACTCACCTCTCCCGCTGCCACTCCGGGTCTCCCGTCTGACGTCATGTTTGTAGGCTGCAGCTTTGTCATTGGCTGTACTGCCTGTGACGTCCCGTAAACTGGGCAGTACTACAGATGGTAAGTAAACAGAGTGGTGGAGGAACGAGCACCAGCGCGGGGGACAGTGGGAGCATGGAGAGGTGAGTATATGTCCATTTGTTGTTTTACTGTATGCAGAACTGACTAAAAACCTTATAACTCTGAACACCCCTTTAAGACTCGTTCCACATTCTGCGGCCTTGAGCGATTCACACATTGCGGTAATGGCGAAACAGAATGATGATAGGAAGGCTCAAGTGAACAGGGAGGTAATACCTGCATATTTAGATATATCCACTAGCCTGTCTTATTGCAGTACATTATAAACGTCTTACCTTACAGGCTTCTTTAAGGGCACTTTTACACAGGCCGTTAGTCACCCTAATAATTGCACAAACAAGCAATTACAGGTGACTCTCATCCTTTGTAAGTACGGAACCCGAGCTGAGCTATAAAACAAGTGACTGTCGGCCTGTTGCTCATTTATGATTGACTACCTGCTCACTGTGAAGGGGGGTAAGTGGCCAGAAGATCTCTGGCACGCTCCATCTCCAGTGAGCAATCATGGCTCCTTTGTGAAAGTACATGAGCCATAATCACTGGGACAGCTGTAAAGTGCCGTAAGGTAGGAAAATAGATTAAAGGAGTTGTGTGGCTTCAATATAAAAACTTTTATGGGCTGGGCATGAATTAAAATGAAAAATAACGCATACTTCATTGTCTTGTCCCCTTTCCCAGGGCACAGGTAACCGGCTCCCACCGTTCCGACTTCATTTTCCTCCACCAGAAATCAGGTGGCCAAAGCGGCTAATCAGAGCTTGCAGCGAACTCCTGGCATCATGGTGCCCAAGAGGTGTTCAAAAGGTGACACTGTGGCCTCTAATTGTCCACAGTGATCACCTGATTTCGGGCGGTAGAGGATGAGGGGGTGGGGAAGATGGGTGAGAATGCATTTATTTTTTAATTTTAACTCATGACCAGCCCATAAAAGTTTTTATAGTGAAACCACACTACCCCTCTAATATAATAATGACTAGCTTTGTTTCTTTATTCAAGATTCTATATTCTTGACATCGTCTTCTCAAACCGATTGTGATAGTGCCTCATCATGGCGTTAGTCAGAGTGACTGATGGACTATTACTTCAGACCACTGCATCCCTGTAGTGGTAATATGTTCACTCGACTAGTTCACTTAGTACTCAGTTTCCAGACCTCCAATAATGCAAAGTTGGTTCCTAGATCATTATAGAGAGCGAATGATATCCCTTAACATATGACTAATGCCATAGCCCCACTGCATATAGAGTAGAGGTCACATTGAACTCAAAAGGTAAACGAGGCTACAGATAAATCGCCCAACAGACAGGTGAAAACATACATGTAAAGACCAAAGTATCAAAAAAAAGATCTTATTTCATATATAGGCCAATAATGAGATCTCCAATGGCATATAGTCTACAACAGAAGTATAGTATACCTGGTGAGAAAGGAAAAAAAAAAAGGCAAAGCCTGGTGGGGTGCATCTCCTAGCAGCACAAATGGGGCACTGGTTCCAAGGCGGGAGACCTCAGATGGAGACTTAAGAAAAGGGGTTACGACCGTCGGGTCATTGCTCGAGCCTTCCAGAATTCCAACAGATCAGTTCTTTTATCATCATGCCTCCGACCAGCTAACCCCATGGTAAGATTGATCACCACTTACAACAATCGGAGGGGTAATATTCATTATTTTATGACACTCCCTTTATTTTTATGTGTATATTTTGGTGTTTTTGCATAATTTTTCTTTTGTGTCAATGTTCTTATGGTTCATTTAAGTGTGTGGTCATTGGTTACTTAGTTCTATGGTGGTGCCAAGCATATGTGTTTATAGGTGTAGGACGATGCCTTTATCATCATAGTGAGCAATAACGTTATTAGTCCCTTGTGCCCAGGTTCAGGCCATGCCAGTGGTGGAAACGGTCAGTGGGATTACTCCCAATAAGCACTACGAGGGGAGCTGTAACCAACAAGACCTTTGGGGGTAACAAGTGAATTCAACCATCTGGTGCTTGTGAAACATTTTATTTAACAGAACGAATGAACAGTTTTCAGCAGGCTGGAAAGCTGTATACTTATTGCGGAAGCCAGTTAACCGGGTCGTAAAACAGAAGGGAACAGCGAATATACTGAGAGTCTGTAGTATGAAGGAATTGTCCTTGGCCGAAAGTAGAAACGAAAGTCTGTCCATACAAAGGATTATTAAACACTGTCGCTAACTTGAGCTTACGCTCTCCCGAGACTCGAGTGTGCTCGCAAGTAGGCTGTAGGTTCTTTATATATTCTTTAGAACTTGCTACCCTGTCTATCCTCATGAGTATCACCATAAGTGACCTGGGGATTGATCACATTCCGTGCCACTTGACTATGTTGTTGGTTTACTAGATATGCAAGGGAAGAGTGGGCACATGCACTTTCTTCCCTTCTATCTTCTGAGAAAGTATCATTTGAGACCAAAAGAGACCACTGGAGATGGCACCTGCCCAGCTGTTGACCATAAAAAAAGGTGGTCATCTACCCAGGGCAACTCAAATCTTTGAATCATCTGGGTGAGCTACCACGGCTGCCCAAACTCCCCTCGAAACCATGTGTGTAAATCACTTTTTCGCCTGGAAGCAGATCATTGGGCCATGAGGATTCATAAATGTCCTACACTGATATAAGACAAACGAAGACTCAATCATGTTACTCTTTATCCAAGGCAAACCATATCACTTTTTAGAATCAAAACAGGTGACCACACTGACACTTCTCTTCAGGCCATCGGCCTCAGGAAGCCAATTCTGTAATACCCATCTAAGGCAGTTCTCCTGTTCCTACCGCTGGTATTGATATTCTAGTTGGTATGCCAAAGTAAGTTGCCCCTCCTTTTCCCGTTCCATAGCCTCCAGATGTATATTAGTCCCTCATGCCCAGACTCAGGCCCTGCCAGTGGGGGGGGAATAGTTGATGGGATTGCTCCCAATAAACACTGCAGGGGAGCAGTACCTAGCAAGACATACGGGGGTAACAAGTGAATTCAACAATCTGGTGCTTGAGTAATAACTTCTATTCAACAGCACGAATGAACAGTTCTCAGCAGGCTGGAGCGCTGTATACATATTGCAGAAGCCTGTTAACAGGGTCGTAGAACAGAAGGGAGCAGCGAATATACTGAAAGCCTTTAGTATGAAGGAGCTGTTCTCGACCGAAGGTATAAACCAAAGTCTATCTGTGCAAACAATTATTAAACAATGTTGCTGGCTTGAACTAAAGCTTTCCAGACACTCAGGTGTAATCATAAGTAGGTAAGTCCTGTAAGTCCACCTGTAAGTCCTTTGCCAGGTCATATCTCAGCCAAATCACAGCAAGACTAAACACCTTCAGGAGGAGTGACCGCTCTATACATCCGTCACAGAGCTGGTTATCTCTTTTCCTTTCACAAGTGACTGGAGAGCAACGTCCTTAGCTAGACTCGCCGAGGGAATGGCAGAAGCACACTCTCATGTGTCTCACTTCTGTGTGAGCCCACCAACTCTACAACTACCTCCACCAGAAACCAGCGAGGAGGCCCAACTATGGAGAAGACAGTGCAGTCACATCCCAGAGGGCTTCACCTTGTACGTTATTATTTTAAAGCAACAGTCCCAACAAAACCACAAATACACTTCTAAGCGAAAATAAAGGCACCCCTCTTTATGTAAGTATGGAGTTATGGTATTCTTCTTTAAGCTGTGCACTCTGGAAGTTAGCATTAGTACAACATACTAATGATGATTAACGAGCCCAATAACTGCTCTGACTGCTGCAGAATTTGTATTGTTTAACTCTTTCAATTCCAGAGTGCATGGCTTAGGGGAAACAGTGACACAGAGGTTCAGATTAAATAAAAAATATGGAACTATGTATCCAGGGTCCATTGATGTCTCTGCTGGGCCTATGTACAGCATTGTTACGATGGTACGTAATCATCAGGGACACCCTTGTTCGTCATCGGCTATTGAATTCCAGTCAACGCAAGGTATGCCACATGGTCATTGTGGAAATTTGTCTAACTTCCCCACTGTTATACTGCTGGGTCAGTTGGTCCACAGTGCCATGCCACTGCGTGATCTTCTGTTGGATGTCTGTCCATGATTCAACCAGTTTTGTTACACTCTTAATACCGTGGTTAGGAAACAATCAAAAAGTGCGATTGCTTTAGAAATACTGGCATGACACCTCTGGGCACCAACAATATGCCCGCAGTCAAAGTCACTTGAGTCACCACGTTTACCCATGACTGCCAAATATTGCCATCTGCTGTGCAGAGGAGAGCTCAGCACATTACCCGAGAACCGATCATGACGTGGCCATCATGTGGTACCACATTACTGGTCACAAGGTGTCATGCACCAGTTATTCCTAATGTAGTGATCGTTCAGTGTATTTCCTAACAACCCCACTTATTTGTTGCGAACAGTCCGACTCTCCTTTTATACCCTCTCTAATATGGGCCTGTCTTGATCCATCGTGTACATTATTACTAGCTCTATCGTCGATAAGGAGAATGCTCCTAATAGTAAAAATTCCCATGGACAAAATATTCTCACTGGCATGTTCAAAAGCCGTAACGTCCGAATGGTAAAGGTAACATTAGCCCTTTTTTTAGAGGATGCATTTGGATACATGTTATAGGCTTGTGGGCCACTTTCCAACCCCAGCTGGCATCACACTATCAGTTTCCTAAGTGATGTCTGTGTGTTTGCAGTAACCTTCTCAATATACTTGTAGAATATTTATTGCGGATGTGGTCAGCGGAAGAACAGGCATCCCCCGACTCCCCCACCTTCCCGTTTGCACTCTCACTAGTCCCATGGGTTGGTCCAAGAGAAAAGGGAGGGGGGCATTTTTTGAAAGCCTTCATTGTTTGTTCACAACACTTTCCAGAATGTCACCTATGGGTGACACTGTCACATGTAAATAATAATGTGTGTCTTGGCAGATGATACTTTTTTATGGCTAAATGTGCTTTCTGAAGTAACGGCACTTTGATGACTGGGGCTGGTAGTCCCACGGAGGATATTAGTGGATACTAATTTCTCCGTTCTATGTCTGTGTGTATTGGCAGCTGAAGTGCACAAGTTTCTGCCCTGGTAGCCAGTGGAAAGGCTTTTTCATGGCACGGGGTTTGTTTAGTTGTCCTTTGCTTCACATTGCTTTGTAACAGTATGAATCTGGGTCACTGCTGTTTAAATGGGCCCAGTAAATTTATTGCACAGAATGAGACGTTGAGGAAAGGGGCCAAATCCAGCACATGCTCTTTCCAAGAAGAACAGAGAATTATAGAGGGTATTACAAGGTGACGTGCGGCTTTAATTAGTTATTTCATTATTACAGAAGACCTTTGTCAGGGGACAATGTCTCTGATGACAGGATCCTCAGGGCTCCTCTGCCAAATTGTAGCATAAAAAAATAATTACTTACCCAAAAGTCCATAGTGCAGCACTGGTGACCAGTAAGCATGTGGCCTGGAGGTACAGGGTGCAGAAGTACTGTTACAGGGGCGTAGTTATAGGGTATGCAGGGGATGCGGTTGTACCCGGGCCCAGGAGCCTTAGGGGGCCCATAAGGCTTCTCTTCTGCATATAGGGAGCCCAGTGCTATGACTAAAGCATTATAGTTGGGGGCCCCATTACAGATTTTGCATTGGGGCCCAGAAGCTTCCAGTTATGCCTCTGGTTAGAAATACATACCTGTCCACCTTCTTCACTATGCTGGTGGACTGCTGTGGTCTGTCCAATGTGGTCACCATCCAAAGCAACTGCTTTGAACATGTAAAAGACATTTAGACTGCCTGTCTACAGGCGTTGTGGTATCTCACGGCGGATCTCCTCGGCGAGAGCCGCCACCCGGGAGCAGAAGCTGGCAGACAGATCTCCGCTGTCAGCCTGTCTGACAGATAGGCTGACCACAGAGAATTGCGGCAATTCGCAGCATGCTGCGAATTGCCATCCGTGAGTGGAGAATCGCAATGATTCTCCGCTCGTGGGCAGGGGCCAGCGCTTTCCATAGCAACACTGGAAAGCTTCAGACAGCGTGATTCGCCGGCAATTTACCGTCGGCGGAATCACGGGGGGGACAGGGGGCCTTATGATATATCCAAAGGCTGTGTATTTTTTGTGGCAAAACCCATAATACATCCACATCAAAATCCGCATGCATTACATTTGCTTAGGATTTTGGTGCAGATTTGAGGTGGATGTCACCTCTTCATTTAAAAGGGTGAAATCAACTGCAAAAATCGACATGGTGTGGATTTAAAATCCGCACCGCTGGTCACTTTACACTGCAGATTATTTTTTTGCAGAGTGTAGATAAGATGTCTTCAAACCTCATCCACATTGCTTGTACTGTAAAATACTGTAGACTCATCACAAGCAATGCCATGGAGGAAAATCTGCAGCATTCATGCAACATGTGAACATACCCTAAGGCGCCATTCACACGGGTGGATTTTCTGTCTGTATGTTTTACTGACTGAGGGCAAAAGCACATGGCTGTATGCACAACTATGCTCGCTGCTACAAATTTGTAGTTGCACCTGAACAGGGTTTTTCTTCTTCTTCTTGGACTTTTCAAACTCTGTGCTAGCACGTGCGAGTTTGAAAAAAACAGCGCGCAGATAGGTCCAGCTCTATTCTTCCTATCGTTTCTAAGGTGTACTATTAACAGCGAGAATATCGCTAATGAAGACTAAACTATTAAAATCACTGGTTGTGTTTCGTCCTGTTATTTAGCCATGATTATCACAGCCACATAATGGAACAAAGTCACATCCATGTGAAGAAGCCCTGGATATGTACAGCACACAGACCCATTAAAGTAAATTGGTGTATTCCATTATGTGTTTTTTTATGTGGGCCAAAGTTGCACATCAAAAAGAAGAAAAATTGCAGCATGTCCTTTTTCGGTCTCTATCTACCAAAATCTCCCATAAAAGTCTATGGGAGTGTAAAAAAAATGCAGTGAACATGAATGTTTGATGTGTGTGCGCTGCATTTTTTTACATATGTTGCCCATAGACAATGAAAACAAAAAAAGTGACATCAGATAGGTCTTTTTGTAGGTTTTTTTTTTTTGCACACATCAAAAACGGATGACACACAGATGGCAAACAGACGTTAAAAAGCTCATATACGCAACAAAAATGCAACACGGGCATACGCAGTGAAATCAATCGGTCTTTCACAGATCAAAATTGCATAACCCTGTGTGAAGGAGCCCTTACAGGGCGAGTTAGTATAGTGGGACCTACAGAAGTATAAAGCTTAGCTCAGACTGGCCTAATCGTCTTTTCCAAATCTTACCCAACACTGATCACCTTCTTGCTTGTCTTGATGATTGAGACAGTCCTCGGTTGAATCCCATGCCGGTCCAGCATTGCTGCTTAGATCTTCCCTAATGGGCTTTGTTTTCATGGCTGTAGCCTGTGATGTGTCCTGTCCATATGTGACCACTGCAGCCAATCACTGGCCTATGTGGTCTCATGTCATACATTGCTGAGGCCACTGATTGGGTGTAGTGGTCATCAGGGGTGTAACTATAGAGGATGCAGGGGATGCGGTTGCACCCGGGCCCAGGAGCCTTAGGGGGCCCATAAGGCCTCTCTTCTCCATATAGATAACCCAGTACCATGAGTAAAACATTATAGTTGGAGGCCCTTTTACATCGGGGCCCGGGAGCTTCAAGTTACGCCTCTGGTGGTCATATGTATACGCACACATCATAGCTTCAACCTTGTAAAAAGAGCCTGGCAGGGGATCGGCGCGGTGGTGCCAAATCGGCATTGGATTGAACTGGTGAGTATAGCTTCTTTTTTAATCTTAAAACATTCCTTGCATTTAGAAAAAAATATTCAAGATGACTTTATAAAGTAAAAAAAAACTTGCTAAAACTTTTTGGTTGTCTGCAGTTCTTGGTGAGGAGTTTCTAGGACAGTTTGGTGACAACCAATAGGATTGGCTGCCTGATCTCCTAACTACTGTAAATAGTGTCAACATTACTGCTTGCTCTTGGGTTGCCATGGTAGCATCAACAAAACTCTCTCTTTATGGACATCCCATCATGTGACCTCATTCCTAAACACACTTTGATAAGAATAGAGATCACATGACCGGATGTCCATACATTGAACAGTTGTTGCTATCAAAATCCCCAAAACAACCAGTAATGTATATAATATTTATGTAGAGAACCGAGACAAAGTGTATTGTGTAAAAAAATGTAAAAAATCTATTGAGCTCCCTTTTTAAAAATCTATTACTCCTTTAAGGGAACCATACAATGATTACATTCACGGTACTGTAGCTTTTTGTAATGTGCTCTGAGGGTTCTTGGCAAGGGTTAAGTTCTCATTTTCTCTTTATTGCTTGGATTTTTATTTTTTTTCCACGTTATTGGGAAAAAGAAATTCCAGACACAGCCCCGCACCTCTCCTTACGCTCCCTCCTTCACCCCAATTCTGCAGCAGTTGGGAACGAGGTGAGACTTTTACACAGCAGCGGCAGGAACACTTCTAACTAGCTGCATATTTCTGGCTCGGAGCTGGAGTCTCAAATAGGAATAATATTAGGATCCAGCATCCGGATTACTCTATAACACACATATAAAGGGTCAGCACTTCTGGAAAGATACGGCCAGCAACAATGTAATAGAAAAAAATACCAAAAAAATAGCAACACCGTCTTGTGATGAGCGTGCATGTCAGCCACAGACCTGGGAAAAGTCATTAAATTCCATGGATGCATTTAAAGGGTGTATATATTTTTCCTCTCGATTTTTTTTTTCTTCTCTGGGACGTTTCGCTGTTTGAACATCGCCTTTTTCTGGTTATGCAGAAACTATCTACTTTCCAGCACCAGCACTGGGGCACTTCCAAGCTCCTGATTGGCTGCGGGACAAAAAAAGCAGTCTAATAATACTAACATATTTAACCCCTTCAGAGATCTGTGCCTGCCCAGAATTCACACATCAGTTTATGCGATTGGACTGTGCTGGTGTAAATATGTAGAAGACCTTAACTGTGACACTGAAAGGGTTGAAAATGTAAAATATGTTTTATATCTCTATAGGTCAGCCTTAAAACCTAAGTGTTAGGAATCACTAATGAATAATAGACATAGTGAAAAGTTTTAGAAAACATCACCTTTGCCACTGGCTCAGATGCCGAGTTGAACTCCCACAGATTGGAGTTGTTGATTCAGCTTTACTGTGTGAACTTCAGGTATTGTTAGCAGTATACATGCCTGCTACGGGGCTCTGACAGTACATTTCAGAGCTGGGAATTTACAATGTAGGATTCTTTTTCCAAATGCACCACACCTTACACAGCCAAATTATTAAAGGGGTTTTCCGAAATTAAAAAAAAAATTGCCAGAGGGCATACGAAGTTGTAAAGCAAAGAAAATACCTATAGACGTCTTTTATGTTCAAACAGATTTTATTGGGCTTCAGTGTAACAAGGGGAAAAAAAGCACAGTCAGATATCTTATTCAGACGAAAATTATGATCAAACCCCTGGACAACCATTCATTGGACCTCTTGGACTCCCATATTACTATCCAGGGCCGCCATGTGGTATAAAAATTGGAACAGACATTTTCCCCATCATTTGACTCTCTTTGAAACACATAAGAGTATGCATGGCCTTCACCCACATCACCTTGGAAGGTACGGTAATGGACCGCCATAATCTAGAACAACTTGTCTGCTTGCACTTACAAATAAATGGAGCAGGCCTTTTATTAGAAATAGACCCATCGAACATAGACCATGTTAGGTCCTCTACCTGTGTCTGATGCCCTCTTGCTGTTCCGGGCAGAAGCAGTGTCACTATATACTTTTTTCTTCCACTTTCTATCAGCACTGCACTAGTAAACCTGTTCAGTGCTCACAACCTAGCTGCAGCTTAATTGGCAAGTGCCTCCCTATTTAGCTGAGCTGGGAATTCTCCATCTTTGCCTCAGTATTGTTGTGTGTTTGTCTCAGACACCCAACACATCTAGGTTGCCTGTGTCAGAACTTTTTGTCCATTTGATCCTGTGTCTGTATCTGTTTATTCTGTATGTTCTTTGCATTGTGCTGTAGCCTGTGTGCGTTTGTTCATTTCCTTCCAGTCTGTGCATCATTCCCATCTCTGTGGTAAGTCAGTCCTGTTCTGTGTGTCCTGTGTTCAGTACATTGTCTCGGTGTCCTGTCAGGGATATGTAGCCCCAAGGTTCCAGCACAGAGTCGTTCTTATCAGGACGCCTACCCTTCTTTTAGGCAGGGGTCTTCCCATCTTCCTGATTAGCTAAGGGCAAGATTCCCCATCTGAGATTACCTCTGACCTCTGGGGTCAGCTGCCAGGCACACCAGGCCTGGTCCAAAAGCCAGGCTGGTTGGTTAGCACAGTCGGTCCACTTTCGCTATCCGTAACAGACAGTAGGGCTGTCTTCAGGGTCAGGACCACTGACATAACACAAGTGTCACATCTGCATGGCACGAGAGCACCACACCCAGCACGGATGCAGGGCGACATTGACACAAACAAAAAGCACACACAATACTATGCGGAAACAGACTATAGGCAAAATTCAATGGAGAAACCTTTCCCCTACAAATTAGGGTAATGGGGAACTCCTGCCTAAAAATAAATCTTGTTATTTGTATAGCACCAACTTATAAGGTAATTTAATTATTACCCCCCACCAAGCTGGGTACTCATTTTACCAACCTGAGAAGGATGGAAGGCCGAGTCAACCTTCAACCGGCTACCTTAACCATGTGGGGATTGAACTTGCAATCTTCATGTCGTGAGCAAGAGCCCTGCATTTCTGCTGCCTTAAAACTGCGCCGCATGAAGCTGGTAAGGACGGCTCCACGGTCTTCACCTAGGACCTGACTATCCCTGATAAGGGAGAGATGCACTAAACACAGCACTAAACAACTGTGTAAAGACTAACAAAAGCAAAAGGGAAGAAAACCAAGCACTTAACTGAATGTCACCCAGGATAGAGCTTCCAACCTGCTCCAACTACACCCCCAACTGAACTTAAATAGACAGTAAAGGAGAAAGGTAGGGGTAGGAATATAAAGCCCTCCACACCTGCTGGTAGGTAGCACAGATAAGGAACCACACCCCAAACCCTCTCTCACAGGTAGGACTCTCAGGTAGCATACCAGTATGCAGCATCCAGGTAGATAGTAGCCAGCAGCCCCCCGCACAACATGTGTTAACCAGTGTCCTGCATAGTGTCAGGGTGAGGAGGGAAGGAGCAGGCAGCGGAAAACAATCAGTGATTCTCCTGCCAGTCCTTCCGTTCCAAGAAGGGTAACATGGACTCTTGTTCATGTTATCACCCCTTAACAATCAGGAGGACATATTTGCTCTCTGATTGTCACATAGGAGGCTCTTTCTTCCGAGAATAGGAGTGAAAAGAAAAGTACTTGCTCATCTAATCGCTTTTCCATGCTGTTTAACCTCACAGATGGCATAGTCATTGTCGACTATGGCATCTAAATGTTTTTTTCAGAAAAAAAAACTTTAACAGTCCCCCCCCCCCTCCCTTCCTAAACACAATGTTTCAATATTGAAAAAATGAAAAGAACCAAAAAAATACACCTAATTGGTATTGCCACATCTGTTACAGATGTAGCAACACCAATTAGGTGTTACAGATGTGGCAACACCAATTAGGTGTATAGTAAAAAAATATTACACTGTTTATTCAGCATAGTAAATTCCGTAAAAACAACTGTAAATGCAAATGCCAAAATAGCTGTTTTCTGTTCACCTCGTTTCCCCAAAACAAGAGTAAAAACTAATCAAAAAGTTGTTTACACCTTAAAACAGTACCAATAAAAACTACAAGTCATCCCGCAAGAAACAAACAGGCCTCACACAGCTCTGTTGATGGAAAAATAAACTGCTCTGACATTGGAATTCAATAACACACAAAAAGTCTTTTTTTTTTTCTCTTTTTAAAGTGTTTATATTGTTCAAAAATAGTAAAACATAATAGAACCTCTATAAATGTGATTGTAATGACCCATAGAATAGGGCTACCACAATATTTATACCACATGGTGAAAACCATAACAGTAAGTCCCAATAAATAATGCTGAAATAGCTCTTTTTTTCATTGCCACATTGCAAAAAATTCATAAGAGTTACTGTATATACTCGAGTATGAGCCTAGCTTTTCAGCACATTTTTTTGTGCTGAGAAAGCCCCCTCGGCTTATACTCGAGTCAGGCAAGGCTTAAAAAAACCCCTCTATACTCACCTCCCAGCTGGCGTCTGTGTCTCCGCTGGCGGTGTGGCAGGCTGCTTGAATTCTCTCCGCTGTCATTCCCCGCCTTCCTCTTTGCTCGGCTCTGTCATACCCCGCCGTCAGCGCTGTGTAAGTAAGAGCTGTGATTCGATCGAGCGTCAGCCAATCACAGGCGGTGTTTGATCATTCACAGCCACTCAAGCTGCTTTAGAATTCTCCCCGCTGTCATCTCCCTGCTCGGCTTTCAAATCCCCTGCCGTCGGTGCTGTGTAAGTAAGCACTGTGATTGGATAGAGCGCCAGCTGTGATTGGCTGGCACTCAATCCAATCACAGCACTTACTTACACAGCACTGACAGAGCCAAGCAGAGAGGACGGTGGGGGATGACAACGGGGAGAATTTAAGCAGCTTGTCGCACAGACACAGACGCCGGTTGGGAGGTGAGTATGGAGGGTTTTTTGTTACCTAGTATATACTTGAGTATAGCTCGGCTTATACTCGAGTCAATAAGTTTTTCCAGTTTTTTGTGGTGAAACTTATTGTTTCGGTTTATATTCCGGTCGGCTAATACTCGAGTATATACAGTATTTTTTTCCATACATTTTCTATCTACCTGAAATTGGTTCCTATAAAAACTATCACACAGCTACAATGATGAAAAAAATAAAAGTGTTATGACTACTGGAACAGAAAAGGGGGTACGATTTACGGGCTCTTAAGGCTAAATTAGTTATGCCACTAAGAGGTTAAAAATGCACTTAAGGCAACTGAGTTCTGGGTTAAACATGAGAGATAAATTCAGAATCTATGATTAAAAAATCTGGCATTTTCGGGAGGGTTTTTCCAATATTGATGTCACTTTTAGGGATCTTTCACATGGGATGGAATTGTTGACAGGACGCAGCGCAGGTGTGGATTTTGTCAATTAGTGTGTTTTTGTTTTTTTTTGCATTTTCAACCGTGGAATGTGTTCAGTGGAACGTCTTATGGAATCTCTTGCTTTTTTCCCCGCAGACTTTAATTGTGGAATTATAATCACCTTTATGTTAGAAATCTGCGACAAGAATTCCGTAAGCCGCCCTTAATTTCAAAGCAGAAGGCTTTTCCATTGCAGGATTGACTGTTGTGATTTTTAAGTAAAGAGGCACAGATTTTAGCGGAAGCGGAATTCAAGTCCCATAGGGCTAACATTGTGTCACAGAAATGTCCGCAGAGACAAATTCCGACCCATGTGAAAGGTCCCTTAGGGGGTTAAGGGTGTAATAACTCAGAGGAGGGGGTGCAGCAGGGAACTATAGTGGTTATTTTGCATAGATTAATCACCATTGCTGTGTCCTGAAGTTTTTTACA
This sequence comes from Eleutherodactylus coqui, assembly GCF_035609145.1. Lineage (NCBI taxonomy): Eukaryota > Metazoa > Chordata > Amphibia > Anura > Eleutherodactylidae > Eleutherodactylus > Eleutherodactylus coqui. The sequence continues at coordinate 50,411,803 of NC_089849.1, read as the reverse complement.
CATTTGTAGCTAAGCTGCTGCAAAATATGTGGTTTGGCCAAGCTGCTGCTCCATGTGGTCTGAGTGCTTGGCCTTCTGGGACGTTCAGGCTTACCTTGAAGAGGGCAAACCCAAGGAAGGAATAGAAATATGAAGTAACGAGGGTGGGTTCCTTTAAGGCGACTGCAAGCAGAAAGAATGAGGTGGTTGGCAGGGAATATAAAGCCAGGGTCTTCCCACACTCATAAAAAGCCTTCCAAAACAGGTATGAATGACACAGTCTTTTGCTTCATTCACAGGTTGAAGTGAATGGAGCAAAAGGCTAAAATGTGCTATGTTCATTCCATCATATCCAAAGCCTGTTGATGATGAGGTGGTGATTGTAGGGTGTCCTGGCAGTGAGTATCACAGGGAGACGCAGACAGGAAGTTCTTATTTTCCCTGTGTTGAAGAATAAATCATTTGCACCGCTCTCGTTAAATGGACTTTCCATGCACTACCGGTTCCTGCAGAAGGAGAGATCTACTTTGCTGCTAAAATATTGAAATAAATTTTGGGGCTATAAAGTATAAATGTGATAATTAAAAAAAATGCATATTTTTAGAATTTCTCTAGGACAGTGCAAGATTCAATGTTCCTTCCATACTAATAAAGAAAAGTTATCCACAGACAGAGACAGGAAAGCTTCTTTGTCATTATATTTGGCTGTTAGAATAATGCAGGTTGGTGTGTTGTGTTTTTAGATCTGTTCCATTATGCCTGAGGAAGAACCCTGAGAGGTTCGCAAGCTCACAATAACATCATGTATTTTTGTTAAGCATTAAAAGGTATCATATCTACAAGATTACTTGGTTCTTGGTTTCTCTTACTGAGAACAATCACACTTTACTCAGTGACAGATATATTTGATCTGTGTTGACCAAAAATGTTGTTGTTAGTCGTTCAGTCGTTCATGACCCTCGGCCTCGGTGACCCTATAGGCTCCCTCCCTCCATGTTTTTCGGTTTTGCACTGCTTCTTTCAACTGTATGATATCGATACCAGCATCAGCTTTGATAGTATCAGCCATCGTGTCTTTTGGCAGCCGGGTCGTCTTCTGCCACTGATCTGTCCAAGCATTAGAGATTTTTCTAGCGTCTTTGCTCGCATTACACGGCCAAAAACATGAGCCTGACCATCTCGTCCTCCAGTGTTATATATCGGGTCTTAGACGATTCAGGACTTCTCTGTTACTCTCGCCATTCAGGGCATACACAGCAGCTTTTGGCGGCACCACAGGACAAACTCATAAATCCTCCTCCTATAGGCTTCTCTCGCAGTCCAGCTTTTACCTCCATACATGGATATGGAGAAAACGGTGGTTTGCACTTTCCTGCGTTTAGTTGCTATACCGATATCACTACTTTTCCAGATTATGTTTAGCATCGCGCTTCACCCCAATGTTATCCTACGTTTGATCTCAGGCATAGATTCTCCAGCATGGTCAATTTTCGAACCAAGGAAGATGAAGTCTCACACGCGTTCTGCGGCCCCGTTGTCGATTTTAATTTTAATTTGGCCATTTTTTGCAGTTGTCATAATTTGTGTCTTTTTTAAATTCAGGTAGAGGCCCATTTTTTCACTTCCAGTTTTAGGGCGCCCACCCACTGGCGATTTTTTTCCCTGCGAAATTCGCAGCATTTTTTTCTCTGCAGTGGTCTATGGGACTTGTAATGTTAAAATCGCGATCGCGCAAAATCGCAATTTACCGCAAAATCGCGATTTTGCGCGATCGCGATTTTAACATTACAAGTCCCATAGACCCCTGCAGAGAAAAAAATGCTGCGAATTTCGCAGGGAAAAAAATCGCCAGTGGGTGGGCGCCCTTAATCCTACATATCAGCTGCTTCAGACCGGCTTCTGTTTCTGCCCAAAAATATCTTTGGCCAATCAAACATTCTCCAAAAGGCTTGAGGTTCATCCTTGTGTAATTACAGTATAGAAGTTACTCTTAGCTAGTGGTGCTACTCTTGGATCCTTCATTATGCAGTCTCTTCCTAGCCGTGGAGTCATGAACACTCAGGCCTGCTGTTCCTTCCATGTTCTTCTGTGACATTTTTCCAATTTACTAGAAAAGTTGTCATTTTGCCCTTGGAGTAATTTTGGCAAGGAGGACACTCCTACAAAGATTCATTACTGTTCCAAGTCTTCAGTTCTTCTCCATTTGATTATAATTACACTCTTTATTAACCCCTAATAGTCACATTAAAATAGGAAAACCTCTCCCAAAAATGTCACTTTTTTATTGTTGATTTTGAATTTATGCTTCATATAAATATATTTGCCACAGAACTCAGTTGCTTTAAGTCCATTTTTACGCTTAGTGACATAACTAATTTTCGCCTTAAGGACCAGCAAATCAATTCAGCCATAACTTTATATTTTTTCGTCAGCATAGCAGTATGGGATCTTACTTTTGCAAGTCGAGTTCTAACTTTTATAGGAACCAATTTTGGGTACATATTATGCATTGAATAGCTTTTATTAATTTTTTGCTAGACGACAATGGAAGAAAAAGTATTTAATCACTGTTTTTTGGGATTCTTCTGTGTTATAAATATTGTGTTAACTTCTCTAGGGTCATTACGGTTATGAAAACAGCAAATATAGATTTTATTATATTTTACTACTACACATTTTTGTTTTACAAAAAGATTTTTTATGTGTCACCACATTCCAAGACCAGAGCGTTTGTAGTTTTCTGTTAGGCCACACTCACACATGCTGCTTTTACCGTGATTAGCACGGCGTCCTAGCACTGCGCTAATCGTGGTACAGCGCTCCCATTGATTACAATGGGACCTCACTGACCTGTGCTTGAACGCGGTGTTTCTAATACCGCACTTCGTCACCCATGCAGGATGACTTGTAGTTTTATTGGTACCATTTTGAGATCTATATGACTTTTTGATAACTTTTTAATCCTGTTTTGGGGAAGCAAAATTAGCAGAAAATGGCTCCTTTTGACGTTTTCAGTTTTTCTTTTTTACAGAACTAAAATTTTAATTAATGGTGGATAAATAATGTAATATTTTATTGTATGGCTTGTTGCAGATGTGGCAACAGCAAAAATGTGCATAGTGTAAAGCGAAAAAGTTCTTTTTTTTTTTTTTTAATACAACCGTCAGCAATAACTGCAGCATCTGCGGGATTAAACGGCATTGAGTGATTAGATGAACAAATGCTGGACTTCTTACTCCTTTTCACTTTTTTTCTGTGCTAAAAAAGACCCTCCATACGTGACAATCAGAGAACAAATATGCTCTCTGATTGATAAGGAGAGGGCGGTGATAAGAAAAGACCATATTACTCTCCCCTAAGACAAGAGATCAGGCAGGAGAATCACAGATCTATTTTCTACTGCCTGCTTGTCACCCCTCCACCTCCCCACTATTCGGCACCAGACTGAGACTACCTACAAATGAGAGATCACAATAACGGGCTGATAAACTTAACCAGATATCGTGCACGGCAACTTATGTTTTACACGCGGATGCGAGGCGATTTTCAGTCAAAAAGGCCTCGCATCTATGAAATTCTGATCCTCTTGTGCTAGTTTCACACGCAATAGAGGATCGGAAGTGCTTCCCATTGATTTCAATGGAAAACCTTGCACTGCACACTCTTGCACATCACACAACATGCAAGAGCCATGCGGGACATTCAAGGTCCCGTTGAAATCAATAGGTAATGCGTTCTGAGGAACGTGATAAGATAGAGCATGCCATGATTTTGATGCGGTGCAGGATAACATCACTTGTGTATATGACTCCATTCAAAAGAATAGGGTTCGTATCTGCGCGAGATTTGTGAGTCTCGCAATGCACAAACCTAGCACGATTTTCTTGGCCCTGTGAAAGCTGCCTGATATGACAGCTGTAAATCCAGTATTCCTGACCCCACCTCAAATGGCTGTAGCTCCAGTTCAACAGGTATGATTTTAGTGTCAATTTAAGAATATGGGTTTTAAAATGACTCTGAAAACTTGTTAGTAGCACTGATAGAACTGGAGATACTGCCATATGAAGTAGAATGAGCTCTATTTGTCCAAAGCCGTAAGCACCGAGCTTGCCCTAAACTGTACGGGGTTAAACCCAGAGTCCCATCTTCTCCCTGCTGAAAGTTCTGGTAGAAACTTTGTGGCAACTACTCCATAGGCAACTATACAGGTAAGGTTTAGATATAACAAGCAGGCCTGTCGTTCTCCAGGCTGCTGGATCTAATTAGAAAGTTCAGCAATTTTCTAACATACATTTTGTATTAATTCCTTATGGTTTTCAAGGTCTCTTATCTCGCTTATAATCACTGATTGGAAAAATCTAATGTTTACTACCAGATCTTGAATATCTGCCTGATAATGTCATCATCACATAGATGCATGATTTGGTATGGTACTGTTGCCAATGCTTTCTCTTGTAACATTCTCTACATCTGTGTGATCATTACATTTAACCCTTTCCAATCCACTGTCTTCCTACATCCTGATTGAAGCTTTTACAGGTCCAATGTCAGAAGACATTCGACAGGGTATTCTTACCATCTATTGTCAGCCACTCTGCTGTCGGAGCCTCTCTGGCACACACACACACTGGCTTTAGCCAGCAGATGGCACCATTGTATAACAGCAAAAAGAGAAAGCCTTTTAGGAAACCCTGAGTCCAAAATTGGATTGGAAAGGGATAAAGGGATTGCAGCAAGACTAACTTTTAAAATTTATCCAAAGGATAGGTGACAAAAGTCTGTTCGGTGGTGGTCTCATCACTGAGACCCTCGCTGACCCTTTATGAGAACAGAAGTCCTGTGTCCCCCTCTCCTACCAAGGGTCAGTGAGCCTGCAGTGAAGAGGAAACTAAATAGAGCGGTCACCGTGCATGCACGTTGCCATTTATTCATCTTCAATAGGACTGCTGGAGGTGGTGAGTGCTTGTACTCAGCTATTACTGTCAGCCCCATTGAAATGCATGGAGTGGTGTTGCAAATGTGCAACTTCCCCTCCGCCCACTCTCTTTGATCTCTACATCACCACAGGTGGGTGCAGTGAGCACACTGTGACGAGAAGATGGGTACACGGGATCTGTGAGACCCCCAGAAATCAGACTTTTATAACCTATCCCGTGGATAAGTGATAAAAATCTGTCTTGATACAACCCCTTTAAGTAAGCGATAAAGATTCCAATTCACTAACAGCAAGCATAGATACTTAAAAGCATGAAATTGATGCACAAAGTACATTACAACAATTCATAACTTTACAGTATACAAGCAAGATTTATTTGTACTAGATACGATGTGCGAGAGAAAAGGACAGGGTTTAGGCTGAACTTGGGGAGATAACTCGGACCAGTCTCAGTGTGTGAACAGCCCATTGGCCCAGTCACACCTAGTTTGCATAGCAGGAAACTGACATTTCGGGGCCTAGGGAGCAGTATTGGTGGAAACTTTAGTACCACTACACTTCTTTTCCTATCCCCCATCTATGGTTAACACACACTACCTCAGCCGGTCTGATGAGCAGCTGCTTTTGCCAAGCTAAGTTCCTCCCCCCTGACAAATAGGGCAGAGGGCAGCGGAAAGTGGAGCCATGCACCAGATCCAGTCACACAACACTGTTGGAGAGTTAACTCCTACCCCGGCCCTAAACAAGCCCGAACTTTTCCAGCGCCCTGCAGGTGCCATAAAAAAAGAATTCTAAGCTGCGCCACAGGGGAGAGAGGGGCAGGAGAGTGCAAGGATGGCCAGTGAGGCTAGAGGAGTTGAGAATGCACTTTGCTCAAGAAGCAGAAGGCTGCTATCCCAGAGAGGGTCTGTGCGGAGATTTGAGAGACAGAGAGCTGGAAGTGTGTTAAACTGCTGCTTGCACCACTAGGTGTGAGAGTAGCACTATGACTACTAACAGCACTGACCAGAAGACTGAGAATGCCGCAGAGAGTAGTGTTCCCAGCTCTAGTCCACATTGCAACATTGTCTGGGTTGATAGTAACAGCGACCCCAACACAACAGAACAGTAAGTGAGGCCGGCCTCAATAAGAAGACTAGGTGTGCACACCAATAAGGACACTGACAATTGGCTTTATGCTGAAGACACGAACTGTGCTAAGGAAATTGGATTTTTTTAGTTGCTGTTACTTGTGTTGCCGCTTCAAACTGAGATACTGTTACAGGGAGCAGGGTATGGGCCTCAAGTTATAGAGACACTTCAAATGGGCTTTGTACGCCTTATATCTAGTAGATGACATTGAAATGTTAACCCTTAAAGAGAGACTATTTATTAAATTTTGGATTCTGTATTACTTTAAACAGTACTAACATTGTCTGATTATGGTTGATACTGTACACAAGGTATTACTGTTATGACATAGTGTTCACAGTGTTATCATTCCTACGTAAGGTGAAAGGTCAACCGCATACTCATTATCATTGCATTATTATTCATTTCTGTTTTTTCCTGTGTTTTAAATAAATATTGTTTATTTCAGTGACTCCTTCTTCTGTATCGTACCCTGAATCCTAAGTCATAACACCTCTACCTGCGACATATTCACAAAGCGCATGTGAAAACCTTTGCTTTACAACATGGTACAAAGTTCAAAAGAAACTCAGTTTCGGGTGATTTTCCAAGTTATTCCCTTAAGTGAGCAATCACTTCATTTCAGAATAATATTTAATTAATACCCCTAATACAATAATCCTATGTAACAAGTAGACGTCACAAGCAGCGTCTTACATAAAAGCTCTAATTCCAGGATGAAAGGTTAATTTCATGTGAATTCTGTTGGTATTCAGAGGTAATCGTGTTGATATTCATTAGTATAAGTTCCTGTCATTATCAAGGATATCCTACAAGGGAGCTCCCCGCTTGTGCCTGCTTTGGGTTCCCCGCAGGTCCTGCTTTGGATAGAGCCCCCCCCTGCTCCCAATAAGTTCACAATGGGTTCTATTATCCTCGGAACGTGTTCAGGGCAAGGAAGAGGGGGGTGGAGGGATGGTGTACAAAGGCAGCTTTCAGTAATCAGGCACTCATCATAACACTCGTCCTGCAGGTGGGAGGTACTCGGGGACCTGCAATAGCCGAGAGCCCAAACTAGACCAATTCAGGCAGTGTTACACAATATGTTTCCCATATTACATAGTCGCTGAGAATTCGAGATGCTTCTTGTCTGTCACACAGCTCCAAATCCTTTCCCCTATTCCCATCTTTACTTTTTCTTTCCACATTTCTTCATTACTACCTATAAACTCACCCCCACCCCATTTTCCTTTTCTACCCAGCCAATACATTTTCAATCCCTCTATGTGTAGCTGCTCGTTTTTATACTGAGTGCACTTCTGATCCTATCCCAATTCTGTAAGAAGTTAATTCGTGCATGCATGCTCCGTTTTGCATTGCCAGCAAGGGGCATAGCCATAATGGGTGCAGAGGATGCAATCGCACCCGGGCCCTGACGCCTTAGGAAACTAATAAGGTCGGTCATCCCCATAGGAGAAGACCAGTACTATGAATGAAGCATTATAGTAGGGAGGCCCTGTTATAGATTTTGCATTGGGGCACATGAGCTTTAAGTTACGCCTCTGATTGCCAGTCTGGATGCGCTCCTACTTTCTCTAACTCTGCACATCTGGACTATGTTACGGGCGGCCTTATGAATCAGAATCCTGATTTTTCCACAGTGTAGTTTTGAGGGAATGTGAAAACGACACATAGCCAGAGAGCGCAATTCACAGCTGAAAAATATAAGCAACGGTAACTACACCTACTCCTTCCTAACAATGCTGTGCTAGGTCTATGCAGCTTTAGGATGTAGCAGAGATGAGTATCTATTGGCACAGTTTACTATTATCACAGTTTATCTGTGGTTTCATGAGAACTGCAATTAAGGCTTCAGTCACATGTGTGCCGGAGGCTCCATTCCCATCTCCTGCCCATATTTGGCAAGCAACCCATGCTGCGCTATTTCATCCGGGAATTCCAGACAGCATGCTGGAAGCCCGATGGGCCCCATTATAGTCAATGAGATCCCTCTCGTGACGTTCGGCTCCAGTATTTTCCAGATCTTGCAGTTCAAGTATTTTTTTTGTTCAGTACCTATAATGGAGCCAAACAAGGAGAATCATGCTAGAGGCCTCCCGCAGATGTGAATGTGCCCTTAAGGGGTGATTCTAGCTTGATAAATTGACGGTTTTAACCTCAGGCTATACCATTAGCATCTCAGGCTACGGCCCTCCAGTATCTCAGGCTACGCCCCTCCAGTATCTCAGGCTACGCCCCTCCAGTATCTCAGGCTACGCCCCTCCAGTATCTCAGCCTACGGCCCCAGTATCTCAGCCTACGGCCCCAGTATCTCAGCCTACGGCCCCAATAGCTCAGGCTACGGCCCCAATAGCTCAGGCTACGGCCCCAATAGCTCAGGCTACGGCCCCAATAGCTCAGGCTACGGCCTCAGTATCACAGGCTACGGCCCCAATAGCTCAGGCCTCAGTATCACAGGCTACGCCCCCAGTATCACAGGCTACGCCCCTGGCAACTCCCACCAATCAGCTGTTTAAAGGGGCTGCAGCACTCATGCAAGTGCTGCAAACCCTTCAATGCTTAAATCTGCGGGTGTTTTCAGTACTACACTGTTGTTCATTCACTTCAATGGGATAGAGCTACAGTACTCAGAATGGCCACTTAAACGGTATGGCATTCCGAGTGCGAACACAGATGCAAACATTGATGAGGCCGCAGCACTCGCACAACCACCATGGCCTTTTCAAACAGCTGATTGGTGGAGAATTCAGGGAGTCGGACCCTCACTGAACAGATATTGATGACCTGCTCTACACTCATGCGCGCACCAATATGCATACGCTGGAGTGTAGGGGGCTTACACAAACTTCTTAGATCTGAAGCAACATATAAGATGGAACTTCTCCCACAGATAGGGAACATGAAAATAGCATCTGGATGTTACATTCCCGCACAAGTGTAAACTGTAAGTAGCACACATAGCGAGAATGCCCAGGAAACTTTCTAAACTTATACCTCTCACCAAGGGGAGGAATGCGAAAGCATCTTTACCTTTTAAAAACAAAGAATTTTTGCGCAGATTCTACACGGATGGCTTCCACAATGGAAACCATCAGATACGTGGCTCTCCCACGCTTACACTGTGTGGGAAAAATCTGTACTGCGTATATCTGACGGCTCGCAGTGCGCACCATCCACAGTACAGAGAAGATTTCAGAAAGGCAGGTACGCATGCGGAATCCAACCCGCCTGTGTGCAGCCTGCCTAAGGAGGTAAGGGGTTGCCATAGCAGCAGACCAGAGATAGATTGAGCATGCTCAGATGGACTAGGTGTGATTGGCTGCTCCCCAGACTGAGAGAAAGTATTATTGCTGTGACACAGGAAGTGGTTCTGCAGAGGAGCTTCGGACCGTGAAAGTGTAGAAACTGCATGCTGGGAGAGCGGCTCTAGAAAAGTGAGGGCAACTTTCCCGTTTACCCAGGATTCACAAAATAATCCCAGACAGATATTTGTCCAGCCTTTGTCTGAACACTTCCGGTGAAGAAGAACTCACCACCTCCCATGGTAACCTGTACCACTCATTGATCACCCTCACTGTCAGAATGTTTTTTCTAATATCTAATCTGTGTCTCCTCCTTTTCAGTTTCATCCCATTGCTTCTAGTCTTTCCTTGTGCAGATGAGAATAGGGCTGATCCCTCTGCAGTGTGACAACCCTTCAGATATTTGTAGACGGCTATTAAGCCTCCTCTCAGCCATCTTTTTTTGCAAGCTAAACATTCCCAGATCTTTTAACCATTGTTCATAAGACATGATTTGCAGACCGCTCACCATCTTGGTAACTAATCTGAACTTGCTCCAGTTAGTCTCTGTCTTTTTTAAATTGGGGTGCCCAGAACTGGACACAGTATTCCAGATGAGGTCTGACTAAGGAAGAGTAGAGGGGGATAATTACCAAAAACTTTTCAAAAAATTGCTCATCACTACAGAGGATATTTTCCTACAGACATCACCAGAAAAAAAAACGACAGTTTGCTGCAACGCATGCTGTAGTACAGAAGTATTATCCCCTCCAAACATGGAAGAAAATGCTCAGCCTCATAAAGGTACCATATGGTGGCATTTGGCTTTGTTATTTGATGAGGCCCTAGTTTGGATCTCAATGTCTCCATATATATTTTTTAGGCTGGGTTCACACTGGGCGTATTCCCGGCGGAAATCCTGCGATTTGGCCGCAGCAAAAACCGCGAGATTTCCGCCGGGAGAACTGCCACGGAAAAACCCGCGGCGGCTTTGAAGCGGCCCGGCTGCTCGCTCTTCCGCTGCGGCCGGCGCTCCCATAGAGGAGAGCGCGGCCGCGGCAGAAAGAAAAGATAAATAGACATGCTGCATCTACTGAAGCCGCGGCTGCGGTCGCCGCAGCCGCGGTTCCAGCCTGACTTACCGCAGCGGATTGGCCGTCCGGTGTGGACGAGATTTCTGAGAAATCTCGTCCACATGGCTGGCTAATCCCGAGATTAGTGGCCGCAGGCGGATTTGCCGCGGCGAAATTCCGCGCGGAATTTCCACGGCAAATCCGCCCTGTGTGAATGCAGCCTAAGCATCTGCTGTGTATCACAGAAAGAGAAATATAAAAATAAACAATCAATCACTGAAAGCGGCCATATACTTACTGACACAGGAGGGCAAACATGTGCACCACCTCAGCATGAAGGCAATCATACAGAAAAACACAGGGCAATTTTTATGCATTTGTTTTAGCCGGTATGGAGATTAAATCAATACACAGAGGAGAGGTAGAAACTTTACACTTTTCTTTCGGGACTCTCTTCTGGCTTTCGATAAAAAAAATCTGCATTAAAGGGGACCTGTCAGCTCTGAAAAGCACTAAGCAGGTGATGGGGAGTTAAGAGGTGTATTTATTTATTTTTTTACTAATGCGCTCACTTGTTCCCGCAGTGTCCCACGGCGAAGTCTACGCAGCACAAAAATCGGACTCATTTTAGATTGCTGTGTGCAGGCATGGCAATCTGAAAAAGAGTCATATTTTCTTCCTACGCGTGGCCATCACCACAGGGGGGACAGAGTGGGTTAGTATAACAAATACATCCCTGGCTCCCCATCACCTCCCTGAACAGAACAATAACTTAGTTTATAGAGATGAGCGAGCACATTCGTCCGAGCTTGCCTGGCCAATTTATGGCTGGCCCATGTCTTCAAGCTGGTGGTTCAGCGGTTTCTGAAAAACTACCCCTATTTGTCTGACCTGCTCGGCAAGGTGCACAGTATTTGCGCACATTTCTGCAAGTCCACCACGGATGCCACCCTCAGGACACTGCAACGTCAGTTTCAGCTGCCGGAGCACTGACTGCTGTGCGACATGTCCACGCATTGGAATTCTACGCTGCACATGTTGGCCAGGTTGTACGAGCATCGTAGAGCAACAGTGGAATACCAGCTGCAAAATGGGCGGCAGAGTAGTAGTCAGCCTCCGCAGTTCTTTACAGAGGAGTGGGCATGGATGGCAGACATCTGCCAGGTCCTCGGAAACCATCATTAGTGTTACGATCCCGCTGCTTTGCCTGCTGAGAAGTTCGCTGCAAAGCATAAAGGCTGACGCTTTGTGGTTAGAACAGGAGATGGGGGGGATGACAATATGTCCCTTGATAGCCAGACCAGCCTCACGTCTATATCTCAGCACATTTTGGAGGAGGAGGGGGAGGGGAAGGAGGAGGAGGGGGAAGAGACTGCTGGCCATGATGCAGAGGGTACCCATGCTGCTTGCCTCTCATCTGTTCAGTGTGTATGGGCTGAAGAGGAGGAGGATCCTGAAAGTCATCCTCCTAGTGCGGACAGCTATGTGTTGCATACTGGGACCTTGGCACACATGGCTGACTTCATGTTAGGCTGCCTTTCCCATGACCCTCGTGTTAGATGCATTCTGGCCAACACGGATTACTGGGTGTACACCCTTCTCAACCCACGGTATAAGGAGAACATTTCCACTCTCAATCCCGAAGAGGAAAGGGGTACAAGAGTGATGCAATACCACAGGGCCCTGGTGGAAAAAGTGATGCTAAAGTTCCCATCTGACAGCGCTAGCGGCAGAAGACGCAGTTCCAAGGGCCAACTAGCAGAGGAGGCGCAGGGATCAGGCAGCATGTCCAGCACAGGCAGGGGAACACTCTCCAAGGCCTTTGCCAGTTTTATTGCTGCCCAGCAAGACTGTCACCACTCCCCAGTCAAGGCTGAGTCGGAAGGAGCACTGTAAAAAGATGGTGAGGGAGTACATAGCCAGTCGTACCACCATCCTCCGTGATGCCTCTGCTCCATACAACTATTGGGTGTCAAAGCTGGACACTTGGCATGAACTTGCACTGTACGCCCTGGAGGTGCTGGCCTGCCCTGCCACTAGTGTCTTGTCAGAGTGGGTGTTTAGTGCAGCTGGGGGAGGCATCATCACGGGTAAGCGTACTCGCCTGTCAACGCCCAGCGCCAACATGCTTACACTCATAAAGATGAACAAAGGCTGGATTTCCCCAGACTTCTCTTCTCCACTGGTGGAAAGCAGCGGATTCTAAAGATTCTTTTAGCTGCAAAAGGAGAAATATGCATCCTCTATAACTCCAAAAAAGGAGAGAAGTAGCTTGGTCTATCCCTCTCAATTATTCCTCCTCCTCCTCCTCAAACAGCATGTCATCATGCTGAAACGCCAATTTTTCTGTGGGCCAAAAGGCTCTGTTAAAACCAATGTTTTCAGAGGGCTGCCTCCAGGCTGTGTTACAAATTAAAGGAGATGTCCCGAGGCAGCAAGTGGGTCTATACACTTCTGCATGGCCATAATAATGCACTTTGTAATGTACATTGTGCATTAATTATGAGCCATACAGAAGTTATAAAAAGTTTTTTACTTACCTGCTCCGTTGCTAGCGTCCTCGTCTCCATGGTGCCGACTAATTTTCGCCCTCCGATGGCCAAATTAGCCGCGCTTGCGCAGTCCGGGTCTTCTCCTCTTCTCTATGGGGCTCCGTGTAGCTCCGTGTAGCTCCGCCCCGTCACGTGCCGATTCCAGCCAATCAGGAGGCTGGAATCGGCAATGGACCGCACAGAAGCCCTGCGGTCCATGAAGACAGAGGATCCCGGCGGCCATCTTCAGCAGGTGAGTATGAAGACGCCGGACCGCCGGGATTCAGGTAAGCGCTGTGCGGGTGGTTTTTTTAACCCCTGCATCGGGGTTGTCTCGCGCCGAACGGGGGGGGGGTTTAAAAAAAAAAAAACCGTTTCGGCGCGGGACATCTCCTTTAAGCAACAACGAGCTGCACCTTTAAAAAATGTTTATGGGTTTCACCTGCCCTCGGGGTTAAGCAATTTTTCAGTGGTACACTTGTACTCTTGGTACACCAATTTTTAAGGCCCTCGCCTATACTCCTAGCCAACTAATTTTTCCGGCCTTCACCTATACTCCTGGTAAACAAATTTTTTTCAGGTGTTCGCGTATACTCTTGGTACACCAATGTTTGAGGGGTTCGCTTACACTCTTGGTACACCAATGTTTGGGGGGGGGGTCGCCTATACACTTGCTACTGAAAGGTTTGAGGAGTTCACCTATACGCTTACTACTGAAAAGGTTTGAGGGGTTCGCCTATATACTTGCCACTGAAAAGTTTGAGGGGTTCGCCTATACACTTGCTACTGAAAAGTTTCAGGGGTCCGCCTATACACTTGCTACTGAAAGTTTTGAGGGGTTTGCCTATACTGTGGGTGCACAAAGGTTTCCCATAGCTGTATTCACCTGTCTGGCACAAATGCACGGAATGACTTGGGCAGAAGTGTGGGACGAGGCTGAGGTCCTGGGCGGGGTGAAACTCTGGCATGTTTGGGCACTCTGATTTCTTCATGTGTAATACTGTCTTTGGGTTTCATGGGCTCGCCTATGCTGTGGGTGTGCAAAGCTTTCCCAACGCGGCGTTCAGCTATATGGCACAAATACACTGAAGGAATTGTGTGTAGACACATGGATTTCCCATTGCTATGTAACTCACGGCACCTTGGGTCACACAAGGTGGAGGCTGGGACCAAGCCTGACCCTGGGCCCGCTCACGTGCTTCCGACACAGTGTATTGCGGGTCATGGTTTCTCGGGCTTATTATGCCACCTCCTCCTTTTGCTTGGGGTCTGGGGATCTGGCTGGTCGACATGTATTTGCTCTTGTGTTACCACAGTTATCTGAGACACTGGTTTGGACCAATCAAAAGGAATGGACAGAAGATGTCTGGAGGGATCTTAAAGGGGTTGTCCCGCGGCAGCAAGTGGGTCTATACACTTCTGTATGGCCATAATAATGCACTTTGTAATGTACATTGTGCATTAATTATGAGCCATACAGAAGTTATAAAAAGTTTTATACTTACCTGCTCCGTTGCTGGCGTCCTCGTTCCCATGGAGCCGACTAATTTTCGCCCTCCGATGGCCAAATTAGCCGCGCTTGCGCAGTCCGGGTCTTCTGCTCTCTTCAATGGAGCCGCTCGTGCAGAATGCCGGCTCCGTGTAGCTCCGCCCCGTCACGTGCCGATTCCAGCCAATCAGGAGGCTGGAATCGTCAATGGACCGCACAGAAGAGCTGCGGTCCACGGAGGGAGCAGACCCCGGCGGCCATCTTCAGCAGGTAAGTATGAAGACGCCGGACCGCCGGGATTCAGGTAAGCGCTGAGCGGTTTGTTTTTTTAACCCCTGCATCGGGGTTGTCTCGCGCTGAACGGGGGGGGGGGGGGGGGGTTAAAAAAAAAAAAAACCGTTTCGGCGCGGGACAACCCCTTTAAGTCATGCTGTCTGAATAGCCACTTACAGCTCCATGCTATTTGTAGATAAAAGATCTCAGGTGTGAATGGACCTCTCAACCATATCCCATAAATGCTCAATTGGGCTCTCATCAGGTGAATGTGAAGGCCACATCATTCGTAGGAACTCTCCAGAATGCTCCTCGAATCAGTTCTAAACAATTTGGACCTAATGGCATGCTGCATTATCCTGTTGGAACATAACATCATTAATTACAAAAATCTCAGAGAAAAACCAAATACGAACGGGACCTAAGGGCTCATTTGCAGAAACGCATTTACACTACGTATTGCACATGCAAAATTTGCATTGGACCTTCTTGGCCTGCAGAACTGCGGCAATTCATCCTCACATAGATTCCACTAGGTGTTGAAATTGTCCTACAGAAATAGCGGTCCGTGCAGACAGGAAACTTCTTGTAATTGCTACAAAGCGCACCATCCTATCAAAAGTAATTGGACATCTGAGAAAGAATCAAAAGGAGTATTAATTTACATATGCTAATGACGTGCTCTGAACAACTGGCAGGAAGGCTTCATTGAGTCATGCTGCTTGCCCAAAACTCTGCCCTACCCTTCAGCATGGTGGGCCACAAATCTGGATACATCAGACCACTGGAGTCTTGTCTTTCAGCTTCTCTTAGACAGCATTGGCACTTGGTCATTTGCTCTTATAGTCCAGGTGTGCTAAGAAATGACTATGTGTGCATTCAGACATGCAAGGTTGAGCACCAGGGTTGTATTGGCTGCAATATGCTTGACTGTACATGAGAACAATTCTTGACATCCTCCTCTGACCCCTTTCTTGAACGAGTTATTTGCGCCCACAGGATCAGCTTTCGCTGGATGTTTTTCCATACTCTCCATACCACTACACAAGAAAACTCCACAATGGTGGCAGGTTTTTAAATCCTATCCCTGGCTAGTCTAGCAGCAATGACCAAATTTTGTTCGAGTTGCTCAGATTGCTCGATTTTACCATTTTAACGTGGGTTCACACTGAAACTGATCCACAGAAAACTTGTTCATTTGATTTTATGCTGTACTTTGGGGTGTTCAATTTCCATACAAGAAAGCCCCAATGGTGAAAGGACCGGTGTCTTTAATAATGTGTCTATTCAATGAGTATACATTTGTTAAATCGAATCCCTTGGGCTGTTTTCTACTTATTTTTTTAAAAAAACATATATTCTTAGGTTATTTGCAATTATCTGTCCTGGGAAAGGTAGTGTAATGCTAAAGCAGAGGGGTCTTAGTGTTAAACACTGTATAGAGAAAAGACATTTCTGTAGTCATAAGAGACAATATCCAGGGCTAACTACTTCAGTCTACAATGTCCCAAAGTAGACGTGACGGGTGTACTTTTAGCCGTGTTTACCATGATTATTAAGTACGCACTGCACTTTATTAAGCTCATACATCTTGTTGCTTTTATTGAAAGCCGTGATCCTTATTGGTATTCAGCTGGAGGCATCCTTGCATTGCAGCAACTATTGACCTGTTGTGAGGAGCACTCAAACTGGATAAGAACACAAAGGGGAGCAAAGGAGATTTAGTAAGATTTTAACAGTTGGGACCAGAGGTTCACAGCTATCTATAATTGGAACCACAAATCAGCTATTCCTATACTGCAAACTTATTGCTCAGGTCAGTCCCAAGCAGTGACTTGGGAGTCATATGTGGCTCTTAAGCCCCCAGCAAGTGGCTCCCCGGATTTTGGCACTTCCAGATCCTATTGTGCCTTAATGACAGCACAGAGGTCATACCATTGCTACAATTTGGCACCAGGATCAAAACCATGTGAACTATACCAACTATATCCAACAGTAGCCTAATACAACATACAGACAACAGTCAGGCTATAGACTGTGGGAAGGAAATAGTTGAGCCGTTTTTCTCAAGGACAGCCTGGGATAGCCAAATAAGTTGGCCACCCTGCGAAGCACTGTCCGAAGACAGGTCCTCTGCAAATCTTACATTTAAAGTACATATACATTTGTATCAGCTATACATATACAGTATATATGCCATCTTTTGTGTGTGTACACAAATATGCATTTCTAGCTGTGTGCATGTATGTTTTTAGATTTAGACTGAGGAAGGAAGTCCTAACTCATATTTCGCTATATACTGATGTGTCAAAAGTCATAGGACAGGAAATAATATAGTGTATGACCACCTCTAGCCCAGCAAAGTGCAGCAACTCAACATGGCATCAATTCCACAATGGACAGCAGATTTATGGAGAGATGTTGAGTCATGCAGTCTGGATTGCCACCTACAGATTGCTATCTGTAGGTAAAAGATCTCGGGTGTGACTGGACCTCTCCACCATATCCCATAAATGTCCAATTCGGCTCACGACACGGCAAATGTGCCAGCCACACCATTCATAGGAACTCTCCAGAATGCCCCTAGAACCAATTCTAAACAATTATGGCCCGATGGCATGGTGCATTATCCTGCTGGAATATCCCATCATTGTGGGGGTGCAAATGGTTACCAAGCAGTTAAACGTAGCATGCATTGGTCAATGACATGTTTAGTCTGACTAGTGAACACAATCCACGCCAGAAGAACACACCCCACACTAGTATGGAACCACCATCAGCATGCACAGTGCCTTGCTGACAACTGGGGTCTATGGCTTCATGATGTCTGTGCTACACATAAACCCTACCATCAGCCAAAAACAATTGGTTCCATGACTCATCAGACCACACCACATGTTGCCAGTCCTCTAGGTTCCAGTTAGCAAGCTCACAAGGCCAGTTGAGGCATTGTGTCCAGTGTCATGGTGTTAACTGAGGCTCTCTGGTGGTCTTCTACTCCCATATCTCATGGAAGCTAAAGAATGCTGAACTGACCTACAGAGTATGGCCTCCTGCCATGAATATGATCTCTGTCGGAGTCATTTGTTTTTCTCGCATAGGAAGTTCTAGCAAGAGGACGCCGGATGTGATCATTAGCACCCTTGGGCAGCCACTGCACTGTCCACTGTAGGTGGTAATGCCTTCCATGATGTATTCCCGGTTCACACGTGACACTGTGGATTGAGGAATGTTAAATGCCCGCACAACTTCGGAAACGGCATTTCCCATCCATCTGAAACCCACTATCATGCCTCGTTCAAACTGCTAGAATTCGCATCGCCTTGCCATGAGCCCGCTGGCCGGTGTCCAACCTCACAACTTATACAACTGGACAGCTGAGAGCGAAAACTGAACGAACCCCATTATAGTTAGGAGGGTCCATTCGGTGCTGTTCGGTTCCATCCCAAGATGGAGGTGTTAAGCCACAGGGATTCCCCTTTCCTGCTCCCTGAATGGAGCAGGAAAGCGGAACCCCTGACGCAGGTGTGAAACCACCCTAATATACTGCTATCCGATGACTTTTGGCAGGCCAGTGTATATACTCAGTGATTCATCACTGAAATTAGGAACATATAAAAAATGACATAAAAAGTAGAATGGATTTGGCAACCAATTCTGTATTAAAATCGCCCTAAAAACTTGTTTCACAACAGATGAGCCAAAGCAACCTAACCTTCTGAATCCCTGCACATTGTTTTAATTTATTACATGTTATAGCACAAAGAATGAATGTGATATTTTACGCTTCACTTCAAAAGTACAGCAGCAACTGCCTAATAACCAGCCTGTATATTGTGTAATGTGTAATATTTTCGTATTCAGAGACTTGTGATCCAGCCCACAAGAGGGGGGCCCACATCCCTCCCTCTTCTGATTCCTACCGGACCCTTGGCAGCCACCAGAAGAACAAAAGATCTTTATATCATCTCACTTAATTTACGGATATGAAGCACCGTACTCCAAGAGAAAAAGGAATTAAATGAAAATAAGAAAAGGGAGGGGGTAAGGGAAATCCAAAGGGAAGCAAGAGCACAAGTGTGCTAGGTAAGTCAAAGAAATAGGAGAAGAAAGGAGAAATGAAGTGAAGACAGGAGAAAGTAGCTGAGTGACTTAGAACTAATAAATAATAGTTAAAAAAGGGAAAAAGTGATTATGAATCAAATAAGGAATCTGGAAGACATTATTACCAATCAAGAAGGAATGTACGCACACAAGTAAAAATGTGGATCTCCGCACATAAAAATGTAGGGTATGGGCTGATCTCCATCACCTCAACATGTTAATTATCTATGGTACGTACCACCACTACTATTTTCCTCCCTCATCACAACATCTAGTTTTGGTCTCCAAGTCTCCTCCCGTGCTGCACCCAGTTGAACTGTGCTTCGAAAAAAAAAAAATTCTGGAAAACTTGCATCACATACGTGTATTGCAGCTACAGCAATGGTCTATGGGCTACCAAAAAAGGGTTATTTTAACACGATAATCCCATTTGAAGTTAACTCTGCAATCAGCTGATCACTGCTGGTCCAACTTCATTATGCTGCTGGCTATACATTTCACCTATAGAAACCATGGTAGACATTGATATGAATGGCCTTCCACGTAATAATTGCTCAGGTCAAGGTTGCCAAAGTGTGAGCTGTTTCCATCCAAATAAAGGTTGTCATTACCATTATTATTACCGTATACAGTACGTCACAAGCACCAGATGATAGCTTAGTAATTCATCTTCATAACGCATTGGGAACCACCCAGGAACGTAGGATATTATGTATCGCGTAAAATGCAGGCACAGTCCAACAGTTGGCCTTTTGTAACTAACAGATGTTGATATTGAGTTGTTTCAAGTGGCGGTAGAGGGCTTTAGGCACAGCACCCAGTGTGCCGATTACCACTTGGACAACCACTAATGCCTTGTGTCAGAGACGCTCTATTTGAACCTTCAAATTTTCCTATTTGCCCATTTTGTTATTTTTTCTCATCGACCATGCCATCACCGGGTACAGCAATGTCAGCAAGTCACACCCTTTTCTTTTCAATGATGGTCAAATTGTGCATGTTATGGGCCAAGATTTTGTCTGTTTGCATTTGCTTCAGGTATCCATGCCTGTCCAGTTCATGCCATTATGGTATGGTTCTCGGACATTGAATACTTCTGACACTTTGGCAGTTGTTTCAATTCCAGTAACCCTGCAGAACTAGGCCCTGGTTGGCTAGTCATAGATTCCGAGTTCTGTAGCCCACTTGTGTACGGATGCCAAAGGTCTTTTTTTTATTGCTTTTTTTCACCATAGAAATGGGTAGGTGAGCACACTTAGTCTAGCTCCTTGGTTGAGACAAATCTAGCATGGGAGGTCCTACTGGCAGTATCCACCACTGTCAGCACAGCACTCAACAAAACACGCAGCGACCCTGGGATGTGAACCTAATGCTCATGGGGGCATTATTGTTTTTATTATTACACTTTGCTTATCATTTAAAAAATTACCTAAACTTTCAGAATGAGCTGTCATGTATGTACATGATGAAGAAAACTATATATGGCCATTATATGATTGCATTCTGCATTTCAGCTGTTTTTCCCTCTGCAGCCTCCATCCCTAATTCTCAGTTTTCCCGGAGTTGGTAGCTGGAAAACACTTGCTATGGAGTCTCTTATACATATCACAATAATTTTGCTCCTCAATCACTAGCTCTCATAAACAGATATAAAAAAACAGTAGTAGTAGTAGTATGGAAGACATTATAGAGAAGCACTGAGTAGTATAGATGTGATTCCAGCACCTGTGAGACAGTAAAACACTTACTATTAACTGCAGCAGTGTGTCTGTGCGTCTCTTTCACTCGGCTTCTCCTCCCTTTTCAGCTCTCCATGGACTTCTATGGGCAGCATGTAATCTGATTACTGAGCTGTTGTGTAGGTCTTGTCTACCACTATGGATTTTTATCAGTTTTTCAGAGGTAATTAGCAGTCTAGGAGGTAGGGGCGGAGCCTGAAAAATAAAGAAGGAAATATTTTAGTCTGATAAGATATACTACAAAGTTTCTTATAGTCAATTGTGGTGTTAATCTATGCAAAGTTTATTGAATGCTCAGTGACCATATAAAAATTAGCATGTTGTACTTTTGCATCACACTGCTCATCTCTTTTAGAATGTAAGATTTTAGGACACCGTTTCCCAACTCCAGTATTTAAGGCACCCCAACAGGTCATGTTTTCATGATATCCTGTTGTAAGAACACCCGTGGCGATGTCTGATGTACTGACAATAATTACATCACCTGTGTAAGGCAGGCCAGCAACCCTGCATACCTTATTTACACCACCGTGACTAGGCCTGAGTTAGAAAACCCACTCAACTTACTTCTGCCCACTTCAGCTTGCTGCAGCGGCAGGCCCACCTCCATGACTCGGACTGCAACTCTGAGCCAAACTTCATGAACCTGGTGACAGGATGCCTTTACTGTCAATCACAGTGCCAGAGATTGCAGAGCGCATGATATGAATGGTGCAGCAGTGCAAATGTCTGACCTCTGTTTCATTCATGCAGGGACCCTCAGGACCCCTGTTCTCAATATTGGTGGGCATTCTAGTGGTTGGACCCAACGATAACTTTTGATTTTGGTACAACCCCTTTAAGAGAAAGATATTGGCTCTTTTTTCTCCAATTTTAACTTATTAAGACATAAAAAAAAAGTTTGGAGTAAAATTGTAAAAGTGTAAGGTAATCAGCAAACACAAATATACATTAATATGAGAATAAGTGAGGTAATTCACTGGAGCCAGCAAGGAAGGAAAAACAAAAAAAAATCTGAAATGTGGGATATGCAGATGGTGTGGTTGAGCTTATGTAAGTGTGGTTTCAGAATGTTAAGTCAACACAATGGTGATAGAGGAGGATTTCATCACTGAAACTGGAGAGCGAATGAACGAAGTAGCTAGAAAAAGAAGAAGAAAGAAAGTAAAGAAAAAGAAAGACAGGCCGGCAATATGACCAACTTCACAAGCATCTTAAAGAGTGAGAGGGGGTAGTGGTCAGGGGAGAAAAAGGTCAGCCAAGGAGACCACACTTTTGGAATACAATTTCTACTTCCACAAGGACTGAAAATAGGTGCTTTCAGGCTTTTCCAATCCCTTATCAGATGACTAAAAATATGTAGTAACTCAAGGTGTTACATCCGATCACGACATACTATTTGTGTCCCTTTCGAGACAGATATACACATAGGTATAAACACTGAGAACACAAAATCAAAGAAGGAAACACAAAACAGGGAAAGGGAAAAACTAACCCTAAGGGCTCATGCCCACGAGCGTCGCGGGATACACCTGCGGATTTAGGCTGCAGGAGTACCGCAATTAAAAACATAAAAGTGCCTGCTGATCATCCCGGAATTCCACATTTTCCATTGATGCTATACTAATGGAGATCTCCCATGGCGTAAATCCGCGGCAAATAGAACATGTCGTGATTTATTTCCTGCTGAGTAAATCCGCGGTAGAATTCTGCATGTGAGCATTGGCAGGCAGAAAGCTATTAGGTTCAATAGAGCCTAATAGCTGCGGAATTTCGCCGTGGGAAACGTGGTAGAAATCCGTTCGTGGGCATTCACCCTTAATCTATAGACCTGACAAGCCCTACCTTCAAGTGGGACGATCGCCCTGATGAGAGCGACCACACGTCAGGAATCTGGGCCAACCTTGTCTGTACCTAGGTGGTGATAAGGGAGGTGACAACTGGCAGAACTCACATTTAACACTGCAGTACATGGTAACACATTACCAAAAAGAAAGCCAAACAATTAGAATGAAGATTTATCTGACAATATACTGGAACCCAGAAGACGCTTGCTAGACCAGAACTCCACCAAGCAGATGAATAACTGGCACCCTATGGCAAGAGGGGACAAAATGCATACACTTCCATAATGGTTAACTGGCTGGCTGGGAAACTGGCTGGCTGACCAATCAATCCCCACACCAGCCGTTTTCATGTCGGTCCCCAGCGATGAATGACAGGGCACATGCGCTGCCACCATGATTACATGGACCAGGGATGAAGTAGTGATGTCACCCTGATCCGATGTCAAACAATGGCCGGTGCACCATAACACGAAATGCATGTCTTGCGGAGCATTCAACTTAACCCCTTAGTGACGGCCCCATTGCCTTTTTAAGACCTGTCTTGCTGGGCTTTAATCCTCAGGGCTATAAAACACGCTTGCTTTGAGGATTATAGCCCTACTGTCTGTGGACGTGACAGCCCCTTGCTCACGGACGTAGCCGACAACCTGGAGCTGTCACAGTGGGCCGGGAAATCCGACCCCCGGTCGCCGCTATCCACCAGATACCGGTGATCATTTTAAAGTAAATAGAAAGTTTAAAAAGTTAAAGTTTCAGCTCCTGTCATCGAGCTAAAGCCTCTTGCAATGTCCCCTGACGGGATCTTTATCTGCAACCTTTTCCTAGCTTCAGTGCGTGCGCCCATCGCCGAAATGGTGGACGCAAGTGGAGAAACTGGGAAAATTCAAAATCTCCTTGCTGATGGCTACTAAAGGTAGCCGAGAGCCTGGAGCAGTGACCGAGGGCCACAGTAAGTGGTTTCCAGTCATGTGATCGCTATTATCCAATGTATAATGGCGATCATGTAAAACTTAAGACAGTTGAAATGTAATGCTCCTTTCAGTTTGGCCCCCGTTGTGCATACGGACATAAGCTTAGGGCCACCATGGATATGTCTATGAACATGGGACATGCAGGTGGATCCATTTTGGGGTGAAAGTCTTCATTCATATGTGTGCTGTACAAAAAAAAATGTTTTTAAAATGACACAATTGCCAAAAAAAAAGGTTGTTTTTTTTTCTTCTGCTTTGCTTAGACTCATTCCAAAACGGTTTAGTCAAAATACGCAGTACACCCCAAGATGAATTTGTCAAGTGGTCTGTTTTTAAAGGACAAACAGGGTATTCATTTTGGTGTGTAAATCCTCATTTTCATGTGCACTATAGAAAAAAATCTGTCTTTAAAATGACATATTTGCAAAAATATGAAATTTTATTTTTTTCTTCTCGAAATTGCATTAACTCCTGAAAAAAAAACTGTGGGGTCAAAATACTCATGACCCCCCTCAGTGAATACATTAAAGGGTGTTGTTTTTAAAATTGGGTCATTTGTGGGGGTATTTATCATTTTGACACCTATGAGCCTTTGCAATCTTGGCTTGGTGTAGGAAAACAAAATGTTCCTCAAAATGCTGAAAAGTAATGTTAAATTTATACGTCTCCTAAATGGTTAAAAAAAACTAAAGTTTTTCAAATGTGCATTCAGAATAAAGTAAACAGATGGAAATATTTATCTTATCAAAAAATTTGTACAGTATGTTTGCACATATTTGAGATATTACAGTTGAAAATGTGAAAAAAAATGACAATGTTTTCCAAATTTTCCCAATTTTGGCACTTTTAATAAATATACACAAATTCTATCTGTCTTTTTTTTAACCACCTAAATGAAGTACAACATGTGACGAAAAAGTAATGTCAGAATCACTTGGATCTGCAAAACCTTTACGGAGTTATTTTATGTTAAAGTGAAACATTAGATTTGGCTCCGCCACTAAGGCGTGTACAGGCTTCGTCACTAACTGGGTAAATTTCTTGCCTAGCAGCATCTTCTTTTACGTATACATTTGTGATTGCCCTAATCATCTCATAAAATTTGATCCAGAGGTGTCGTACTCTTGGACAGAACCACTAGGTATGCAGGAAGTTAGTAGAGACTTTATATCCTCGAAAGCAGGTAGGTGGATTCCAAAGGATTGGGTGAACAATACGAGTGGGTGCCAAGTACTACCGCATGACAACTTTAGATGAGGTCTCCAGAATAACCTACTGTGGCAACTCTTGTCTACATTGTCCAATATAAACCGACAATCTAAATCCCCTAGTGGAGAACAAAAATCCATCCCTACTTGGGACATATAGTTAAAGTGGGAACAATAGGGGGTGGAAGCAAGCAGAAATAAAAATGATATATCTTTCCAGAGTTCTACCAGGCGTTACACCCCTTAATGAAGAAGCTCCTAGGTCCCATGCAAACGGGATGCTTCCGAGTTAAGCAGGAGACTGGCCAATTTACTCATAGCTTTTGATGTGGATATATCGGTCCTAGATAAACATGCTGAAATGCCTTGACACATTAGCGTGTGCCATTGTGATCAATACTATTTATCTGTGTTTAATTACCTTCAGCCTCAAGCATGTCTTTCTATCATATGGTCTTCCCATATATCATGCCATTACCTTATCCGATGGCTGCACATCTGCTTGACACATGTTACCACTTTACTACATTTATGTGTAACAGTCCATCCATATAAACCACAGTTACTTTAGTCGGACATCACATATGTTGTCACCAAAACTGACATCTCCACCTGCCTTAAAGCCTTGTTATACTGAAAACCTAAATATTCAGTTCTTACATCCCCCTCACAATGGTCCAGGAAGTTTCAGCTCTGGTCACATCTGTGTGGATCACCACAATGGCATTGGCCAAGTTCCATCATGGTCTCTGTGCTTTTGATAGGATCATCCATTGAATGATAGGAAGATGTTCTTAAAGGGAACTTGTCACCTCCCTACAGCACCATAAACTAGGTTTAGGGGGGGGAAGGGACATGACCGGAGCCGTGATTATAGCCTATTTTTTATACTTACCCGCTCGCTGGTTCCTGCGGGGTCTGCCATTGAAGTCCGCGCACCTCACAAAAATCTGACTGTATTCAGGATCCAATACGCTGACCCATAGACTTGTACAGGAGAACGTACACATGGGACTCTGAATAGAGTCAGATTTTTGTGCGGTGGCTTATTGTTGGAGGACCTGTATAAGGGATACTGTCTATTAACTCATAATGCCCTGATAGTGTATTTTAGAATTAGTTTACCAATTCCTGTAAATCGATTTTATTCTTTGAAAGCTACACAATGAACTTGTGATTTACAGTTAGACATCAAAAGTGGACAAATATATTAAAGGGACCGTCCTGTTTTAAGACAAAATTCTGCCCCAGGACCAGAGGGAGATGAGGGTATATTACCAGCAGTTGTTCCTCTCTGCCATCCCTCCAATCCGCTTGTTCTGGGTCCTGTTTTCTGACATCCATGATGGTTGACACAATCCTCAAATTACCTTAGCCCCCACAATGCATTGGTAGTGTTAGACTACCAATGCACTATAACTGTTCTCTTATTGGCCAGAGCTGCTCATGTGGTTAACACTGGCTAATCAGAGAGCAGTGTGCATTAGCTAGACAGAAAATTACTACCGCCATCTTGGACAGGTCAAAGCAGGGCCAGAAACTGGAAGATCAGAGTGGCAGCAGAGAACAACTGCAGGTAATACACCCTGCAGGGACAGAATTTTGTCCGAAACCAGAGGGTCACTTTAACTTTTTCACATTAGACAACCTGCTATACACGTCCTAAATCCCGTGCAGTTAGGACGTATACAGATATACACAGCAAATGTATGGAGCGGGCACTTAAGCCAAGCCCACTTCATGCATGGCAGGTATTGGCTGTCTTTGACAGCAAACACCCGCCTGCAACAGATGCGAACTAAGATAACACAGATTGCAGCTGTTAACGTTTTTTGTGCCGCTGTCAGTTCTGACAATGGCATTTAGATGTCCCCTTTTATCAGGATTTGAATGTACCAAATGGTCCCATTGCAATAAGATTGCAGGGGAGCCATGCAGATGTCATGGCAGCCTTGGACATTTTGCCATGACATTTGGATTCTTTGCCTATTAAGACATGACAGTGGCATGTCTTTAATATATGGCCTGTTAAAATACAGTATAATGCAATGCCATAGTATTGCATTATACTGTATAAGTGATCAAAGGGTTGCAAGATCAAGTTTACTGTGTGGACTGAAAACATTTTTTAAACATAATTAAAATGAAGACTTTATTTATTACAAAAAATTTAAAATATTGAAAGTTGAAAAAAAAAACTTTTCCCAGTTATCGCATCAACAAAAATTAAATGCAAAAATTGGTATCCCTGCATCCATAAAGGTCTAATTTATTATAATATCACATTTAGGAGCATCGCTTTTTTTCGATTAACTGCCAACTCGGGCAAAAAGATTCGGGGGGCGCTGGGGGAACAGGGGGGAGCTCTCTCTCTCTCTCTCTTTCCCCCCCACTCCCCACCGCAACCCCCCGCTCACCCCCGGTGCCCCCCGAATCTTTTCGCCCGATTAGGCAGTTACTCGAAAAAAGCGATGCTCCATTGAGTAATTGCTCTAAACAAGCACGTTCGCTCATCTCTAATCACATTATTAATACTGCATGGTGAATGCTGTCAGAAAAAAATGCAATGCCATAATTGCGCTTTTTTGGGAAAAAATTGAATAGAAAGCGATCGATAAGTCATATGTACCCTTAAAGAGTACCAGAAAAACCTGCAGTTTGCCCTGCAAAAAACAGACTATGACATAAGCCTTATCGACAGAAAAATTTAAAAAAAAGTTATGGGGGTCAAAAGATGGTGACAGGAAGCATTTTTTTTTTTTTTTAAAAAAAGCTATTTTGTTAAAGTAATACTACAAAAACTATAGAAAATTGTCATCGTTGTAATCATACTGACCCATAAAATAAAGAGAACATGTCCTTTTTACTGCACGGTTTATGCCATAAAATTAACCTTCCCCCAAAATCGTGCACTTCCTTTTTTTTTCCAAACTGGAATTTTTAAAAGTCTTCCAATACATTCTATTGGTGGGTTAAATGGGACCATTAAAAATAAAACTCATCCTGCAAAAAACTCATAAGCCCTCATGCAGATAGGTCACCGGAAAAATAATAAAGTTATGATTTTCCGAAAGTAGCAATACCAGAATTTCTAAATGTGACCTGTACATAGGCGCATCAATAACCCTGGGTCATGAAAGGGTTTATGTACTTACATCTATAGCTTACCATATTAATGCCTTCATGTTAAGAACATCTATGATCATTTTTATAATTAAATGGGTTAAAACAAGATACTTTAATATAAAATACCCAGACTAGCGCATGCAGTCTAGCATATAAAATATTTTTATTAATTCCCCACCATCCTTTATAATGTTTCCATGCGCAGTAATCATTCCTTTGGCACAGTAATAGGAAAATCACCTGGCACAAAGGTGACCACTGTGCTGTACTTTACCAGGAAGCCAGTAAATGTAGACCATAATAAGTTTAATGGAGCAGCTTATAATCAGACTGCCTCTTTACCGCAGAAAAAGTGTCAAGCTTTTTAAGGTATTTATCGGGTTTGGCCGCTCTGGACAATCTAGGACGTTCTACTCCTCGGACCCCCAGAGATCAACAATTATCTGTGAGGGTACCTGGCAGCAAGTGTTCAGCTTCCCTGCAGCACCTCCACAGGGTAAAGGAAGCATTACATCACAGCCACTGACATCAAATGCACTATGTAAAGCTTGGACATTGCGGGTCCAAATACAGAACCTCCTGTATGGGCCAATAAATGTTCAGATTTCTGCGATTCAGCGGGTTTCTGCGTGCGTAAAAAGTAAAGGATGATCATCGCATGTAAACAGCAGTTTAACTGATTGTATTCTGGATAGGATACGCCTGTCAAGAGTGATTGTTGTGGACCCTTGGAAAAAATGACTTGGTGTGAGGAAAGTGAGCAAGAGAACAGGATTTTCCAGGATTTAACCCATTAAGGACCAAGCACTGTGAATTTACGGCGCTTGGTCTTGGGCTTTAATCCCAGCCCATTGTAAAAATATGAAAGGGGATTAAAGCCCCTGCTTCTGCAATTAATCAGAAGCAGGTTGGGTTGTCAGCTGTTAATCACAGCTGAAAACCCAAAGGAGAAAGCAGAAGTGGTTTATAACCCCTTCTGCCTTCTTTCCCTAGTACAGAGCGCTCAATGCACAAAAAAGTGAAAGTGAAATGTTTCTTCCACTACACGAGCCAGCAGTCACGTGACCACCGGGATCCCCTGGCACAAGAGAGAAACAGGGTCCCAGCAGACCCTGATCAGCTCTTTTAGTGACTATTGTCACTACAGGGAAGGTTTTCCCCTGTAACTGGGGCTCCTATGGATGTCCCAGCTATAGTGGAAAAGTTTCAAATAAAAAAAAATGTGAATGTCTCCCCGAGGTCTTATATATGATGTCAGTAGTAATAGTGTCCCCCACAGTAGCCCTCAGTAGTAATAGTGACCCCCACAGTGGCCCTCAGTAGTAATAGTGACCCCCATAGAGGCACTCAGTAGTAATAGTGACCCCGACAGTGGCCCTCAGTAGTAATAGTGACCTCCCCACAGTGACCCTCAGTAGTAATAGTGACCCCCACACCAATGAAAGTTACCCTCTTCCTCGTCTTTAGAGTGCCGCTGCTCATCCTCTACTTGGCACCGCTGCGGGAGGAATTGTGTGTGCACTCGCAGCAGCACCTCCTCCCTTCTCCTCTTGCGGAACTAAAGAGGAGAGGTCAGGGGAGGGGGGGGGTCTGGTCACCTTACACAAGATCAATTTTTCTCAACGTTTCTGAAACTTTAGTGCTTCACACCTGCTAAAAATAATGTATTAGCCTTGCAGTGTGTTAAGCAAATGGTCAAATATGTGGCCTTTAAAGGTGTTGCACCAAGATTGCAAGTTATCCCCTATCCATAGGATAGAAGATAACTAACTGATTGGTGGGGGTCTCACTGCTGAGAGTCCTGCCATTCTCGAGATTGGGGGTCTGTGTCCTCCATTCTTCTCACTGTAGGGTTACTGAACCCCTTGCAGTGAAGAGACTATACGGATCGCTGATCGCATTATTCAGTGGGGCTGTGGAGATACCGGAGTGGCATCTTTTGGGTATTTCCATAAGCCCAGTTGAAATGATAGGAACGTGGTTCAGTGCATGCTCGGCCAGCGCTCCCTTCATGCTGACGTCACTGAGGGGAGATTCTGGAGATCCGCAGGGGTCTCAGCAGTGAGATCTCCATGATGTGCAAGTTTTCGCTATCCTATGGATAAAGGATAACTTGTACTCTTGGTACAACCTCTTTAACTCCTTAGTGACAACCAAATTTTTGGTTTTAGGGTCAAGTGAATTACCATTGTCCCATTGCAAGAGCCATACATTGTTGATATAGCTGTATGTCGGCTTGTTTTCATGGGGACTAGTTATATTTTTTAACGCCACTAATCTGCGTTATATAAAATGTGTTGTATAACTTTAATTCAATTTTTTGGGGAGGGAGTTGAAAAAAACTCCTCAGAAATTCCACCATTGTTTTGGGGTTTTCTGTGCTCGACGTTCACCATTTAGTAAAAATAACATGATAACTTTCTTGTCTGGATCAGCACAATTACTGCAATACCAAGTTTATATACATGTTTTTATTTTTTACTAATTTTGCACGATAAGAACACATTTGATCGCTAGCATAGTACACTGCATTACTTACATAGTGCATTCTACTAAGCCTATGACTGCATCCTATTAGACTCTGCCGAAGGTAGGTTCTAATAGGCTGAGTTACATGGCAGAAATGGAGGCCTTTATCAGGCATCTCGCTGCCATGGGAACCCATTGGTACCTTGCAATCACACTGTAGCGTGTCGATGGGTGACAGAAGGATCTCCTTGCCCATGTTATCTGCTTACATGCTGCAGCTGCCATTGATTGTGGCATGTAAGGGCTTAAACAGCCAGGATCAGATGTTTCTCCCAATCTGGCGGTTACAGCAGGAGCCTGGCTGTCAGTAGCCAGCTAAGCCACAGCCTTAAAAAGATATATGTGCAAATTAAAAGCCCATTGAGGTCAGTAAAAGGTGTATTAGCCATCACAAAGGGGTTCAAAGAAAAATGTACGATAAAAAGAATGGTAGAGTTTTAGAGTCAAGAATATTATTAATAATGTTCTTAGGCAAACCGGCCAAGCCCCTGCAAATTCTAGTAATGTGCTGCCCCTTAATACAACATCAAGAATTACTACTGCCTGTAAGAGGTGAGATAAGTACACATTTGTGGTGGACACAGCTCCGAGAAGCTCAGCTACTGGTTCTACACCAAATCCCTTTTCAATGTTTCTCTTAAGACCCTGACACTAAACCCCGTGTAAGTCCCGAACTAAGAACTCACTCGAGACCTATAGCTAAGCTGTACCACAAGGCCAGTTATGTGAATGCGGAACTGCTATACCAATAATCCTACATATAACTGGAAGATCTCGGAGACTAAAGCAAGAGTTCAAGATCCCGAGACCAGATGCTTAGGATTTCACATTGCTCCTCGTACAGGAAGCTTGTAATACCTCCTAGAGCTCAGGTAACAACCTCAGAATAACATCAGTCCCACTGTAATGGACAACGCTCAGACATCTGTCTTGTCTTACTGACATTTCCTGTAGTGTAATGCAGCAGATGGGCAAACTATAGTATGATAATGTCTGTATAAAAGTATGGAACTTCTCGTACAGGAATGGAAGTTCTGCTAAGTAGCCCATGTGGATGCTGTGATGGTCTTCCGCCTTTCATTCCGTGGGCACAAAATCAGGCTAATGGCACCATTACTTTATTCTGCATGATAATATTTCAATGTCCCTTAGGGGAGTCCATATTACCCACCCTGGCCAGGGTTTTAACTCAGGCTCAGGTACATAGGTACACTCACACATCTAGGTCCATGGCGCCCTCATCTGCTTCAACCTCTAGGAACTCCTGGTATGGCACATCACCTATTCGGCCCCGAATCATCAGGGCCCTCAGCCTCCTGCTATCTGCCTCTTGGTGTTCCCCCATATGGTGATACCGCTGCTTGCGTTGCTCTATTGCACAGCAGCCCCCACCACTTTAAGGACTGGTCTACTGTGAACTCTTCCCAGCGGGCACTCTGTATTGCTGCATTCTTTATATAGGTCACCCACATTTCAGGCAGTGGGTGGGGCTTAGCCCTATCCAATTTCCTATCTAGGGCTATTCTTCACAGCCCTAGCTGCATCACTGAGGGCAAAGCCCCGTCTACCCAGCAGCTCTTCTCGCCGGAAGGGGCAGAGTTTAGTCACAGCGGCCAGCACCGCCTGTCAGAGTAACCAATGTGTGTTAGAGGGGTAAGCAGGGCACTGCTCACCCCTCTTACGCACACATAGCTGAAGGAGGCACAGATTCCCCTGAGGCTCCCTACTGCAGGGGCGTAGTGACCACATGTACTATTGTGTGCTGCTTTGTGATGCAAAGATGCAAAATGGCAGCCAAAATACGGCAGTGAGTCACAGGCCTTAAGAGGATGACGGAGAAAAATAATTGAATCAAAAAGGAAACCCTTGTTCACACGGATTAAAATTCCTGTTGGAAAAATCCGAAGCAGACTCATCCCATAATCCGAGGCTGAGCCTCAGATTCCTGCAGCAGATTTACATTAGAAGACGCAGCAGATCTGGATGTGGATGAGCCCCAATCAGCGGAGCTAGTCCGCAGGTGGATTTTCCGCCCAGAATCTGTGGGAAGTCAATTCTTCTCACAGAGGAATCTTTTTTCCACAGCAAGGATTTGGTAGTCGTTGTGGATCTCTATTCAACACTACGGAATGCAAAAGCACACAAATTCCAAAAGCGATTTCGGTGCGGAATCTGCATTGAAATCTATGCATAAAACGGGCGTAGGTGTTTTTATGTTCGCCCGCCGGTGACATAAAAACTCATGAACGGACGCACAAATCTAACGTTTGTGCGCCCGTTCAGATGGCACAGGCCGGGTGCATATATACGGGGAGAGAAAGTTTAGCTTTGCTAAGCTGTCTCCCCTTTCCCTCCCCCTTGCTGGCTCTCGGCAAGGGGAAGAGGCGGGATGGGGAGAGAGCTAGTGTGCTAAGTTCCCGCCCCCTCTCCGCCCCTTGTCGGCAGCCAGCAAGGGGAGGGGCAGGCGGAGCTTAGCAACTAACTCCGTCCCCATTGCAAACAGCTGGCAAGGGGTGGAGAAGAGAAGAGAAGAGGGAGTTTAGCAGCCATGATGCTAAACTCCCTCCCACCTCTCTTCTCCAGCAGCTAGCATTGGCTCCCATAGGAGTCTATGGCAGCAGCTGTATTCAGACCCGGAAAGATAGTTCCAGGACTAGCCTTCCTGCCTGGTGTAAAAGCACCTGGCACTATATTGGCCTAGCCGGGCAGTTTTACGCCACGGGAATATGCCCGTGTGATCTGATGTATTGGAATCCCATGCATCCGATGGCAGCGTATATCGGCTGGCCGTGAAAACGGCGGCCAATATACGCTCGTGTGTAAAAAGCCCTGGTATGAGAAAAGATAGGGCCTGACCTAGCTTTGGTGCGTGCTTTCCATAGACTCCTATGAGAGCTGGATAACACGCACCACGCAACTCCGATCATGTGAATGGGCTAATTAAAATAGCTGGAAATCATCCCTTCACATGATCTTTAGTGCAGTATAACCGCGATCTATTCACACGCCTATACTGCGCTAAAACTGCGTTCGTGTGAACGAGGCCTAAGGCTGGGCCCAGACATGGTACACAAATCTGCAGCAATTATAGTACTATACATGCTAACAGGGCTTTCAAATCTGTAGCATGCACTTTAGGGCTCCTTCACAAAGGAGCTGCGAATTTCGGTTGGCCGCATATTGCATGAATGAGAGGCAGCCGTGACAGAATCGCTGCTGAGCTCCCCCCCACCTCCCTTTTTCGGCAGCTCCCATAGGAGTCTATGGGACCGGCCGCCGTATTCCGGCCAGAACATAGTTCCAGAACTATCTTTTCCAGCCAGCGTAAAAACAGATGGATGGTATGTGCACCGTATGCGTATCTTTTTGGGATGGACGTTTATACGCAGCGGAAAATCAGCCACCTGAACTGATGCATTGGAATCCAATGCATCATATGGTCATGTATAAAAGGCGCCCGATATACGCTCGTGGGAATAAGCCCTTATGGTGTGGGAAAGCCGCAGATTTTCACCAAGAATTTCAACCTTTGCAGTGCATGGGGTGAAATCCATAACGAAATATGCATATAAGTAAACGTGCAGCTGAAGAGCCAGGCCGACCCTCCAGGAACCACTTACAGGTTCTTTATGGTAGCAGCCACTTAATACAAATGTTTATAATGTCCCGAGAAAGCAACCCAAAAAGTTGAGCATCAGAAACCAACTTCAGCACACGTAGGCGATCTACAAGCGCTGCGAAATATGTTGGCGCTATACAATAAAAGATAATTATTATTACAGTAGCTGCTGGGATTTGTTGGGCTCTGACATATCAGAAAAGAAGCAGACATGAAAATGACAGCAAACAAACAGCCTATTCAGATACATGACAACATAATGACAGCTCTCCGCCCCTCTACAGATGAACTACACTGATCGGCCACTTTATCAGAGACACCTGCTCTTCCATGATTGGAGCTTCCCTGTATGGTAACTAAACCCATGACCCGGAGTGCAGATAACATCAAGTGAGCAAGTTTTCTGTGGATCAGTTCCAGTGTAAATCCACATCAGAATGTTAAAATCGAGCGATCTGAGGGTCTTTGAATGAGGCCTGTTCATTGGTGCTAGACTAGGGCCAGGATTTCATACACTGCCTGTGCAAGAATGCTGAGAGTATACAAAACTTTCATGATCAAAGAAGACCATCCAGCGAAAGGGGATCTTGTGGACATAAATAACTTGTTAATGAAAGGGGTCAGAGGAGGATGAGAAGAACTGTTCTGACAAACAGGAGGTGTATGGTACAGTGAAGAAAATTACAGCCGGATATAATGCTAGTGCTCTAATTAATGTGTCCAAACCCATAACCCATCATTCCTTAGCATGGAAGGGCTATAACAGCAGATGACCAGTTAAAGGGCTATTGTTACCTAAAAATGGATAACTGAGCAGTGGAAAAACCTCACCTGGTCAGATGAATCCAGATCTCTGTTGCACCGTGCCGATGGGAGGTCAGAATTTGGTGCAAGCAGCATGCATCGATGAACCCTTCCTGTCAAATGTTCAGAGTACGTCAGTACTTCTATCTAATCTTTGATAAATGCAAGAAGCTGTTCTGCCCACATGGGCCCAAATTCCTGCAGAACGATTTTAACACAAGGTAGAATCTATGTCCCATTGAAATCAATGAGAGCTGCAGTTACAAGCGCCGGCCACTACACAGGGGTTGGAGCACTAGCTTCCGCTCCATACCCCTGTGTGTTGTGGTGCGGGCACCTGATCTGCTAGGATCCCAAATGGTGGCGCCCGGCCAATCAACAATTGATGTCCTATCCTGATGATAGGTCATTAATAGTATTTCCCTGGAAAACCCCTTTAAAAGAGGTCCAATGTGCTACTAGGTGGTGTTTAATAAAGTGGACATTCAGTGTAAATGTTTCCATTACTTTAAAGCAAGCGCTATCCTTTTCTTTATTAGACACTTAATACTAAAGACACAAACCACAAATGGAGTCCTCTTACGTGGGAAATGAGTGGATTAGCATATTTCTATCATAACTCATGCATTTTTGTACCTCCCAGATCCTATCACCTGATTGAGTTGGCTCAATGTGTGTTATTATGGTTATACAGTCCTTTTGCGCGGTTACTTTATTTGGACCCTTCGGACTGTTCATATATGTGCAACGTATGATAGAGACCATTCTGTAATCCAATAAAGCGTCACAAACTACTTGTAGCATATGCAAAGATTTATCCCAGAATAGCCTGTTTTATGTCTGCTTCCACCATCTCCCTCGCAAGGGCTGAGCCAAAAAACGTTAAAAAAGATAGATCTCTTATACTGAAGGAGGTCAGTGAAAAGCGAACTGCAAAATACACATGTGAAGAAGTGCAAAACTGCTGTTTTACTTGCAAATGATGACTTTCACCTGCTTCGATGCTAAATCGGGGAATGAAACTGTAAAAAACTTACTCAGTGCTTCCCACACCAACACTGCGGCGTCACATCCATCTTCTTCTGCAGAACGCACCAGCAGAAGGCGGCCATGCTCTCCCCTACTTTCTGTTGTCCTAAGGGATGCATGGTAGCAAGAAGTAGAGACATTGTAGTTTCATACTACGCAGAGCTTGTTTGTTGTCTGTAAGGGCGGCTTCAGACGACCGTATGCACAATTGCGCAACATTTTTGCACAGTGATGCACAAGGTTAACCCTTTCCAATCCAATTTGTATCCTGGTTTTCCTAGGGGGCTTACTCTTTTTCTGCCGTTATACAGCAGCGCTATATGCTGGCTAAAGCCAGTACTGCATGAGGTGACACGTTTGATAGGCTCCGACAGCAGAGAGGCTGGCAATATACAGTAAGAGAACCCCGACGGACGTCTTCCAACATCGGAGCTGTACAGCCTTAAATCATAATGTCTTCAGAGGTCAGACAGTCGATTGGAAAGGGTTAATTTACACGCATATTGGTGCATAGCACTAGACTTTTTTGCACACGCAGGTCCTGTTCACATGTGTGTGCAAAACGCCCCCACCCTGATTTAACCCTTTCCAATCCACTGTCTGACATCTTTAGACATTCTGATTAAAGGCTGTACAGCTTCGATGTCGGAAGACGTCCGGCAGGGTATTCTTACTGTATATTACCGGCCGCTCTGTTGTCGGCGGCCTCTCCGGCATGTCACATACCGCAGTACTGGCTCTAGCCAGCAAATGGCGCCATTGTATAATGGCAGAAAGAGAAAAAAACCCTAGGAAACCCTGAATCCAAAATTGGATTGCAAAAGGTTAAAAGGCTATTTCGCCTGATGAGGTCCAGAGGTGTTGTTTTTCATGGAATTGCATAGAGTATTGCGTGTATCCTGCGTTTTGCACACCTCCCATAGACTTCAATGGGGCCCTTGGTGCGCAAAATACTGAGGGAAATAGAGCAGGTCCTATTTTTTTTCCACACGCGCAAAATATGGAAATGAGAAACAAACCCATTGAAATAACTGGGTTATATACTCTGCATATTGCGCGCACAAATATGTTGGTCTGAAGGAGCCCTGGGGCTGGTGTCACAGAATCTTTTCTTTCAAAAACACCACGATTTTGTCAGTTTTGAATTAGCTGCATTTATTTTGCAACAAAAAACATTGCATCCAGATGTTAGCCGTAGGTCAGGAGTGAAATCTGAAAAGTCCTGCAAACAATGTGTTCTGGGTAGCATTTTTTTTCTCACTTTTGCAACTTTTTGGGGATCCATGGCATTTTAGAAAATCGTAGCATGATGTTTTCCCACTGGCTCCTCTATAGAAAAATGGCAGGAAAAAAATGGATTTTTGACCAAAAAACACCACCCAAGAAACACCACTAAAAACACAGGCATCACCCAAAAAACTGCAAGTGAGTTCTCTGCCAATTTTTTTTTCTATCAAGGAAAAAAATACATAAAAAAGATTTGCGTTTTATACCCTAGTCTAAGTAAAGAACGTTCCAGAGTGAGTGCGCCAAGCTTATTAAGAGGCACACAGCTCCTAATAAACTTCAATGTTCTTTGGCCACTCCTGTGCAATACATTGAATGAGCCTCATGTGGCGCAGAGTGTAAGCTCTTGCCTACAACCTAAAGGTTGCAAGTTCAATCCCTGCATGATTCAGGTAGCCAGCTCAAGGTTGCCTCAGCCTTCCATCCTATCAAGGTTGGTAAAATGAGAACCCAGCTTGGTGGGGGGTGATAAGAAATAATTACCTGAAAGCACTGCGGACTAAGTTGGCACTATACAAATACCATGATTTGATCTACAAGCTGAAATAAATATCAGATATCATTTCCATCGGTCTCCGTTGTTAATTCTAGTAAAATCACAGCACCCCAAGGCTGCACCACATTTTGACACATATACGGCGTGCATCAAAATTTGCGACTTTTACATAGCACTAAACTGGTGTAAACCCCTTCAGGAAGTCCCCCAAGGGCTTGTTCACTTGACCGATATTCATATTTGTGAGTTTTGAGATATGAGGTGCACACAAAATGTGCACAAATATGAAATCCATGAAGACGCAGCACGTTCTGTCTCTTGGTGTTCCCACGGAACACCTCACTCTTGGGACCATCACATGTCATGCGATGAGCATGTAAGTGCGATGCTTCCCAGTGAAGTCAATGGGAAACACTCACGATTTTTAATCAAAAACACTTCAAATGGCTGCAAGAATTAAACGTTTGCAAGCGCAATATCGGGCCAGCTTTCTCTGCCCAGCATCGCGCTCGCCTGTGTCAATGTATTTGTTCACATGCATGTATTTTTTCTGCACATTTCGGTCGTGCAAAAAAACCCTGCAGCATGCTCTATTGCGCATAGAAGTCAATGGGGATGCCCAAGTGCGCCCAAAAATACGCTAGAAGATGCGTGAAACACTAATTGTGTAGGAAAAAGAACACATCTGGAACTCATTAGCCATTTCAACTGGTGTGTCTTTCTTTGACGGGTACAAATCAATATGCCTTATGCATGCAAAAAGTACAGACAAATATGCCGATGCGCATGCAAAAAAGCAAAGTTCATTCCACAAATACGCAGCGCACAAAAACACATACGCTTGTAAGAAGGGGGCCTTAAAGTGAAGGATGCGAACAGATATTTCTGCATAGAAGCTGTAGACACAAAATTGAAGGCCTTATTCAAGTTGCGTGTATAAAAGCTGTACCCGAGAAACTTGGGCGCAACTCGCATAGTAAGGGCGCATTTAGACAACCGTATATCGGCCGGGTATTCACGCCGGCCAATATACGGCGTCTCTCTGCAGGGGGAGGAGGCTGGATGAGATGGGAGCAGCGCTCTGAGCTCCCGCCTCCTCTCTGCCCCCTCTCCACCCCCTCTGCACTATTTGCAATGAGAGGTGGCATGACGGAGGTGGGGCTAAATTCTGGGAATTAGCTCTGCCCCTGTCCCGCCTCTCTTCATTGAAAATAATGCAGGGGGTGAAGAGGAGGCAGAGAGGGGGCGGGAGCTCAGAGCACTGCTCCCGGATCTTCCAGCCACCTCCCCCTGCAGAGAGAGACGCCGTATATCGGCCGGCGTGAATACGCAGCCGATATACGGTCATCTGAATGCACCCTAAAACAATGATCTCCATGGACACTGCATGTCCTATTCTGTAGGTGAAAATGGACAAGAATAGGACATGCAATGATTTTTTTGGTCAGTGGTCCATGTGAAAAATAATTTATGTGAATAATCTCATAAGCTATAAGGCTGGGTTTACACAGGGCGGATTTGCCACGGAAATTCTGTCCGGCAAATCTGCCTGCGGACCCTAATCCTAGGGTTAGCAAGCCATGTGGACGAGATTTGTCCAAAATCTCGTCCCCACGGGACGGGCAATCCGTTGCAGCAAGGGTGGCAGAAGCCAACGCTGCAGCGAGGATTCCCTGGCATGTCTATTTTTTTCTTCCTGTTGCCACCACGCTGCTCTCCACGGGAGCACCAGCCACAATGGAAAAGCATGCAGCCAAACCGCTACAAAACCTACGGCTAACTGCCGCGGGTTTTGAAGCTGCGCTTTCCCGGCGGAAATCTCATGTTTTTCGCTATGGCAAAACCGCAATATTTTCACCGTGATTCCGCCTTGTGAGAACCCAGCCTAAGAATTTGCTTCACTTTTTTTATTTTACATGCATTGGAGCAATAAAAAGAAAGCTTGCAGATCCGCACACACCCTTTAAGGCAGGGGTGTGAAACTCATTTTTATCGAGGGCCACACTAGCATTATGTAGTGCTCTTTGTAACGGTTAGTCCTCATTCACATGGGTGTATTTACGCTCCATATTATGTGTGTATTTTTTTACAGTTAGCTGAAACCCCATTGATTTTCATATACTGGTTTTCTTGGAGGCTATGTTTAACATACGTAGCTCTGTGTTTGGTGTCAAAATGCGAACATATATTGTACTCCTTTACCGCCGAGATGTACCATTTTTTTCCCTTGAAGCACAAACATGTATTCACTTTTCCACTTTTCATTAAATTGCGTTTCTTCTGCATCAATTTTTCTCTTGTTGGACATTTTGGCGTTATTGGTACATATTTTTCCATTCGTCTTGTTGAAAAATTGCCTTAGTTAAGTGGTGAGACGGACCTGAGCAAGGTTCTAGTCAAGAAAAATTGGGGCACAAGTCCCCAACACAGACATTAACTCTAACTCCCAGGCAGTCAGACAGAAAAGGAAAAGTTTAGGGAGTTAGCAGAACCTGTTGAAAGCTTCCCAAAAAACTACTTAGCCACTGCAATGAGCAGCAGTCCTCTCTGGTCCATGCAGCAGACTCATAGGAGCCCCGGCAAGCAGCGCTGTACTGCACACCAAAGTCCACATGTAACTGATGTCTAGGACCAAGATGGTGGCCACGATCCTGGTACCCAGTGGCAGGTTGCAAGCACGTCCACAGTGCACCAGAGGGTCATAGTTCAAGACCCTTAATATAGAAGAGGGTCTTCTCAGAATGCCAGCAGCAGATGAGCAGGCTCAGGCTCCTCACCACTGTCAAGCCACCACTGCAAGGCAGAATCAGGATGAACTTAAATAGGGACAGAGCTCAGCTTCCATGCATCTAGCACAAAGGTTAGGCCATACCCCCTCTTGTGAAAGTAAAGAACTGGTCCCCTCTGGTGAAAGTGAAGAGCTGGTCCTTCTCTGGACCACACAGGCCACATAAAATGATGTGGCAGGCCAGATTTGTCCCACAGGCCTTGAGTTTGGCCTGTACTTTAAGGGGTTATTTTGAAGGAAGTAAGTGCTGACCGACATACTGGTGTATTGAACTAAATTCGTTAAGTCTATGATTGGATGGAGTGAATATTTCTCTAAGTCAATGTAACAGGTAATAGTTAGAAACAAAGTCTAGTTTTGTGTATGCTAGACCATTTGACTGTTCTCATTGTGACTCACTGTTACGGTTCATTCCTTCTTCCATGGAATGGTCTATTCCCTCTTGAATTTCACTTCCCTCTCCATTCATACTTCTTCGTACTCCCCCTTTCCTTACGGCCCCTCCACCTGCTCATCTTGCTCTCCCCCCTTTTCCCTCTTGCATCATTTCATACATTCCTCTCAGATCTTTAAATCCCTCCTCAGCCTCTAGAAATGAACAGAAAGTGAAAGTCATTTCCTGTCCAACCAGAAAGTTTTATGTCACCAAAAAAAAGATATACACATAAAAAATCACCCTACCCAGGTGTTTGTACAAAAAGCTGTAGTGAACACAAAGTTATGAGTGTACTAGAGCCATACTTTAATATATAGAATAAGCCATTTCTTGAGATCTAATATGACTGGTCTAGAAAACCCATCAAATGCTCTGCTAGGACAATTTGGGCTAATGGAGGGGTTACCTCATTTGGGGCTCATCACCTATCCAGAGTGGAGAGTGACGACAATGTCTCTCCCATACAATTCCTCCAAAGTTCAGCTTTCAATTATCCCGCAGATGACAGCCGACCACAGGGGAACCCAACAGAGGGACAATCCGTGGTCAGCTTATTTTTAGAACACACTTACTGTGAACCGCTTTTTTCAGGAAAGGAGGGAACGAGTCTAAGAGTACTTTTACACAGAACGAGTGTTGAGGGCTTAAGAAGCCAACAGCCGACCCAATGATTATAGCTGTTAGAGATGATTATACCAGCAGCACCACAAGTAAACCCTCACTGAGAAGGACCAGGATTATCAGTCTTCTGCTGTCACACAGCAGCAATGACTGTCACTGAATGGAGGCACACCATGCAGAAGATCTCTTCTGGCCGCCCGCCTCCATTCAGAGTAAACAGGCAGACGTCCATAGATGAATGACTGCCTGTTTTTAGATGAGCAAAAAACCAAGGAACTCTGACAAGTAAACGATTCTCGTTGATTAAGGCCGGCTTCACACTGGCGAGAAATTTGTGCGATTTTCGTGCAAAGCAAGAGTGAGTGAAAACACAGAATTATGAAACCAATGATTTTCAATGGTTTCAGTCCCATCTAAGATGTTTTCACTCATGCCATGTGGCGTGAAAAAAAAAATTGCAGCATGTTCTATGTTTTTGTGATATCGCCCATTATTTTCAATTGGGCCGGCAGCAGCAGCGCCGACTCCATTGAAAGCAATGGGAGAACTCTGTGATCCTCTGCCGTGGCTGTGACAGGCGCAGCAGGGAATTCCTTCATGCCCGTGGGGAATCCCTTCAAAAGCAGTGGAGGTAAAGGGATTCCCCACGGGGATGAATAGATTCCCCGCAGTGATGCAAGGCTGTTTTCACATGAAAACGTCTTACATCCAGGGATTTCACATGGATTGCGAGGGCGATATCGGGCCATGAATCACAGCCAGATATCGCCCTCCCCAGTGTTAATTGACAAGTTATTAACACTTCTATTTTTGAAAGCATTCTTAGGGTGGTTACACATCTGTGTTGGAACCTCCGGTCTGAGGTTTTGTTGCAAATCCGGCACCAAATACCTGAAGAAAAAGCGCTGCATGCAGTACTTTTTCTTTAGGCTAATAAACAGGTAGCAAAGCGTAAAGCGAACGGACCCCGTTATAGTCAATGGGGTCCGTTTGGCGCTGTTCGGTTCCGCCATAAGATGGAGTGATTTGGTCTGGGGATTACTTCAATACAGATGCAAAACCAACCTTACTTTGCAACTTTTGTTCCCCACACCTGCCTAAAACTTTTGCACAGTACTGTAGTAAAATATAGGATTATACATTTGTAGATGTGCGCATTTCATGATAGTTGCTAAAATCTCTTTTTTCTTGCATTTGTCATTATGGACACAGTAATATGGGTCATTGGGAGAGAAAGCGACATAGGACGGGATCTATGGTGATATGACAACTAATAAAATTGATAAGAAAGAGTCTTAAATGTTGCTCAGAAAACAAAATGATAATAAATGATGTAAGATGTCATTTCTGGATCGAAGGTTTACTATTTGCATCAAGGAGAACTAAGAACGCTAATGAAAGGTCTCTAGCATCCTCTAAAGGGCTTATTACATGCCCCGTTTCACAGTCTGAATGTTTGCAGCTCTCTTGGTAGTTACTGTAAACTTAGCACAGGACAATGTGGTTTAGGCCTGGGTTTAGCAGGGTCACTAGTATCCCTTTAGCAGCCATCTCTCGTTAGTATCATTCCCACTGTGTTCATGCTTGACCTGAATGTTAGGGGTCAGAGATTTAACACTCTGAGAGGTTTATTGGTTAAGTGCAAGACTGTAGCTCCCAGCATGGGTAGAGGGACAAAGATTGGGCACAGTGAGGCATAAGAGGGTGGACAAGGAGCAGACAAAGAAAATGTTAAAATTGGTAGACTGGCAGAATTGTAACAAAGGGGGTTTAGATGGTAAAGTCACTAATATGTACTTAAAAAAAGTAGAAGGAGCACAAAGATGTGACGATGTGGAAAAGAAGGCGCACTGGGGCTCATTTACAAAGTGGAAAAAGTTGTCTATGCATAGGATTTCATAATGTACAACTGAGCCTTTCTCTTTAACCAAAAGCTTATATACATACGTGCCAACCTTTTTTTTGGCATTTGCCCAGTAAAATCACTGTGTGCCTAATTTTAGAAGGCTGTGGGTCTCACTAGAAAATGTAATCCCCATGAAAAAGGAAAATTATATTCTTCTACCCACTATTTTCAACAATATAAACTTTTTTTCCTTTAGTCCACCCAGCCTATATCTCTACTATGAAATCTAAAGTCTAAAAGATCTAAAAAGTAGACAATGTGAATGAATTTACAGGGCTATTCCAATGACATTAACTTATTGCCTATCTGCAGAGGAGGAGCTATATCCTGTAGTGCTTGGAGTGTGGATGTTAGGAGTGTGTCCAAGCAATAGATAGAGAGAGCAACCCCCAGTTTCCTAAAACAGGTACCCGTTCACACCACAGGCTTTTCCTGTGCGGCCGTCCATCGCTAGGATCACCGCACAGAGGTACTTGATTGTGACACCCACACTTATGCTGTGCGGGGTGTGTCTGGGCCAAGCTTTTTCTTGAGTAATTGTCCGCCAGAGTGTCTGCGGAGTGGCCCCTATGCCCCTTCCTCCTCTGGAGTGCTCCCAATCCAGGACACGGTGACATACAGATTACGTCGACTGTAGGACCGAATGCATCCTGTGTATCCTCCCTACATCTGAGCTATGGCCAGTCAGTACGCAAAGTCAATTGTAACTGCATAACCTGTGATTGCAAGTTATTCTTAAGTAAAAATTATATCGGGCCTTAACCGTTCCTAAGGACCCGAGGTACTATACACAAGTCTCTGTGTTTATTACTCCGCCACAGAGAATAACAGTGTGTGGGAACGGTGGCGTCACGAGTGATATCTACTACAACCTACCTCATTCCCTTTGTTGTCACTCCCTGCCAAAGGAGTGTCGAAGCCTGGCTTGCAATTTACACTGGCCTTGGCTGCGTGTCATCCCTCCGGGACCACAGCATGGTAAGTGCCACCGTGATGAGACTTATCCCTCCCAGCTCTTCACGTTAGCCAGGTGCCCAGGGTCACCCCTATGGGGTGTTGCAAGAGCATCTTCATACTGCGCATGCTCAGCCGCATAAGCACAGCAGTAATAAGCCAAGCATGTGCAGCCACCACGTCATTTACTTCTTTGAGCTCTATTGATTTCAATTGAACTCATAGAACACAGTACTATGCCGAGCAACTGCAGTAAAACTGATCCTCTACCGAGCATGCGAGATCTGTACTTACTGCGCGCGCTCAGGGCATCATTCCCTTCTATGACCTCCATTGTTTTCAATGAGCCCATAGAAGACAGTACTAGGCCAAGCATGGGGAGTAAAACTGATCTTCCCCTGAGTGCCAAGATGTGACCTTA
Organism: Eleutherodactylus coqui; assembly: GCF_035609145.1. NCBI lineage: Eukaryota > Metazoa > Chordata > Amphibia > Anura > Eleutherodactylidae > Eleutherodactylus > Eleutherodactylus coqui. The sequence continues at coordinate 50,367,225 of NC_089849.1, read as the reverse complement.
TACTGCGCATGCTTGTCCACCATCGTTCTCTTTCTTTCTTATTTCAACATTATTTATTGTAAGTCCACACCAAAATCTAGCCATGTGTAAATGCACTCATATGTTATATATGGGTGGATTTACACATGGCGGACTTTGGTGTGGATCAGCAGCAAAATCTACAGCATAATGGCTTATTTACACGAGCGTATATGGGCCGACGTTTTCACGTCTGGCCGATATACCCTTCCATCTGAGCAGTTCCCCCTTCCCTCCCCTTCACCAGCCCTCTGCCTCTCTCCTCCACTCCGGCCTTTGAAATGGGAGGGGGTGTAGCTAAACTCTGTCCCGCCCACTCCCATTGCTGGCTATGGACAAGTGGCGGGGAGGGGGCGGGAGCTTAGCTTCGCCCTGTCCCGCCCCTCCCATTGCAAACCGCTCGGAGGGGAGAGGAGAGGCAGAAAGCTGGTGAGGGGGAAGGAAGGGGGGGAACTGCTTAGATGGAAGCCTATATCAGTCGGCCGTGAAAACGCCGGCCGATATACGCTCATATAAATAAGCCCTAATTGCCACATACATTATATACAAGGGTGTGTTCACACATTGCTGATCTTGGTGTCCATCCGCACCCAAGTCCACAGCATATTTCGCAATGCAAGTATTCGTGCGGATTTTGACGTGGATGTGCCGCAGATTTCACCCTCTCATTTGAAGGACTGAAGTACAAACACAGCTCTGCTACATTATAAGCGTGTGACAAATACAGCTGTGCCACAGTACATGCACATGTTACAAACTCAGCTCTGCTATATGACATGGGCGTCACAGACACAGCTTTGGTACATGACATGTGCCTGACAGACATGACATGCGCATGGTACAAACACAGCTCTGCTACATTATATGCACATGAGACACAGCTGTGCCACAGTACATGCGCATGTTACAAACTCAGCTCTGCTATATGACATGGGCGTCACAGACACAGCTTTGGTACATGACATGTGCCTGACAGACATGACATGCGCATGGTACAAACACAGCTCTGCTACATTATATGCGCATGAGACACAGCTGTGCCACAGTACATGCGCATATTGCAAACTCAGCTCTGCTACATGACATACATCTATGCTGACTATAAACATTACACGCACAGCACATTAGACAAACAGCCACTCACAGCTCTACTACATTTATGCTGACTGCACACATGTCACACACAGCTCTTGGATGCAGTGATGAGCCCCTCGTCATGTGATCCCTGACTCCACCTACACAGGTGATCACATGATGGTGACATCATCACAGGTCCTGTACTTTCTGTTACCTTATCCAGTATACAGTACTACCAAACTCCAGAATGGCTTCTCCTACAGCAGTGACATCACTGCAGATCCTTCAGCCCAGTGGATCTCTGTGGTGGCAGTAGGTCGGTGTCTCCTGTCAGGACCACTAAGTTGTGTCTGACATAATAACGGCTTAGTTGTATTCTCAGTGTGTTAGGACCTGCCATAATGGCGCCCCAAAGGGCTAATTGGCTCCTGCCTCTTGTTTTTTTTTTTTGCCTTCCTCTTGATCAACAACCTAAGAGGATAAACAGGCTGAACTAGATGGACATTGTCTTCATTCAGCCTTACATTCTATGTTAGGGGGTGGGGCTATGAGGGTGCTAGGGGGTGGGGCAATGTCACCAGGGGCGGGGCTATGATTTCACCAGGGAGCCGAGCTATGAGACTCACTCACTCACATACAAACAGACAAGTGGTTGTTAGTAGTTTGATTTACCTTAACAGCGTATACAGAAAAGGGTTGTCCCGGTGTGGGTTAAGAAAAATGCAGATGTCCTTTGCATTACTGTAATTATTACGGAACTATGGGGAACATTTATAAAAGCGTTTACGCCATAATTCTGGGGGGGAAAAAGTTTCACATTTTTGTGCAGGTCTTTCTTGCACAAAAATTTGCAACATGTTAGCTCTTTGCATCAGCTGCGCCCCTTTACAGAAAAGTGGGCGGAGCTTCCTAAGAGGGGGCATGGCTGCCCAGAACGCACATTTTTATGTATAATTTACACCACAAACTGTGCCAGAAATGTATGCCAGGTAGCACCTTTTGTACATTGCTGTGTGGGGACACAAAGTTGCTGAGATGCACCTAAAACATGAAGATGTATGAGATTCTTCATATATTAGGTACATCGTGCAGCAGGGAAAGTTATCCTAAATTGAGCGTTGGAAATGCCGGTCTTATTGAATTTCCCCCTCTGTGTGTTTTTGCTTGCATTTCATCACTACTCTGAATACATAAAGTTGTCAGAGCTTATAAATAGTTATAGTATGGAGTAAATCACAAATCTGTATTCACTTTGCTGATCCACATTTTTCTGATTTGTATATATCAAAATGAAATACAGACTGAAGGAAGAACAATGCAGAAATGAGAAAAGACAGAAATATGCAGATGCAAAGATATAAAATCAGAGCAAGAAAAGTAACAGGTAAAGCAGTAAGAAAGAACAGAAGAACGAAATGAAAAAAATCATTGCCTGAAAGTAAAGGAATGAAAATGAGAATGAAGTGGAAATGATTGGGGGAGGGAGAGAGGAAGTGATGGAGGGGGTTGTGCAGTATAGGAAGTGAGAGTGAGAATGGAGGTGAGTTGTGTCCTGGGAGCCGTAAATTTCTCCTGGCTTCGCTGGTTTCCATTAGTATGTTGGCCGCGCATCAGAGCGTGTGTCACGGGACGTAGAACTGCTCTGTGTATGCAGGTGTGAGGTGTTCTGTAAAGTCCGGGCTGGGGGACACTATGACTGCGGCGGTACCTGGGCCCCGCTACATGGCCACCACTGGCTGGACCATCATCACTGGAAATGGACATGATCCCCATACACATACTTTCTGAGACTTCTGCAGATTTGCACATTTGGCTGGAAGAGGGGGAGAACTAAGGGGAGGGGTATGCGGCTTAGTGGAAGGTGGGGGTCTCCTATTCCCGCTCTCTATTTTATATTTTAAACATTTTTCAGCTGTCTGTGACAGTCCATTACAAGAATGCAGGGGTTGTGGGGGGGAGGCAGGCGGGGGATGAGAGGAGGATGCACTGTGTGTAGGGGTAGAGATATGGGGAGCAACAAGGGGGGTGATGAAGGGCTCTGGTTTATGTTTTTTGGTTAATTTGATGCTCTGGGGAATGAAAATGTGAAGCTATCAAGAGATCGCATCTGCAAAGGGGGAGAACAAATTCCTGTGTATGTTCTTGAAGACTGAGAGAAGTTGGTGAGAGAGGAAAGAGGGGGAGAGAAGGAAAGGAGTTAAAAAGAGGAAAAGATCTGCAATATACGGGATGCAGATATTTGTCAGCATTCATATTAACAGTCGCGGCAGCAGTGAGCAGACAATGACCACGAAGAATAAAGCTGGGGATGAGAAAATATAGGTGGCATGACAGCAGCACCTAAGGGGCTCGCCTGGGGCTTACTTTTACTAAGTTTGCTAAGAGTATAAGGCCTCTTTCACACAGGTGACAGCGATTTTGCTACAAGAAAATTGCGCCAAAATCGCGTCTTTGTTCCTGCGATATTGCGGCTCTTTTGTGAGCATAATCTCGCATCGCGGCCGCTTGCATTAAAATTGCACAATTTTTATTGCGAAAGTCAATAGGAATTTTGAAAGTTAAAAACGCAACGCATCACATGAAAATAGCAAGTTCTTGCGATGCGCTAAACAAGGAGGCTCCATAGTGAAACATGGGCTACAAAAAAAAGAAAAAAGAAATAAAAAAAAAAAAAAAAAAAATCGCAAATCATGGCAAGATAGAGCACGCTGCAATTGTTTTTTCTTGCAAGATAGCATCAGAGAAAACACTGCATGTGAAGTAACCCATTGGAAAGCCCAGGTTTCCCATTGAGTCGTGGCAAAATCGTGCGATTTTGTCGGCCATGCGAAAGCGGCCTAAGAGTCTCCTCTGTGAGGAGAAGCTGGAATAAATATGCACACTAAGGGCAGCTTTCCACAAGCATGTGCGCAAAAACTCACGAAGTAGCGCAATGTTTTTGTGCCATGAAGGCGGCTTTTTTACACACATTTTTGCATATTTTACTGTACTTTGTGCGCTGACGGGGACCTGTGCCGTGATTGAAGAGGCTGTGCAGCCTAATTTGTTCCAGGTGTGTTGGTTTTTCTACTAAATTGTGCAGTGTAATGCGGGAATCGGCTGTGCATGCCTTATAGACTCCCATGGGGCCTTTGGTGTGCGAATGCGCATAAAGATAGAGCATACTGTACTTTTTGGGGGCATGCGGAATGCACACGCAAAAATGCATAGTGGGATAGCCCATTGAAATCAATGAGTTCTATTCTCTGCATCTTGCACATGGAAAGGCCACCGCCCAGCCAATCAATCTGTCCATAACCTAGCAGAGAAGTGTCTCCATCAGTAACCAGTAACCACCGAAATGACAGTGAGCATGCATCGGCAAGAGGATCACATGGGCTGGGCTGACGCTGTGACGTCACCCCGGCCATGATCTTCATTCTTATCTAGCAGGCTGATGTGGGCTAGTTACATTACATAATGAATGAAAACAAATTCATAATGTATTAAGACTATTTTCCTGAAAACCCTTTAATGGATTTATCAAATGTAGTTTTAGAACAGCGCCTTGGGTCTCCAATAAAGGAGGTTACCAAATAAGGAGTATTAATCAAGTGAATTTTTCACTCTTTTGGTGCACGGTGGGGAATCCAACATGAAGTGGGGGCCCACCAGCACCTAGCGTCCTGGTTAGCTTGTTACTATGGTAGTCCCCATCCGGTATCCAGATTCACTGGAGAAGCGTCCAGGAATAGTAAGACCCTCTGATTAGTCCGGGGCATTGACTATGGATGCAAATGTCGAAACGCGTAGTATGATATTTTAAATAAAACGTGGTTTAATATAACCACCGGACCATCGGGTCTGATTGAATCTAACCCCGGCCCCAGAAGTGCGGAGAGTCTCTTTTCTTCACCATTACCTGGGTTTAATGGATATATGAATGCTATAAAGAGGGGTTCCTCTCTTGGTTCTGTCTCTCCTACCCAGAACAGATAGCAACCAGAAAAAGCATCTCTGTTTTGGAGATCACGGCTATAAACTCATATATGTTGGTTGGAAGTGAGGGATAGGAAAAAAAACAACTTTCTTACCTGACAAACTTATATGCTTACCCTTATTATATATGCTTAACCTCATATGTCTTCTCTTCATCTCCGGGTGCTATTGCACTGCAATAGTACATTGTATGTGCTGGTGTATACTTCGTCTCCTATGGACCATGTAACGACACAGTATAGTGGCAGCATCCAACCCGAAGCAGAAGAGGAGACGAGAGGTTAAACATGTAAACAGTCTACACTCTCCTGCTTCGTGGAGTCCTGGGCACAGTCCCTACCAGCTGACACTGCTCTTTAACTGCCCCCTCGCTCATTTCCATGGATGGACAGCTGAACAGCACTGCTGAAGCAAGGGTCCCATTGCAGATGGGAGAACCTGGGCCATTGCCCAGTTTACTTACACACCCCACCCAATGCCAGCCCTGCATACAGCAATGGAAAAAAGTGGGCTAGTTTGATGAATCCGATTTTCCTTTACATCATGTTGACATCATGCGAGTGCACATCACCCACCTGGATAAGAGATGGCACCGGTAGGGTAGAAGCAACCTGGTGGAGGCAATGTGATGCTCTAGTAAATGCCGGGAATCCTTGGGTCCTGGCATTCTTGTAGATGTTACTTTGACACGTACCACTTGCCTAAACAATGTGCAGAACAATTTACACCCCTTCATGAGAATGGCATTCCCCAATATCAGTGGCCTCTTTCAGCAAGGTAATGAAAGGCTTGAAGAACATGACAAAGAGTTCAAGGTTATGACTTGGTCTCCAAATTCTCCAGATCTCGATCCAATCGAGCATCCGTGGGATGTGCTGGAAAACCAAGTCTGATCCATAGAGGTCCTCCTCACAGGACCTAAAGGATCTTCTGGTAGTGCCTTGGTGCCAGATACCACAGGATACCTTCAGACGTCTTATGGAGTCAGGGCTTTGACAGGTTAGAGCGGTTTCAACGGCAAGAAGGAGACCAACACAGTATTAGGCAAGTAGTCTAATATTGTGGCTGATCGGTCTATGCATATATTGCAGAACATACGTGTTTTTTGGATTCTTTTTACAGAACAAGCTGTTATATTAAGTGAAAAAAGAGAACATCTTTCCTTTTTTGGATTAAAAACAAAATCCCTTTTATACACTTAAATCCCCTTTATACAATAAATAGTAATGTCTAATAGATTAAAGAACAAGACGTAGACTTCTTCCATTAAAGGCAGGTTTAAGAACATTTTCATGTTCTACCACATTTTTAGAATATTATGCAAGACTAAAACATATGGAGGACATCGCGATCATATTGTATTAATATAGCTTTTTTGGCTAATGAAGAAGTCCACTGGTTCAGATTCACGCATCCGGACCCAAAGGAGAGACAGCTTCAAAGTAAAGGAGACACTGGTATTTGGTATGAGTGTGTCAGACTTCCATAGACGCTGTTATTTAAGGCACACAAACATCTTGACGATTGTGAATTGGAGCTGGGAAATGTTTAAGTAAACTGGAGGATCCTGAATTGACCCTCACCAAGTTGAGAAATAACTTTTAAAGGAACACTAAACTTATAGGACATTGTATTTCAATTTACATGCAATCTTACGATTATGATTATTATTGCTGCCCTGATTCATTCCCGTCTTGATTACTGCAACTCGCTACTAATCAGTCTTCCGCTCACCAATCTATCTTGAATGTAGCAGCCATTTGTCTAGCTGCTACACTGATGCCTCTGCCCAGTGACACTCACGGCACTGGTTGTCCATCCAATATAGAATACTGTCACGGCTCACCGGCGCAATCGGCACATGGACCTTGTCATTCGGTGTTGGGCACTGATGAGTGCCTTCATCCTGTCACTACAGACGGTCCCTGAGTTGTCGAATGCCCGAAATCTCTCAGTGGGCTCAGTGTATATAATGTGCCCTTTTTGACAACCCTGCTTCAACATCTGTTTTGGTGTACGGATTGATTGGCTGACAGGGAGGTGTTTCCCCTAGCTGGCCAATAAAGTGTATTTATTCTGGGCCCGCCTCTACATGGGTGCTGGTTATTGTCCTGTCTGGGGTGTTTGGTGAAGCACCTGTCAAATTAGTACTCGTGGCTCTTTATCTCATGTGTTATAGACATTGATCTTTCCCTTTGCATTAAACCTCTTCCCTTTCCCTCCTTTAGAGACAGACCTGGCCCCCTAGGTTTCTGATGTAGGGCTGTTCTTATTGTGATGATCGCCATGCTTTTATGAAGGTTTTGCCACACCAAAGTTAGTTAGGGATAGGGTCCCCATTTCTATATTTCTGTTACCATTATCTATCCTATCTTGTTTTCCCCGCATTGTAGTGATTTTATCTAATTCTGTATTGGGCCTGTGTGGACATTTATTACGTCTTGGTCTGATGTCTTGATGAAGCCCTGCATGAATATAACAAATACAATTTAACCTCATCACTCTCATTCATAAGTCTCTCCACAGTGCTGCACCGCCCTACATATCCTTCAACATCTCTGTCTACTGTCCTACCTGTGCTCTCCATTCTGCTAATAATCTTACACTAAGTTCTTCCTTAAAAGGCCACTCCAGAAAAAACACATTTTTCCATCCCTGCCCCCTCACCTGCTTGCCTGTCACACTCTAAGTGTCTCCTATGTATACTGCAGTCACGTCCATGCAGTGCAGCACCCTGTCTGATACTTAGCAGATTCCATCTTGATGCTGATTTTTGCTCATTTTGTCTGTGCTCTTATAACATGCATCATCACATGAGCAGCTAGAGCCAGTACCATCTCTGCCTGCTGGGAGAACACTGCCATTAACATCTGTTTCTGCAGTATATTCACCTAAATAAACTACAGACCATAAGTATACAGTCAGGGAAATGTGCCATGATCTTCATTATAACTGTGCGACAAGAGCCATTATTCATCAGCAGTAATGGTGAAAGAACTTTCTGTTCCCCTCTAAAGAGCTTGTGGGGTAGGGTCCACATAATATCATTACACTGGAATTATGCTGACTGAAAAACTAACTTCTTAAGGCCACCTGTCCACAGGCGTCGCTTTTACCCACAGCGGATTTCCGTCGTGGGAGCCGCCGCGGGAGAACGCTAAAGTCACCGCAATTTTCCACAATAAACCTATCATTAATGATAGGTTCATCGTGGAAAATTATGGCATGGCGCGATTTTTATACACGATTAGAAAATTGCTGCGATTTTCTGCTTGTGTACATTGGCCGCGCTATCCATAGTTATCCTATGGAAAGCATTCATTGCGTTACCGGCGTGCGGATTATCGCCGCGGATAACGCAATGATATATCGCGCGTGTACAGGAGGCCTAAGTGAACATAAAGCCAAGTAATTCTCAGGTAGTCAACATAAGATCACATGAGTCACCTGAAGAGAAGAACTCCTGGAAGTAATCCAAGCACTGCGTAATATGTTGGCACTGTATGGCCGCCTGCAGATGGGCGGAATTTCCGCCCCTGAAAGCTGCCATAGGATTGCGTTAACAAACGCGATCCTATGCAGACGGCCGCAATTTGGCCGAGCGAAACCTCGCGCAGCAAACAAATCGCGGCATGCTTTATTTCTGTGCGGGGCTCGCAGAATTCTCGCAGCTGGATCCGACCCGGCCGTCTGCAGGTGGCCTATAAATAAAGAATAATATTATAATAATATCTGATTTATATATAAGGGAGGCTAGTTACATTAAGTGACCCCTTAATTCTAACCTTCAATTCCTGTCACCAAAATTTTTCCTGAGCTGCAGCATTTCTCTGGAATGAGCTACCCTAGACAATTGGGTTAATCCCCAATAGCCACAGTTTTAATCATACTTTAACACACATTTCTTTAGGGAGGCCTATCACATTTCCTAATCTTCCCTCTTCTACACTCCCCCTCAGAACCTGACCACCTTCACCCCACTATATCCTCCACACAGCTTACATCCTGATGTACTTAATACCTGTACATACACAGCTGGTGCTCATGCCGCTTTACGACTAGTACCATACTTCTATATAAAGGACCAGCACTGCTACCTCTTGCATCACCCAAGTTCCTAATAGTCTGTAAGCTCTTGTGAGCATGACCCTCATTCCTATTATTGACATTGTGTATACTGTATGTAATATCTGATCTGTGGATATGTTGGCGCTATATGAATAAAGATTATTATTATTACTTCCATTAATAGTAATTCCAGACTGGGGAGAGGCTGACCGTGGTGTTCTTCAATGGGAAGTTATATTAATGTCTGCGTCCAGGATCACAACTTTATCTCACATATCTGGAGCCCTGAGCGCCTGCAAAAGCATTCCAATACACATTTGTGAACGAGCCATTTGTTTTACAAGCGTTACTTTCATAACTTGCCAACTGCAGTACCATATATGACCATTAAGTGGCAGGACAAAGCTTAATGATTTTGCAGGATGGGCACAGAGTGTCAACTTCCTAAATATGTTTGGTTCCTGATTCACACAATATCTATGCTATCATATTGTAAGTAAGTTGCACATATCAAAACACAAAGATGCTCTGTTACATTTATGTTGTCAAAAGCAATTAACTGATTAACAGAAATGTAATCATAATTGTATCAAAGCAACGAATAGAAAGTGTAGAACTCCAAGGCTACTTTACAAAAAGTAACTTACAATGTATGCATATATGAGGCCTAGCAGCCAGCAAAGAGGGTCAGCTCCGCACTGCAGCTACTGATGTGCAACCCTGGCCTTACGTGTCACTGGACAGCTAATTAAGCCTATATCGGCGGTGATCCGACCACGTGGACCACTAACAAATGCCAGACGTTACCACTTCTTCCACTAGGAAACCCAAGTTGCGCCATTCTCAGGATCTGCGGTGGGGGGGGTGGGAGCTAGCTGTTGGATCAGCGATAACAAATTTATCACCCATCCTTTAGGCTAGACTCACACGATCGTATGCGTATTTGCGTGCACATAAACGCAGCCTTTTTGGGGAGCAAATATTGGTAAATTGTGCGTGCATTTTACTGTACTTTTTGTGTGCGCGCAGAAATACGCCCCCAGCCAATTAGTCTAGTGAGTTCAAGATGTGTTGTTTTTCCTGCGCAATTCCACAGTGTTTCACGCATCTCCTAGTGTATTGCGCATGCATTTGCACATCCCCATTGACTTCTATGGGAACGTTTAGTGCACAAATGTGCAGAAAAATACAGCATGCTGCCTTTTTTTTTGTGCGACCAAAATGCGCAGGAAAATACGTGCGTGTGAACAAACCCATTGAAATCAATAGGTTCTATTGCATGTTTTTGGTGGGATAACCCCTTATGTCACTGCGTCATCCGCGGTGATAATCCGGACGTGGCTATCGCAGTGAACGCTTTCCATAGGCTTAGTAAGAAAAGGGAAGCCTGACTTCCACGAGTGGCGAATCATAGCAATTCTCCGCTCGCAGGATTAAAATTGCGGCATGCTGCGTTTTGCCGAGGTGAGCCTATCTATTAGATAGGCTCATCGCGGAGACCTGTCAGTGTTCCCCCCTCCTCCCCCGTGGCGGAATATCGATAGCGATCTTCCGTCACGGCTGTGGACAGGCAGCCTTAAAAAACTACCTTGTTCTTAGTCACCATCGCAAGCTCATGTAGTGCCGTCACATACCTCTAGTATGCCAGACCAATACTGTGCTGCAAAACCCATGGGGAAAAAAACACATCATCCTTTTGCTGTAATGTAGTATTGAAATGCATGGTGTGAATTGCTTTTTTAAAAACATTTTGTTTATCGCTATCTCAAATCTGGCCTAAAATACCGTAACACTGTGAAAATTATACGTTGGGCCAGATGGAATGGACAAATGGACACGTTTATGCTGCAAACATCATATATACCCAATGATGGGAACTTCTTCACCTCCGACTCTCCTACAGCAGGAGAACAAAACAACGAAAAGGGACTAAAAGGTGCACAGATTTCTATGTCTTCATTGCAGCTTGTCATTGCTGTACTTACAGTCCCTGAATGGAGGACCACATGTAGTAGCGCTTTGTATCTACCTCTGGAGCTACCTGCACATTGTATACATTCTACCAGCTGAGCATTTCTGGAGATACAAAATTAACTCCATTTAGCTTAAAAAAAAAAAGCTAGACATTGAGCCGCCACATACACAAACATATATATGTCACTGTATCTGGCCAGCGCGCACATGTTGTACACATACAGAGCGCCTATTCAGCCAGGCTACAGTTACATCACACACATGCTGAGCACATGCTCACACAAAGGTAACGGGAGGGGGAGAAGAAGGGGCAAGGGAAAAAGAAACAAGACGAACCAAGAAGATGACATTCATAGAGGGAAGGAGGCGATCGAGGAGCTCGGCTGACACAATGAAAAAGTATATCAAGTTGTGAGGATGTAGCTACGGAACTCCTTAAAATGATTCTGACTTCCCCCCCATATAAAGCTCAGCTCTTCTAGGAGGATTTTCTTGACATTTTCTTAGTTGTGTTTTCCAGCAAAAGTCGTAAAAAGTTTTCAACACATCAAAGAGGTCTGATTCTTGAAAGGTATCAGCCAGGAGAAGGGACCAAAATATTTCTGAAGCATTGCATATACCAAGGAGCAAAGTGAAGAAGATCACCAACAAGTGGATTAGATTTGGGAGAACAGTGAAATTACCCAGGACTTTAAATAATGGCAGCTGTGAAGTGACTACTATTTAATGTGAGTGTGAAGGTGATTGGCTAATTCTGAACACAACGACGTCCCCAAATATAAGAGGGTGTTCGCACTTCTGTAACCACATTATTTTAGTTTTGTTATATTCATTTTTCCACTCTTAGGCTGGGTTCACACAGGGCGGATTCCGGGCGGAGATCTCGCGGTTTGGCCGCAGCGAAAAAACGTGAGATTTCTGCCGGAAATCCACTGCTTCAAAGCCCGTGGCACTTAGCTGGGGGTTTTGAAGCGGCCTGGCCGCACGCTCCTCCTCTGCGGCCGGCGCTCCCATAGAGGAGAGCGTGGCCGCAGCGGAAGAAGAAATAAAATGAACATGATGCGGCCGGCAAACCCGCGCCGCAGTGTCGGCTTTGCCGCGGTGGATTTGCCGTCCCTTGTGGACGAGAAATCTCGTCCACATGACTGGCTAATCCCTGGATTACCGGCCACAAGCGGATTTACCACGGTGAAATTCTGGGCGGAATTTTGCGGCAAATCCGCCCAGAGTGAGCCCAGCCTACGTCTGCCTGTCCACTCCCGTGACGGAATATCACTAGAGATAGGGTGGGAAACAGGTCTCCGCGATGAGCCTATCTAGATAAGCTCACCGCGGGGAATCGGGGCAAATCGCAGCATGCCGCAATTTCAATCCCGCGAGCAGAGAATCGCTATGATTCTCCGCTCATGGACGTTGGACTGCGCTTTCCATAGTTAGCCTATGGAAATCTTTTCATAGCGTGATCCACGGGCCATTTATCGCGTCTGCCTCCAGGTACCACAGTAAATACCTTCCATAGCATGCTGTGGAAAATTGCTTTTTACTGCACACGAGTGGAAATTATTTGCAATTTTCCTCTCTGGGAGGAAGAGAAAAAAAATCGCAGCATGCTCAATTTTTGAGCACATTCCATATGGACAGCTTCCATTAAAGTCAATTGGAGGCGTTTGATCTGCGGCCCCTTCTCAATTGACACAGCGAGCCATGCGGACTATCCGCAGTACAGAAGAGGCGGCCGAAATGACAGGTAACCGTGGACGCCAGCTGGGGCCTCCCGAATGTGGAATCCAACTCGGTCGTGTGTAATACGGCACACGTTCTCCATTCCTTTTAGACCCCTATTGTCAGTCCCCATCAGGAGTGTGCCTAGCCTCTGTGAGGTCTGAGATGAACAGCAAAATAGCACCCCCACTTCCCCAAAGAAAGAGTTACTAACACATGTATACATGAGTGTGTGTATGTACATACATAACACACATACAGACAGACGTACAGCCCTTCGAACTTTTTCGGCTAATCCTGGAGCAATTTTCTTTACCTGTCGTCGGCAATTTTCTAAAGACTTTCTTGGAGCACTCGCTAGTCCATATACTAACTATACAGTGTAGTAGACATGATAATTAATTAGTATAAAATGTCTATCGATTTGCACTAGACGTATTATGTGTGTTTTGTGACTTCAGCCTAATGTGAAACTCTGCTGCATAAGGAAAGAGTTAAATCACAGTGTTATATGTTATTGCTTGAGTGTTCTCCCAGTCCTCCCCATCCCCCACACGGAATCTTCTTGAACGGGGAGATATCTGCTTTCAGTTTCAGATTCGAGCACATGTTTGTGAGACAAAGACTTGCTTATACATTGGACTTGAGAGAAGGTGGGCAGGAAGGGGGGGGGGATTCTATATGATCCGACAAATGAGAATCCTATATGTTACTGATGTAACCTGTTGCCCGCCCATGTTATGCTGTACAATAAAAGGCCCTGTCTGGCTGTTTCTGGGCAGAGAGCCATTTTGGATATGAGGCTGATAGCTTGTGTCTAATTTGCTCCACGATGTGTGCACACGATACAATTCGGAAGCGACAAAATACCCCGAAGCCTGCTGGAGAAAATCATAATCCAGATCAACAGTGCGGCTTGGCATCTGGGGCGCAGGCTCGGAAGCTCTGCTACTGCCTGGTAAAGCTGTTGTCCAGTAGTTCAAAAAAGCAGCAATAGGAGTCCGGTCGTGTGAAGCCGGCCTAAGGATCTGCATCATAATTCACCTGTAACATGCAGGCTGCAGATTCTCAGAAACTCATGGGTGAGATTCCTCAAAATCCCACACGCTGCAGAAAACCACAGCCTATTCTCCACATGTGAACGTAAGACGGACCAGCATGTCCAGGACATTATGGGTTATTAAAGGAAGTTACAAGGAGAGAGAATAAGAGGTGGAACTACAAGTCCCAGCATATCCATACTGTCACTGTGTGATATGAGAAGAAATTATAAAGAGGGGGTTAAGAGAACTACAACTCCCAGCACTTTCCGGCTGCTAATCTGGGATGTAAGAAGGTTTTAGGAAAGAACTGCAACTCCCAGTACTTTCCTAGCTATATGTTCTCAACCAAAAATCCATCATCACAAGTCCTTCAGTCTCCACTGTTGAGCTGCACCCCTCATGACGTCATCATAGGTCCTTGAGCTCCTCTGCCCAGCACACATGCTAGTCTACACTGCGGAGCTATGCCCCCTCATGATGTCATCATAGATCCTTGAGCTCCACTGCCCAGCACACATGCTAGTCTACACTGCAGAGCTATGCCCCCTTGTGACATCATAGGTCCTTGAGCCCAACTGCCCAGCACACATGCTAGCCTACACTGCAGAGCTATGCCCCCTTGTGACATCATAGGTCCTTGAGCCCAACTGCCCAGCACACATGCTAGCCTACACTGCAGAGCTACGCCCCCTTGTGATGTCATCATAGATCCTTGAGCTCCACTGCCCAGCACACATGCTAGTCTACACTGCAGAGCTATGCCCCCTTGTGACATCATAGGTCCTTGAGCCCAACTGCCCAGCACACATGCTAGCCTACATTGCAGAGCTATGCCCCCTTGTGATGTCATCATAGATCTTTGAGCCCCATTGCCCAGCACACATGCTAGTCTACACTGCGGAGCTACGCCCCCTTGTAACATCATCATAGGTCCATATTCAATTACCATCTACACATCATTGCAGGGCCTCACCTCTTCTCTTGTCTGCTGCGTCTCCCCCTCCCCCCTTCCTGCTAGGTGGTGCCACCTGTGGCAGGAGGTTCATCTTGCCTCATGGATGGAACGCCCCTGGTCCCCAATGGTCATAATGGATAGGGGATAATTCTATATATTGGCGTAACCCCTTTAAGGCCTCGTTCACACCATTAACCACTTCTGTTGTTCTGCCCCAGCATAGGAACGCAACAATGAAAGTGACTTTGATGCCGGAACATCATATGTCGGGACACCAAGGCACCTGACAGCCCCCTCTGACTATAATAAGGTTTATTGGGATTTCGTCCCGTATCCAGCATTCTACTGTAAGAAAAATAGTGCTGCATGCTGCATTGTGGTTTTCTGGTAATTTCGCTGAATCTGTACCAGAGGCTCCTGATGGCACCTCCAATGCAGATGTCAACGGAGCCTAACCTGGATGATATACTGGAATGTTCCATTTCCTGTCTACTGTGAATTGTTGTGTTGCACGCAGTGGACTGCTGGTGGGCCATTTTTCACATTGCTGGATTTGAAGTTTGGACCTGAAAGGTCTGCTGACAATAAAACTCCTTCTTACATAATGGATTCTTCAACTTTTGGTTTCTTTTAGAAGGGTGGGCAGACATGGAAAACAAATTCAGCTTTTTTTTACAGTATTCATTGTACAGCTGAATAACATGTTACCTTTAGGCCTCTTTCACACGGACGACAGCGATATCGCATCAGTTTCTGTGGCCATATCGTGATTTTGTTCACGACTTTGTTACACTCTTTTGCTGGGATTTTCGAAGGTGGGTCTTGAAATAAGCTCTACCCACAAAATAAGCCCTAGCTGCATGAAAAAAGCAACAACACATCACCTAAGGGGCGCTGTCCAGCTATGCCGCATGTCTCCTCTGCATCTCCAGCACTTGTTTGAAGTCCTCCAGCAGAGCTTCCTGATCAGGAGTATTAAAAAAAACGCCTCCAGGAGGCACTGCCTCTGATTAGTTTGCAAGCGCTGCAGCTCAGCCAATCAGAGCCAGCGCTCAATGAACCAATCACAGCCATTAAATGAATGGCTGTGATTGGGTCATTGAGCACTGCAGTGATTGGCTGAGCTGCGGTGCTCAGGAACCTATCACAGCTAGCGCTTCCTGGAGGCGGGGATTTTGAACCTCCAAGTCAAGAAGCGCTCGCAGAAAACTTCAAGCAAGTCTGCTGGAGCTAAAGAGGAGACATGCGACAGACCTAACAGAGCCTCTTAGGTGATGTATTGTTTTTTTTTATGCAGATAGGGCTTATTTTAGGGACAAAAAGTAGGACTTCCGACTGTCAAAAGTCATATCACACTGCCCGAAAACGCGGCTCCATAGGGAAGTTTTTTTAAAACTAGTTTTATGTTAAACTTTACTTTTTTTAACCCTTTTTTTGTCCATTACAGAGGACTTGGAGATGCGATCAGGGACCACATACTTCATCAGTGTCACTATCAGCCGGACAGCGCTCTCACGTATTAGTACGTAAATGTGCAGGGCAGCTGTAGCACTAGTTGCCTTCTAACAAGCAATCACAGTCACTCTGCACCTTTACCCATCCCTAGCTGAACATTTCCGAGCATAGCATGTAATATGACAGACATAGCAGCTAAGCCTTGTGCAATAAGTTCTATATCTGATCTGGATACGGGAGTGCTCGCTCTCAAAGAGGTTGCCTATTGCAATGCTTTCACTGTACATTATAGGCTGGGCTTACCAGGCTAGTGGTGTACAGCTCCTCAGGCCACTAGGACTGTGCAGACTTGACATATTAGTAAATTTACAAATGTGAGCAACCCAAATCTTATGTGTATTGACCCCTGCAACATACTTGGGGGTCCGCTGGGTGAAGTCATATGTGCTTTCTAAAAAGCAGAAACCCAATGGTCTACTCTCGAATGTAAACAGCAGAAAACGTCAGCGCCCTCTGGTGTTCATTCTGAAAAGGGCAGAAAAAGATCATTCCACAAAAATGCCATTATAATAAAAGCTTCTCCATGTGGCATTAATATCCATTCCCATCCGCTTTATATAATGATTTTACCATACTGACTTTCACTTTGAAACCCCATATTACAAGCTGTCTGAATAACTTTCTTCTCAGAAGAGTGTTTACTAGAACGTCTCAGAGAAAGGAGGGAAGGAATTATAATGACAGCATCAACAAGCAGCAAGCTTAAACTGTGCGAGTTGTAAGTCCGGGGAAGGGGGGGCGAGTAATGCTTATCCATGTGCCGGGGAGCTGCTATTCGGGATCCCCAGTGACAAGCTGATCGCCCGCCTATTGTTAGTGCAGCGGGTCGGACGTGCATTATAGGGGATGGGAACGGAAGAACCCTAGATTGAAAGCAATGGGAGCTGAAGCCGCTATTACACTTCTGCATACGTCCCTGACGTTGGAGGCAGAAGTGCTGGAAGTGTCATTAATTATCGTCAAGCTTCAGGTTGGCCAATTAGCTCATTGCTGGGGATCCTAAGTGGCAGGTCCCCTGCGATTAACTAAGGATGGGTCATCAATAGTTTTTGCCCATAAAACCCCTTTAACAGGCCTTGTAAAAGAAATATATGTCCGTGATCTGCAAATTATTACTGTAAAAGCTCAAGTGGCAATAACTTCCAAGCAAGCGTTGCCGGTGAAAAATATATGTTAGCCTGCCTTTACACGGGCGAGATTTGTGCGGTGCAAGAAGCATGAATATGAACCTTATGCGGTGCAAGGAAAAAAAACGCTGCATGCTGTGTCTTTGCAAGTTCCTCGGAATGCGCTGCCCATTGTTTTCAATGGGACAGGAAAACACATTGCACGCTGTGTGATGCGCATGCAAGTGCGATGCGAGGTCTCTCATTAAAAACAATGGGAAACTCTTACCGTAGGATTGCGACTTTACTGAAGTGATGGGAGGTGTTTATAACAGAAAGACATCTTGCATCTGCAGGTTCATCGCACGTTCATGAGCGAGCTATTGGGCCAAGTTTCACGGCCTGATATCGCGCTCGCCCATGTGAAGGAAACTTCTATTTGAATTCAGTGGGTCAGGGTTTGTATGTAGACTTTACAAGGATTTCTACCTGTAATACACACCAAAATCTTTGCCTGAGAACTTAGCCATGTGCACATGCACCAAAGCAACTATCATGTTTCCCCGAAAATAGGACACTGTTGTATATTAATTTTTGCCCCAAAAGAGGCACGGTGTCTTATTTTCAGGGGGACGATGGGGGGCTTATACTAACCTGGTCCGAAGCGTCCCGATGCCTCACGAAGGTCTCCGGTGGTACTGTGGCAAGCTGCAGTGTCCTCCGCGCTGACATCTCAACTTCTTTCTGGTGACGGGGCTTTGAATACCTCGTCTCCAGCAAAGCGAGCACTGTGATTGGATCGAGTGCCAGCCAATCACAGCCGATGCTCAATGAGCCAATTACAGCCATCTGGTAATGTAATTCACTGAATGGCTGTGAATGATCGAGCGCCTGCTGTGATTGGCTGGCGCTCGATCCAATCACGGTGCTCGCGTTGCTGAAGACGAGGTATTCAAAGCCCTGTCACTACAAAGAAGTTGAGATGTCAGCGTGGAGGACACTGCAGCTTGCCACAGTACCACCGGAGACCATTGTGAGGCATCGGGACGCCGCGGACCAGGTGAGTATTGATTTGTGTTTTTTTTAATGCTGGTTATCTAAGGCTTATTTTCGGGGGAAAGCTTATATTTCAAGCCTCCCTCAAAAACCAGGGTAGGGCTTATTATCGAGGTAGGTCTTATTATGGGGGAAACACGGTATGTCTCTTCTCTACCCTACTGCCATAACAAAGGTTAACCTGCTGAACAGCACCCTGTTCTAAAAGAGAATATCTTGCTGTCTGAACTAATCTGTGATAAGTTCGGATATAAAAGTCATGTGACAGGACTATGGGGTTGTCCTTCTGAGTCCAGGACTCTTGGGTGGCATGCCATGCCTCACCAAACTTGAGACGCACAGGCTTCACCATGTACAGCTACATTCTCATAGTGTTGAGAGCCATGTTCAGGGGTTCTGCTTCAGCGTTCTATCTAGATGGTCAAAACCAGCATCCAGATGGAACCCTAAATGACTCCATAGACTGTTATTAGCAAAACAGGAAAGTGAAGTCAACTATGTTAATCTGTCCATCTAAAGTGCTGGAATCTAACAGAAAGCTGTTGAAACGAGGAGCAAAACTTGCAGCCAAGCAACAGCCTATGAAGCCATCCAGGGTACTGTCTGGACACCGTTTTTGGCCATCCAGATGGAGCCCTGGGGTGGAACTTCCAAATGAGGTTCTGAAGACTACAACAATGTAGCCTTAAAGGGGCTTTCTGGGCAAAAGCTATTGACGACCTATTCTTAGGATAGGTCAACAATAGTTCATTGTTGGGATCTTGCGGCTTGGGATCCCCGGCAATGAGCTGATCACCTGGCCTGGTGTCAATGCAGTAAGGCCGGACATAGTCATAGGGAGCAGAGCAGATGTAAAAAAAAACTGTTAACCGGCCAGACGTCAGGATGTACCTTCATGTTGTGCAGCTACTGACACCAAATGACTAAGTCTGACGAAGAATACATGCCGTCCATGGCTGGGGTAGAAGATTTACCCGCTAGTCGCGGTTGCCCACAATACCTGCTGCTGATTGTGAAGCAAAGGTAGGAGTGACCAGGCAAATATGCAAAAGAGTTGTGTAAGGACATACAATACGAAAATAGACCCCAAGGTAATTACTCCCTATGGAGGAGGTAAATGCAACGGACGGGTGGTTTGCCACAATGGAATCTATGGCATTGTGAACTGGCGATACATTGTAATATCAGTACAGAGGAAGGAGGGAATGGAGTGCCGGACCTCCCAGCATAGCACATAGTCATGCAGATAATGGCTGACCGATGTACATATAAGCAATATTTATGCAAGGTAGCCATTGGCTGCTCGACTACACTGACCTGTGCAGCATTGAGCAAACATGACTACATGCGAATAGGGAACTGTAGACTAAGTAGATAGTGCCCTCATAGCTGTCTCTGGCAGCCCGGCCAACAATGTGCCCGACTACAATCTATGGATTCTAGTCCAAGAGAATGGAGGATACCATGGAACGAGCAGATCCAGAGTATGAGTGTTACCGTACTCCTGCTGAACGGACAAATGAGGCAAATAAAGTTCGTCAGGATTCTGTGGACTCTGCATGGAAGGGGGGATAAGAGGGGATGATTATCACTGAACAACCATGTTGGCACAGTGCCAGTGCCCACAGCGCCGGAGTCTCAAGCCCAAGCCTTATCTTCATGGTAGACTAAAATCGGGACCCCATCGCCATGAAGCAACCACACCATCTCTCTGGATGGAAGAAACCAGTGGTCAGGACTGTGCCTCAGTCAGCGAGTCATACAATGAGTGGCCAGAAAAAGAGTCTGTCTGGTGCTAATAGAATAGCCGATACTAGTGTAGTATGTCTCTACCGGCAGTATGGGTTGGTCGGGCTCACCTACAGGTAACATCCAAAGCTGACAAAAGCTCCCAAATGGCTCCCACAAACACAACTTTACAGATTCAGCTCGGACGTCAGCAATCTGGGAAGGTGTGTGTGTGGCAGCCAATTGGGAGCTTTGGGCGTGATTTGCAGGTGAGCCCAACCAACCCATACTTCCGGTGGAGACATACTACACTAGTACCGGCACAGCCTATGTCAACTGTGGGGTGGAGTGACCCTGTCCTAAGGACATCCAGAGGAGAGCTGTAGCAAAGAGTAATTGGGGGTAACAAGGTTTCCCAGAGCAGAAAATAGGGTTCAAGAAAAAGAAAAACTCTCCTGCGCTGAGGGTACAGACACACCAAACGACAAGGCTCTCATTGAAATGGCTAATTAATCTAATTACTTTCAGATGTGTGCTTTTTGCAGTGTATCACACATCTTGCATTTTAGCGCGTGTTTCCGTACCCTCCCATTGACGTCTATAGGGACCTTTGGTGCGCAAACGTGCAGAAAAGCTGAGCATGCGGCGTATTTTTATTTTTTTTGCACAAGCAAAATTCGTAAATGTAAACGAAAACTGAAATGAATGGGTTCTGTACTCCACGGGTAAAATTTTGCAGCAGCCTGAGAATCCGTCCGCCTGCAGGTGGCCTTCGACCTCAGTCCACTTCCTGCATACAGTCATTTATGAATGTCCCATTCTGACCAATCACCTCTGCGCACACACCATCCCTGTCAGCAGCTGCCAGGCGCCACGTGACAGAAACCAGGCGTCTATGACTTCACTGAAACGATTGGCTACTCCAGCTGTCAATCGCAGCTACAAGCCAGCGAGGAAAGGGTCAAAGAGTAAACCATGGCGACAGGCCTCACCGGAAGCCCCGCCCCTTACTTAGATTGGCAGCAGAGTTGCCCAATGAATCACAGACACATGCGCGTCGCTTCCCGCCTAGTTTGGAGCAAACCATCTGCAGACCCGGAAAAGGGGGACACTATTCTTCAGTGTATTCGCATCCATGGCATGTCCTGGGTCTTCCTCAACAATAACTATCCCTCTGCGATATACCTCCCTAATTACACTACAGGTCTGAGCTAGGAGAACGGGTGGTTCTTACGTTCCGCATATCTCCGGCTTTGCATTTAGTCGCACCCCTCTTCCACACAGTGTGCCCGTCCGTCTGGACAGCGCCGGAAGTAATGCTCAGTGAGTGCGGGTGACGCTGTGAGGGGCGGGAGCGAGCAACATGGCAGCGAGTGAGTAGTTCCGTGCGGCTGACAGACAATGCCCGCTTTCCGTCTGGCAGACATGACTGGTGTGCTGTCAGAGGACGGGCACGCGGGGGCTGCCTGCTTGTGGTGTCATTCCCTG
Organism: Eleutherodactylus coqui; assembly: GCF_035609145.1. Classification (NCBI taxonomy): domain Eukaryota; kingdom Metazoa; phylum Chordata; class Amphibia; order Anura; family Eleutherodactylidae; genus Eleutherodactylus; species Eleutherodactylus coqui. The sequence goes on along the minus strand of NC_089849.1, from coordinate 50,345,497 downwards.
ACTGCTCTGTGTGCGGGTGGCATCAGGCCGCCAGTCAGTGCGGTTCCCTCTATCGCCAGAGCTGCCTGCAGTCGTCGGCCTGTCGTGACATACTACATAATATATAGATACTTCTGGTCGCGCCAGTCCTGCTGCGGCCGCGCTCCTCTGTGTTGGTGTTTCTTCTGCAGCTCTGCCATGTTAGGGTGGTCCGCATCGGCGCGGTCATGTAGGTGAAAAATGGAAATAGGGGGAAAAAACGTAAAGCTGTTTGTTTTTTAACCATCCGTGCGCTGTGCGTGGTCATACGCTGCAATCCGTTTTGGAGATGAGAAAAAAAACATCGCAGCCCGTCACGCGTGCCCCGCGAGGGCGATTTAAGGGCTTACGGTGAAAAAAGGGCATTTTTCAACAAAAACTTTTTTTTCTTAATAAAATCTTAGTTCACTCTTATTTTCCCCATAAAGGCGTTTGATCACAATAAATGTGCGTGTGAAGTGGAGGACAGGGTGCGCCCGTGCGTTCTCCACTGACTAATTTTTTTTTTTTAAGTACGTTTCCACACGGTGCGGGAGAAATAAAGATTTCTTTTTTAAAATCCGTACGGCGCACGTTTAACGGCGGCTCGCCGCGAGCACCCGCATTACAGGTGGAAAGAGAAAGGCAAGTGCGCGCGGACGGGTACAGGTCCTACTTAAAGGGGCGGGCCAGGAACTTTTATTGTTAATGACCTGTCCTCAAGAAAGGTCATCAGTAGAGATGAGCGGACGTACTCGTTTAGGGCGATTTCGCAATCGAGCAGCGCTTTTTTTCGAGTAACTGACTACTCGGGCGAAAAGATTCGGGCGGGGGTGAGCGGGGGGTAGCAGTGGGAGCTCTCTCCACTCCCCACTGCAACCCCCCGCTCACCCCCGGCGCCCCCCGAATCTTTTCACCCAAGTAGTCAGTTACTCAAAAAAAGCGGTGCTCGAGTGTGAAATCGCCCTAAACGAGTACGCTCGCTCATCTCTAGTCATCAGTAGCTGATTAGTGGAGGTGCAGACTTGGTATCCCGGTAGCTGTTCACTGAGCCAATGCAGATAGCGTCATCAGTAGAGATGAGCGAGTGTACTCGGTTCGGGGGTTTTTGCACTCGAGCACCGCTTTTTCCGAGTAACTGACTACTCAGACGAAAAGATTTGGGGGGGCAGGGGGCGGCGTGGTGGAGCGGGGGGTAGCAGTGGGCAACAGGGGGAAGCTCTCTCTCCCCCCCACTCCCCTCTGCAACCCCCGGCGCCCCCGGAATCTTTTCGTCCGAGTAGTCAGTTACTAGGAAAAAGCGGTGCTCGAGTGCAAAAACACCCGAACCGAGTACGCTCACTGATTTCTAGTCATCAGCATTGCAAACATTGCAGCAGCTTGTGTTGGCACTGCAGGCACATCTCCCCTTGATTACAATGGAAACTGTTCCTGCAGTGCCAACTGTCCACGCTGACAGTGGGCATAGGGATCAGTTAATCGCAGGGATCTTGAATGGCATAGTAATCAATATTAAAAGTTCCAGATAACGCTTTTAACGGTCTCGAATCAAGTAAGTATGACATATGATACCAGGGAGACAACATAGCTGTTGGCAAGTACATCGCCATCTTAACCCTTTCCAATCCACTGTCTGACGACATTCTGATTGAAGGCTGTACAGCTCCGATGTCAGAAGATGTCTGACAGGGTATTCTTACTGTATATTACTGGCTGCTCTGTTGTTGGGGACCTCTCCAGCATGTCCCATACTGCAGTACTAGCTCTAGCCAGCAGATGGCGCCATTGTATAAGGGCAGAAAGAGAAAGCTCCCTAGGAAACCCTGAATCCAAAATTGGATTGCAAAGGGTTAAAGGGGTTATTCCTCCAGAGCCATATATATCGCCTATCCACAGGATAGCTGATAAGTGATTGATTACTGGAACCCACAGAGGATCATGAGATTGGTGCACCGCCAGCTTGCTGGTTGACTGTTGCAGCGATGCGTATGCTCGACCATCGGTGCGTTCACGGTCTATGGAAATGGCCAAGTGCTGCTCCTTCGGCCCTATAGAAGTGAATGGAGTGGTCGTCATGCATGTACATAGTCTCTATGTTCACCTGGTAAACTCCTTGTGCACTGTCCTTGTAATCCCTTGGAGTCCCAGCAGTCAATCACTTATCACCTATCCTGTGAATATGTAATGAATGGTTTTGGTGAGCAGCTTTTTAAGTGCACCTCTCTGGGAAAAGCTCCGCTGTCCCATGTCGGCTCCTTTTGTAGAGTCCTTCGGAAATTGGTCATGTTTACGTTTCACGTACGAGTTGAATGTCCATACTAGACATCGACCAATGCTGCGTATGACAGTTTCCTGATAGTCGGCCAGACCTCTCATTGTCAATTCTAATTCATTATTTCGCATGTGAAAACTCATTATTTTAAATTGGGTATATTTATATATGGGCGATATTTCTCCCGCACTACCGCTGCAAAATAGAAAAGTTGCTGCTTGTCCTATTTTTGGGTGATTCTATTAAAAGTATCGCCCATTATTCCCTATTGGAGCAAAAAGAATATCTCACACTCATGAAATTTGACGTGTGATCTGCAGAAGTCCTTCCCCTACTTTTATAGCACATATAAATATATTTGCACTTAATCCCAAAGAAGGGACAACTCCATCTACACCAATGTATTACAGCACAATGCAGGAGCTGAAGCTACAATGGGTCTTGTGAGATGAGGAAAGGAGAAAATAAATCAGGTATTACTGGGGGGTTGGAGGTGCTGCTGCGCCATCCGGGCCACTGCACTACAGACAGAGCTGTCTGCAGTGGTAGCCGGCCCATTAACAGCTGATCGCCAGGGATCTCTACCAATCACCTACATCTCCATTGTAAAGTGTTTGATAGTATTTATATCTGCTAGTGGTTATTTTCCCTTTATTAGTCGGGGGGCCACAGTAGAGCCAGATGATGTGTTGTAGTTTTAATACTGTATTTCAGTAACGTATGTCTCTTTGCTCCTGCAGTTCCACAGTCAGCGTTCCTTCTAGTACTCGCTCTCCTGGCCATCGTACATGCATTGACCCCCAGCCACTATCTGAGTCGAGCAGATGTGGAAAGACTTAAAGATGCCTTGGAACACCCCATGTCAGACCTGGAGAATGCATATTACTACATCGTAGGCTTTAATCATCTCGGGGCCCGTGTAGCAGATGAAAAGGTGAGACCATGCAATAAGGAGTATATGAACTATGGTAATCTCTACCAGACTCTGCTCTGTAGGTGAAATGAGCTCTGTACACTTGTTCTTTAAGGCTGTTATGACACGTGTTCAGAAAACGCCACGCAAAACCACTGCATTTTACTGCGATTGCTTGCAGTGTTTTCGAGTACGTAACAGTGTTTTTAATGCAACCCATCACTGTGATGGGTAATGAAATCGGCTAATACGTGCGAAAATAGAGAAGACAGCGCTCGAAAACTGCAGCGTTGGAGTGCTGGTCTGCGAGGCCCCATTGAAATCAATGGTGGTGTTGTACTGCAGTTAGTGCGGTGTTCGGGGCGCCTCGCTGATCACGGTAGAAAGTGGTGAGTGTGAGAGCAGCCTCAGACTTAATAGATGTTGTGTGTCTCATGCTTTGCCTCTCTCCATTTGGCCACAAATCAGATTTTGTTTGTTTTTAATGTGTATTTGCACAATGTTACGCTTTAATGCAAAATTGCTTCAAAACACCAATGAGTGCTGCATGGTATTTCCACAACGTTCCAGCTCGGGTCTAGAGTATCATGTCAAAAACGTGAAAATTGTCTCAGAAACAGAAGAGTGAGAGAACGTTTCCCATTTGATTAGGGAAAAAAAGAAAAATTTCACCCGGTATATAATCGTGAGATTGTCCCTTTTACAGGTGACTGAATGGCAGATGTGTTTAGTTATGTATATGGAGCAGTGATGTCTCCCTAGTCTGATTTCTGGGAAAAATGAGTGCCCCCTCATAGAAGCAGATGAGAGAGTAGTTTCTGAGGCAAACGGGCTGCATATTTAGGAATGGCTGAATATGTAATATATTGTAGTTCAGGGTCTTCTATTTAGGTAGGAACTATCAGAGGTTGATCCAGGGATCAGTCTGATTGCCATTATGGAGTCAGGAAGGAATTTTCCCCCAAACGGGCTAATTGGCTTCTGCCTCTTGGTTTTTTTGCCTTCCTCTGGATCAACTAGATGACGGAAACAGACTGATCTAGATGGGCATTGTCTTCATTCAGCCTAACGTACTACGTTACTATGTATTCTACAATTACAACTGATAACAGCATAAACCAACACACTTTGTACTGCTGTTGTGGAGTATGTTCCTTAGAGCTTTACATTGTGCTCTACCTCTTGTTAAGGTGTTTATAGACGGAACGATTGTCATTCAAAGAATCGCTCAAATGCGCAAAAGTAAACGATAATCGTTCAGTCTAAACGCAGCCGACGATTGAACAATGAAAGAGAATCATTCGCTTCTTGCTTGTCGCTCATTTTATGCAGGCATGAAACCATCATTGGCTCCTTCAGTTTAAACACGGATTGTCCGGTGGGTCACATAGCGAATGTGAAACTGAGCGATTGTTGTTGAATGAGTCAACAAAGGATGCACAAGAGCGAAGGAGCTGGCAATGATGTTACTCATGCAAACGAGGATCATCCAGTCTAAACGCACCCTTATGCCTGCTGGAAATATCAATAAATTGACAACTGCTTGTTGTTCTTCTTGTGAAATGTGTGTCCCTACACAGTCTGATACTGTCGGCTCTTTTTGGTCAGTGACAGTGTATGGTCACACCTCGCACACATTTATTTGATACATTTCCAGTAGGAATAACAGGGGAATGACAAAATGTAGCAGTCTAGGAAGTTCTTTCATCGTTGTCATCTCATGGGGATTACAGTTATATAATAAAACCGATGTCAGCCGGGTACAGGTCCTACCTAAAGGGATTGTCCAGGACTTCTATTGTTAATGACCTGTCTTCAGGATAGGTCATTAGTAGAGATGAGCGAACGTACTCGGTAAGGCCAATTTCGCAATCGAGCGCCGCGATTTTCGAGTACTTCACTACTCGGGTGAAAGGTACTCGGGGGTGCTGTGGGTGAGCGGGGGGTTGCAGAGGAGAGTGGGGGGGAGAGGTCGAGAGAGAGCTCCCACCTGTTCCGCGCTGCTGCCCCGCCCCCCGGCGACCCCTGAATCTTTTCACCCGAGTAGTGAAGTACTCGAAAATCGCGGTGCTCGATTGCGAAATCGGCCTTACCGAGTACGTTCGCTCATCTCTAGTCATTAGTAGTCGATTGGTGGAGGTGTGCAACTTGGTATCCCTGCCAATTGGCTGTTCGTTGAGCCACCATCAGTGCAGCTGGGTGCCAAAGGCCTAAGGCTTTTCGGTACCTAAATTTTGCAAATGGGTACTAGTGGGCTTCTTTTTGGAAATGCTCTTTATTTTGTAACTGGTTCTGAATAAAATAATATCTAACAATTCCAATGCCTTACCCCGTCAATCTTAGCATGTTCAGGTGTACGTGCTCCACCATTACTACTAGATGTAGATTCTAGACATGTGACACGAGTGCAATATGACATGTATCTAGGTCGGGGGTGATGAAGCAAATTTGATTATTTCGCCCTTTGGTGGCCTGGTGGTTTGTTTCTTAGCAGAATTGTGAGATTTAGAGTAGCGTAAGTAGTGGGCACTGTGCGTGCTGGAAGAGGAAGTGGTCCTTGACGCTCACCCACTGATGGCCATGCCCGACAACATCAGGACAGTCCTGGCGCATCCATCAGCGGTACTGATCTAGAAGCACAAGGTTTCTCAGCATGTGATCAGTGCCCATGCTTTATTAACTCGCTCACAGCTGCATTGGCCTGTCCTTGTTCTGCAGCCGCACTGATTGACACCTTTTGAGCTTTTAGCACCATCTTCCTGCCAGATATGTGTTGTCAGTGCAGAGGGCAGAGTTACATTATATATTGCACAGTGTGCCCTACATGCTATGAGTGAAGGGGGCATAGATACTTAAATGCTGGGTTGTTCTCCTGTATGGAGGATGTTTAAGGGGTGCAGTTACTGCATTCTATACCAACACTTTGACTTGGGAGCTAAGAGTGTAGTAAATGGTGCAGACATATAACCTGAACTTTAAATGCCTATATATACATTTTAGCCCCATTCTTCTGCATATGTGTGGTGTATGTGCAGCATGTATGATGGAAGGCATAAGAACAGGATGGAGTGAGCTGAGGAACTGAGCTATATACTAAAAGCTTTAAAGACTTTTTTTTAAATTTAATTTTGTGGGAAAACCCCTTTAAGAAATTGCTATGTATGAAATTCCTTTACATAAAAGTATGTTTTTACCTTATTTAGCAAAGTAACAAAATTAAGATTAGAATTGAGAAAACTTGGAGGAAGGGGGGCAATAAAGAGTTTAATTTTAGCCCATATCGCCCAGCCCTGTGTGGATCCAGTTCAATCTCACATTTGCCTGAGGTTGAAAGCCATGCTGCCAACCGCGCAGACACTCCTGGGCGGTATAAAAACTGGGCACCTTTTTCCAGTGTCCGTGAAATGTTTGAGGCTGTTTGTATTTATGCTTGTTATGTCTAATTGTCGTTTTATAGCTCAGTAAATGCTGGCAAGTAGTTCCTATCAGTATCTGGCCTATAGACATGTACCACGTATAATAAATGATAAAATATTATAGTTTTCTGATGTGTCCATAAAAATGTTGCCTATTTATAATTTTGGGATAAGTTGTCAAGAAAAAAAGAGAAATTTAGCTTGGCGACCCTGGTTGCCGCTTGAGTATAAATCACACTACGAGAGTCCATATACCCCAGATAAACCAATTGCTGCATCCTATACCTAGGTCAGTACGTACCCAGCACTTATACAGATGTGCCAAAGCAAACCATGCTCTCCAGTAGCTGGAGGGTTAAACACAACTTGGGTTCTTTAGACCTTACAGGGACCAAGTTTGTAAAGCAGAGAACTTAATTTTATGCTGTCATCCATTTTTTTTTTAAATCTGGCATATAGTTGCAGAATTAAAGGGATGCAAGTTAGTCTTCCTGCAGAATGGAAACTCTCTGCTGTGCATGCTGTAGACAGCTATCCTGCGGGTTTGTGCTCATCCTGTTAGACATGTTTGAAGGTCTTTAAGGTTTTTGGCCAAACCAGACTTCTCCATGTGTAGAAACACTTTTTTTTTTTTTTTTTCTTCCTTACTACTCATCAATACAGAGGTGCATAACTGCCTATAGGTGGCGCTAGAGACGGTTTTTCTTTCTCCTTATGAAACATAGTATGCTAGGCTGACAAAAGACAAATGTCCATCTAGTTCAGCCCTATTTTGATCCAGAGGAAGGTTAAAAAACAAAACAAAAACAAAACAATGAGTCAGAAGCCAATTTACCTCACCCTGGGGGGGAAAAAAATCCTTCCTGACTCCATAATGGCAGTCAGAATAATCACTGGATCAGCAATCAACAGCCCTTCTGACTATTTAATGTCCATATCCTGTAATATCCTAGCGCTCTAAAAAGATGTCTAGTGCCTTCTGAAATTCCTCTATCGAATTAACCATCACCACGTCCTCAGGCAGAGAGTTAAGAATGCTTCAGGTAAGCAATGACTGTAAAACTCCCTACACCCGCTGAATCTCCATAAGGAGAGTCCTCACCTTCCTATATTGCACATAGGAAGAAAGCTGGCAATCAAGAGTAGCTGCGACTTATGGATAGCGCAAAATAGGAGCACCACAAAAGCAGACTGAGGCCGCCTTCTAACATGGTGGACTCGCTGCAGGCCTTCTGCAACAGGATTTTATGGTGGCCAAATCCACCTCCAAATGGTGCAGATTTGGCCATATTCTTGCGGAGCTGCTGCAAAATGTGACCCATGTATTGCAAGGGTTGAATTCTGCAACATAAATGGAGATGCTGCAGAATCAGAATCAACAGTGGTTTTCAAAAAATGCTGCTGTGTCGCAGAATACTGTAAATGCTGCGGAATGTCCACAAATTTCACACCGTTTCTGACACTTGACAAAGTGGCACAAAGCTCTGCTCCTTCTTGATGCAGCACATAAAACATGGATTTTATGGGAAGCTCAAAACCTACCCAAAGTAAGAGACCCGATTCTACCTGTAGATAGGACAGAATAAATCTGGTAACGGTCACTTTATTAAACTGCGTGCCCTTCAATTCTCATCTTGATTTTTGAGTTTGGATGAAAAGATGTATACTGGCCCCTCTCTCCTAATTTGCACAATCCTGGTGGTCATGTTAAAGGCAACATTACATCCTGAGCCCTAAACTCTGGTCACTGCTGCAAACCGTGGTCAAGTATGTCCAGAACTGCAGTAACCATGTGCAACTAGTATATTTTATAGTAAAATGAGTGTCTTATACGTATGACACTTATATGGATTGTTTCTGGTATCCATAATTGGCACTGTGATTTTATGGGCGAATGCTGAAGCTGAAAATTAAAGGAACAGTGTCATTATGCATCTGTACACATGAGAGGTATGTCGGTTCCTTGCCATGTGCATACGCCTTTTATATAGTATGCCATCATACTGTATTGAAATGTTTAATACCCATCAAGTATGAGTTACCAGTGCTGGTTGTAGTATTCCGCTATATTTTAGTATGTTCACCATCTATTTATTCTTTTTCTCCCTCCACAGGCGTCCTGTAACTTCATTCGCTCTAATGTTGATACCGGTAGTGTGGATTCTCTGTTCTACGCTGCTCAGTCCAGTCGAGCTCTGTCCAACTGTGAGGTAGGTCCGCAAGGATTCAGTGGATGGCAGTGCTTATTCTCATATTGGCTATATCAGCAGTTTTTTCCTGTCTTCCTAGGTGCCTATCTCTAATGAAACCAGAGACCTGCTGCTTGGTGCTATCAGTGAAGATTCCTCGGTCACCCAGATATACCATGCAGTAGGAGCACTCAATGGCTTTGGCCTCCCTATGGCTTCACAAGAAGTAGTCGGCGCCCTGACCACCAGACTCAGTAAAGAGGAGAATGTCTTGGCGTAAGTATCGTTTTAGAAGTTAAGCCTTGTGCTTGGTATGAAGAGTGAGACATATGTTGAATTATTCAGTCCCACTGCCCTGAATTTCAGACAATAAATCGAAGTTTTATATAAAAGTATTTTTCCATAAGAATTGTAGCTGCCTGATATCCTTTTTATTGGCAAACGGAGAAGCTTACAGATGCAAGCTATATACACAGAGATTGACTAGAGACTACAGAAACTTAAAGTGAGCCTGTTACCAATTTTACAGCTGTGAAATCCCCTATACCGTTTAAAATGTAATAAAATGGGTGTTTGCATATAGTTTTTTTGCTAACAATTTAGGGCCGAGCATGCATGTAAAATCAAGTTTTATTTTTCCCATGCTACATGGAAATTGGAGGTGATGGGTCTGGTGAGCGTGTCAGTCTGTGGTGGGCTGGCCGGACTGTCTCGGGAAGCCTGCCTGTCTCCCCCAATACTGCCCCACTCTGCTAATGATGTGCGACATTCTCACAACATCGGTGCCACGGTATACATGCGCGGTTCATCTGTCTCCTGTTCTGGGCAGCTACATAAAATCAACAGCGCATGCGCTGATCACATTGCTTGTGGCACATGCATGAGATGTAAACCATGGCAGCAAGGACATGGGAATGTCCCACATCACTAGCAGCCTTGAAAGCCCACCAGACCAATCGTCCATAATTTTCACACGGCACAAGAAAACTAAAACCTTTGATTTTAGAGATGTGCTTGGCCCTGGATGGTTAGCAAAGTAACAATGCAAATACTTATTTTTATCATCAATTAAAAATAACAGGTTTAATAAGTGTAAAAATGGTTACGGGTTCCCTTTTAAAAGCCACTAGTTATCAGTATTTATAATACCAGTGTTTCTGGTGGCACAATGCGCCACTTACTAATGTAATATATCGGGAAAGGGATTGGAGTTGGCCAAAATATCTCAGTGCAAATAGTTAGCTATTGCCATTATTTGCAATTTTGCTGAACAATGCAAATACTTATGAATAGGAAAGCGTCAGTAAATGTACAAAATAGCAATAACGACACTGCAGCGTTTAAACCTGGGAACATTCTGAAGGGATACGGCCAGTGTTTCTGATGGCGCGATGCGATACTTACTAATATACGCTGTAAGAAATTGGAGGCGTTAAAAATATTTCCGTGCAAATAGTAAGCTATTGGCATTATTTACAATTTGCCAGAACATTGCAAACAGTGATTTACGAACTTCAGTTGCACACTGAGGAGACATGTTGGCTCGTTGCTTTTGCATATCTGCTGCACGTGATTTACAAACTCTAGCTGCTCGCTGAGGTTAAATTGTGGCTTGTTGCTATGTCATGTAAGCTGCATTAGCTTCACGGTGGCGTTGAACCCTCTCTGGTGACCTGTTTGCACGATTGCTGCGGTTTGTTTCAACACTGGACAATAGTTCACGATTAGATGCAGGCTGGTCTGGTATCGGCAGTATTAGCACTTAAGATGAAATGATATCACGTTCAGGAGATGTGAAGATAGTGGGGAAGGACTGCTTCAATGTTGTTAGTCAATATGCACCGCCAGCTATGTATGTGGACATTTGTGAGATGTCATTTATTGGACTCTCCACACAGGTGTCCAGCTGTCTCACAGCCAGCTACAAACTGCCAGGTTGAGTACTGCTCAGAGGCCGTGGGGTTTGTGGGGGATGTAGTCTGCCCCAATCCCTCATTTAATGCACATGGATGAAGGACCTCTGATGTCACCGTCATATAATCAGGTTCTGCTTGTTTAGGACATGTGATGTCAGTCATGTGATCAGGGGCAGCGCTCAGAGACCATGTGAATGATCACATGACAGTGACATCATCACATGTCCTGTCAGCACACTGCTGTTGTCCGGCAATACAGGTTTTTAATAACGTGAAGGACCTGCAACGTTTCGACTACACGCTGCAGTATTGGTCAAGCTTGACAAAGACTGCAGCATGTAGTAGAAGCATCGCTATTTTTATTGTCTGTTAAGAAATAAAAACAGTTTCAGGTGGATGTCTTTTATTGGCACCAATATCCTGCTGCCCTTCATATAATCACAGGTCTGGTGCGCACACGGCTGCTGTCAGGCTCTGTGGTTTATATATGTTTTAGGACCTGCGATGATGGCACCATCATGTGATCAGGGGGTGGAGCATGTGAAGCATGCACTCACAGACAAGTGGTCATTGGTACTTTGATGGACACCTCTTGCTCATGTGCTTTGGGGGTTTTTTTTCTTTTTGATCCATGTTTTTTTGCATTTTATTTTGTAATTAGAAGTAATTAAACATTTTGCACAGTTTCTCCTCTGCAGTTGCAGTGTTTTCCTATATACTGCAAGCTGGGGGACTCATGTTTTTTGCAAAAATCCTTTAAGCTAATGGGGAGGGCAGGGCATGTTTAATTGGTCGTTTTACAGTTAAGGGGGGAAAATAAACTAATCATAAAATCATCGTTCAGCCGAAAAGCAAACGATGGTAGCATTTACACTGCGCAATTATCGCTCAGAAGACATTGTTAGAGCGATAATCGTCCTGGATAAATAAGGACTGCGTGTCGATGTATTACAAGATACAGCTAATACCCCTGTAATATTCCAGCAGCTCTGTCCTGAGTAGTTGGTACAGGAAGCTCAGATCCTCAATAAGTGTGATAGAATGGAGTCCCTTTATATGGGATGATGATTCAGGAGTGTGATGTAAATAGCTGATCTCCATATTAATAGGGATGCTAATAACATGCTTCATTCTGAACAGGATTGTAAAAGCGATATAGAAGATGGTGTTAGATGCACCTCCCCAGTGTGATTTAAAAAGTCCCCAGTGACAAGAGAGAAGTGTCACAGCCAGAACCGCTTTCCTTTTAGTATATGGATCAGGAGAATTCTGTCATTCGGTTTCGGTGCAAACTAATGCTCCTTATGTCTTCTGCCCCTTCACTTCCCACGGGAAACCCAGTGCATTTGTCATAGAAATGCAGCTGTCATGTACAGCGGGTGGGATCCTTCCCACATAACAGTTGCATGCTTACTTTCTAGTAAGTGGATGTTTTCTGATGTTTTGAGTCTCGTATGCATTTGTAGCAAAGAAAGGAACGGTAATTGCTGTTTTTGTCCCATGTACTTCTATGTATCTTTACAGCTTTATGCACAGCATAAAAGGACTAAGTTTCTCAAAAGTAACCAATCGTCACCATCTCGCCGCTAAAACTAACTTCACTGGCCAGCATGGGGTTAAAACATTGATCAGTTCTAATGCCCTCTCTTTTAGTAATAAGGCCATGTAATTGCTCAATTAGATTTCAGTTGCCTTGCACCGTATGCAAATGAGCAGAAAAGAGTCATGTAGGCAAGAAGAGTCGCTCTGCTTTGTGAGCTGCCAATGTAAGACCACCACCTTTCTCTTGATAGGGTTTCCTGTGTAATGGAGGATGTCTGTCAAAAGAAAGGGGTGGGTTAGCTCATGATTCTTGTCAGCCAGATGACTCTTCTCTGCTCATTTGCATACATGCAGAATAACATTTAAATTGCAAACCTACATGGGCTCTTTTAAATAAAAAAAAAAAAAAAAAAAGAGTACTTACTAGTAGTGAGTGTGAGTTAAGTCAGTTTGGGGGTGAAATGATGGTGTGTGACAGGTTCCCTTTTAATAAGGATGGCATCCTTACTGCCTTTTCTGGGCCACCATAATGGAATCAAGTGTAACAGCGAATCATTTGCCCCACCCAATTCTACTGTTTCAAGTCTTAAGTAGGTGGTCCTATCAGTGGTTGATAGCCTTTTTATGACTGATAGGACCGCCCACTAGACTTCTAAACTCAAAGTAAGCAGGGATGTACAGATAGGTTTTTCTTTAGCTTATCTTTAGGCCCATTTAGACACAATGATTATCGCTCAAAAGCCATCTTTTGAGCGAGATTCGTTGTGTCTAACTGCACTGACATGGTGTAGTTTTCGTTAAACCATCGCTCATCGGTGTCTTTCAGCGTGCTGAAAGACAACAATCAGCCTTATCAGGGATTCACAGTGGGATACAGCTGATACTATTGTTTCAGCTGTATCCCGATCCCTGAACACAGGCGGGGTATGAAGAACATAGCGGTCCAGCTGTGTTCTTCATAATCCACACGGAGCGCACAGCTGTATACCAGCTGAGCGCTCCGTGAACAGCCGGAGTATGAAGAATACAGTGGTCCAGTTGTGTTCTGCATACCCGGCTCAGAGTGCTCAGTTGCATATTTAAGCAGAGAACAGCTGGATGCATAAGACAAGTGGACCCGCTTGTGTTCTGCATACCCCGTTCGGAGCGCTCTGCTGTATAACAGCTGGGCGCTCCATGCAGAGAACAGCTGAATGCAGAAGGCAAGCGTCTCCCATCCTGGGTCCAGCTGTCCACACCAGGTTAGTCCTCCCTTTTTTTCCCGTAAAACTCAATCTGCTCAGCTCCTCCTCTATAACATGCCGGCAGTTTGGACAGCATGTTTCAGCCATCAGATTCTCTTTAAACGGATCCCTTACCCAGTTCATACCGCCAAATCCAACCCTAGCTATAACTTTGAGTTTAAGTATGTACATCCACATTCTGGCCTATAATTCTAGTGTGGCATAGGGAAACTATAGTTAGTCTGATGCCAGCAGAGAATTGGCAGACAAGCGGTATCTGTAAAAGCATTCCAGTAACATCCAACAACAGTGGTCATACATATGTGCCAGCAACAGAATTTGACATTCAGATTTCCCAGGCGCAATTCTTTGTTAATGCAGCCCTGTCCTTCCCTGCAATGCTCTGTACTCCACTAATGGGACCTTGCGTGAGTGCAGCTAGTTAGTCGTCCCTGGCATGAAGCTACACTACATCTTCCTGTGCCAACCTCTGCAGTCACTGATAACACAGGCTGCCCAGACAGGAATACATCTGGTTTTGTTTTCATTAGCAGCAGCCAGAATCCCGTACACATTGGTCATTGGGTTATGTGGTCAGGAGCTGTCGGAGGCCGGTGAGCTGCATATGGCTACTGGGCCATAAAGTACTCGTCCTGGTAGAAAAGTGCCCATGTCATTGTCTCTGTGGATGCTTTAGTTTCTACATTATCTACATGTCTGAACTAATTTCCATATCTGTCTTCCTCCACAGAACTATTGAAGCTCTCTTAACTGCGTCTTTGCTGTCCCAGCAAGCTGACCTACGTGGAATTGTGGAGGAAATAGAGGTAACCAAATATTCATTTCAGGGAGTAACGTGCCAGAGCTTTATAATGTTCTAGGGTTTAAATGGACATTTTGCCTGTGGAAAGTACACATTGTTGGAAAAATAAAGCTTATGAAGTTTTTTTATGTAAATTCCTTTATCCTCTGTTTTTAATATGAACATTTTATTGGGTTTCATTGTTATTGTACTTCAGACTTCAGCTGCCCATACACATTGTGGTTAAACTTCAGTCACACCCTGTGTTACTAACATACTATTTTAAAAAATATATAAAAAGCCGTCTTTGAAGTATCCCACTGCTTCCTACGGCTCGTGTGACATGCAATACCGTGGCTATAGTTTGGCATTAATGAGCTGGTCCAGATTTAGATTGTTGGCAGGAAGACTCGAGCAGTCCATAATACAGAGTGCTGCTCATAAGTAATGCCAGTAATTTACATACCAGGGGGTTATGGACTTGTTTACACAAAGTATGTTGGAGGATTTGTATAACTTTCTTGTTATGCAGTGAATAGAGTTTATATACTGAAACCATAACAAATTATGAATTACTGTAAATAAGGGGGTTGCCTTTTTTTTCTCCTCTTATAGGATTTGGTGGCTCGTCTGGATGATCTGGGTGGTCAATACCTGCAATTTGAAGAAGGTCTAGAAGCTACTGCTCTGTTTGTGGCTGCTACATACAGGTTGTCGGATCATGTTGGTGTGGAGCCTGCCTTAAAAGAGGTGAGAAAAGCTCTAAGGTTTCCCGTTATATCTGTAACATCCTTTATTTTTGAGACAATTGCAATATGTATTTATTAACAATAACTTCTGTCTCCTAGGACCAGATCGTCCAGTTGGTAAATGCCATCTTCAGCAGGAAGAGCTTTGATTCCCTCTCAGAAGCCTTCAGTGTGGCCTTTGCAGGCTCTGCTCTCTCCCACAATCGCTATCACATTCCACTTATCGTGGTCCCCGATGGACCTGCTGCTGTGTCTCACAAACAGCCCCTCCTTAAGGTGTGTATTTTTGCCTGTTCTAACCAGAAACAGATGACCCAACTAGGCTTTATGTACGCTTTACATTATGAGAGGGGCTATATGGGCCAGAGTGCTCCATGTTCAACCAGCAGTTGGGCCATATACAGGGACCAGTGATCAGACCATGAAAAGGCAAACGTTTATACTTTATGCGAGTATAAAATTGCTTGCTGCTCGGCAGTATGTTTTTCATTACGAACAAGGAGATTTACAGCCAGCCTATGGCGACGAATGATCACCTTTTTTTCTTTTTCATATTAATTTTTTTTTTTTTTCATCCCTTTTTTTTAGTTAACAAAAACATAAATAAAAAAACAAAAGGCATTGCAAGCATTAGATGCATGCCTTATGATTATTTCATGGGTTACTACTTTGCCCTCTCTTGTGACTGGGATATACCCTACATATCGTTTCCTTTGTGCACGGTTTACGTAATGTGCAAGTTCAGTTGTCCCAAGCCAAATGCATCCAATTATTTGGATCATATCTTACTGTTTTTGTGTCCTGCTTTATGTTTAAAGTATATGCCTTTTTCCCATGGTAAGAGTCAGTTGACTTGATCCTTAAATTCCCTCAATGTAGGAGGAGACTCATCCAGGCAATGCTGCGCTATCAATTTTTTGTGATACGAGTCTCGCTACCACTAGTTGTTTATGCTCCTCCGCTGGTATAGCACTTAAAATATCCTAGGATACAAACTAGTGGAGTAAACTCCAAATTTATTTTATAGACAGTGTCAATCAGAGAGTGGACCTCACTCTGGTATCGGTTCACGAATGATCACCTTAGTGATTGCTAGACCCCATTCTCTTAATAAATAAAATGAGTGCTGAGTCACGTGCATATCCATAGGTGCTCGTTACATCAGGCCGAGAATTCAGCCTGTGGGGGTGGAAGGGCAATAGACTGATTTCATTAATTGTGACTTGTAGCCTCTAACCAATCGAGGAATTTCCGATTTTTGTTTTACATAAGATTTGTGCTGGTCTTGGGCTTTATTCACTCTGGTTTCATTCCTTCGGGTTTCCCTTTTCCTGATGGACAGAATAACAGTCTGGTGATTTATTTTTTTTTAATTTTTTTTTTCTCCCTTCCTTAAGCTGGTTAAAAAAAATGCAGAATATAGTCTCTAGGGTTTATTAACAGATGTTCCACTCTAATATTGTCACTTAAGCTACTTAAAGTTTTTTCATTTTCTCTCTGTATAGCTTCTGGTTACCAATGTTCTCTCTCAGCGACTATCAGATGCCAAAGTGAAATTGAATCAAGCTAAATCCAGTAGCACCAAAGCCACAGTTCTTGAGCAGGCAGCATTTACTCCATCTGGGTAAGTAAAACTTACCTTGGGTACAAACTCCCAACTGCCTCCATGAAGTTCATAAAGTTTGATTTTTTTTAATTTTTTTTATTTTTTTTTTTCAAAAAACAAAATTCAAAGTACAGGTACAGAATCTGATTCTGCCAACCCCTGAGGGTCCCTTTATATGGAATGATTAATTATTGGTATGAGCAAACAAGTCTTTTGCATTCAAACAACGTCGGTTTATACTTGCAGATTGTTTACATTTTATTTGTCCTAGCTCATTCAGTCTATCTTTGGTCTGTTAAGGCCCGTTTACACGGAGTGATAATCGCTCAAAGACAGTTTGAGTGACAGTTTTGAACGATCATTTTGCATAAACTAATTAAGTAGCTACTCGGCTACTTAATAGCTTATTAGTGTGCAAATGAAGCCTTTAGCGGAATTGCAGTTAATAGCTGGAGGTCTCTTATCTGCATTCAGCTCCTTTGTTCCCCGGTGGGTTGAATAGCTGAAACAATACTATCAGCATTACCCACAAGGAACTCAGCATGTTGTCCTGATAAGACCGCCCTATGATTTTTAGGCTGGCTTGAATGTAACGATCAACGAAAAGTGCATGATGTTCGCGCGTTTAGACGCAACGATTATCGCTCAAAAGATCGCTTTTAAATGATCATCGCTCTGTGTAAATGGGCCTTTAGGGAAGTCTGGGAATTGTTTGTAGTTGACTGAATGATTGCCTTAAGGCCCATTTAGATACAATGATTATTGCTTAAAAAATGACTTTTGAGCGATAATCGTTGTGTGCCTTTTAAGCACAAGGTGATTGCTCAAATGTTGAGGGATCACTTTGCGCTCCGAGCCGGGTATGCAGAAGACAAGCAAGGCCGCTTGCCTTCTGCATCCAGCTGTTCTTTGCTCAGAGTGCTCAGCTTTTATACAGACCAGCGCTCTGAGCAGGTTATGCAGAACACAGCTAGACCGCGATATTCTTCATACTCCGGCTGTTCACGGAGCACTCAGCTGGTATACAGCTGTGCGCTCCATGCGGAGTATGAAGAACACAGCTGGACCGCTCTGTTCCTCATACTCGGGCTGAGTTCAGGGAGTGGGATACAGCTGAAATAATAGTATCAGCTGTATCCCGCTGTGAATTCCTTCCTGATAAGGCTGATCGTTATCTTTCAGCATGCTGAAAGACAACGGTCAGCGACTGCTTAATGAGAACTGCACGATGTCAGTGTAGTTACACACACTGGTTATCGTTCAGAAGAAAGCTTTTGAGAATTTTGAGCGATAATCGTTGTCAAAATGGGCCTTTATACACAGAACAATGCCAAACGAGAAACAATGATTTTTTTGATGCCTCCATAAAACAACAAAGGTTAAGGCCATGTTAAAATAAGAAGTCTCACCTTCTTAGCTGCTTGCGGTGCTTGTAGTCTGTGCATGCAGAGAAAATCATACATCCGTTCTGCCATTCGGTCCTATGGCTTGTTCAAATTATAGTGGATACATGGGAATACGGACACATCAGATGATGTGTCCGTATTCCCATGTATCCACTAAGGCCCTGTTAACACTGAACGATTGTCATCATTTCTCGTCTGTATGATTGGAGGACACAGCAAGACTTTGGGTATAGCTTCTGCCAATGTTGCTCATTCAAAGAACAGTCAGCTCGTTTAAAAGCGGCCTTAATGATTCTTCCCTTCTAGGGATACAATTAGGGTTCCTTATTTGAAGAGATGGCTTCAGATGTGGACATATAGACATCAAAATGGGTACACACTCTGTCACGGGCTGTCCTGGATGCGTCCAAGACAATCATTGATATGCTACACAAGGCTTCCCATCAGCTGCCCCCAGTGGAAGATCCAGGAAGTGGTCAAGGCCATCTCACGGGATAATCCTCTGAGTCGCCAGCTTCGTCATACACTCAAGCCCCGTCCCTGGGACGCGCTCTGAGCTTTCTACCAGAGACGACTTCACTCTCAAAGCGAGGTGTCCAAGTCTCTCCTAGATTCGGACCTGGGCGATGAACAGTCATCCAAGCTATTCCCTCTAATAGTCGCTGAGCAGGATACTCTTCGGGTGAAAGATCCAGACCCATAAACGTCAGTAGGGCGATTACTATCAGACGTCCAAAGTGTTCTCCAAGTGTTTCCCTCTCACAGAATTTTGAGGACATCCTGACTAGGGAATTAAATCTCACTGATAAGTGTTTCACTAAACTGAAGTGCTTCGCTATCATGTACCCCTTTCTCAAAGGGTCCATGAAGACATAGGCATCATCTCTAGTGGTACTCTGCAGTGTCGCGCTTGGCAAAAAACACCAAGTTGTTTCGCGGACATGCATTGCAAACTAAAATCGCTGGCCAAATCATCCTTCGAGGCTGCCAGGCTTTTTGCTCGATGCTGCCTCATGGCAACATGCTAGACCTTGTGACTAAAATCCTGGGGTGTTAATACAGCGTCTTAAAAAGTCCTTAACTAGACTACCCTTTGCGAGTTCTCGCCTCTTCGACACCCCATCTCGACATGAACATCTCAGAGGCCAGGGGTGGTAAGGGCTCCCACCCAATTCAGAACAAGTCTATCCGAGCAAGGTCTACTCAGAGGAAATAACCTGTTTTTTGTTTTTTTTGGCGCTGCAGTCCACGTACCTCCATGTCAAGAGCACCGCACAGGATCACAGGAAGAAACCTTCCTTCAAATCCCAACCCTCCTGCCGTCATTGTCCACAGATTTCCAAGTTCTTCTTTACAAAACCCTCTGCATGAGGGGTGGCCTAAGGCCCAGTCGGGTGGGGAGGCTACTTTCCCAAATCAGAAACGCCTCACCTAGTTAACCGACATCTCAGACACCTGGGTCCAGGAAGTAATCTCCTTAGGCTATGGAGTAGTTTGTCAGTCGTCCTCCGGGCCAGTTTTTCAGGTCCACACTTCGGCCTCTTCATCACAGCAAAATAAAATTAAAACAGCACAGTAAGACAGAAGAACACGTATGGTAAACAGGAATAATGGTACCTGAAGGTGTTGTGCTAGCAGCCCAACACACTGAGGGGCCTGACCGATAACTGCGGTAGCCTCCCCAATGGACGAGGATCAGGAGCGTCAAAAGAGTAATGAATGAATGCTTGGAAAACAGGGAAAACGGTGCACTTAGCAGGAGACAGAAGTGGAAGCAGTCCTTTTATTGCTTGCGGTTAAGGCAACGAGAGTTTGTTTTGGATATTTAAGTTTTGCACTTTGGTCCCCAATGGCCCTAACGAGTGTATTCAGAGCGGATAATAAACTGTCCTTTCAGTTTTTAATCTCCAGTGATACTATTGTGTTGGCATTTCATTTATTTTTTCACTCCCCTACCCACCAGTTCTATGCATATTCAATTATTTTAATTGCTTGGTCAGCTGATTTATTCATTTTTCTTCCCGTCTATACTTTCATATCTATGCACTGTCACTTTGAAGGTTTTATACTTTTTTTTTTTTTATTCCTTATTTTATCCTGTTTATATAATTATCCAGGACACTTACTTTGAGTGTGTGTGTTATTTTATGACTCTCTGGGCGGCTATGTGTCTTGATTTGCCGCTGCCGTGATGTCATCAACCACGTCGCATTCGTCAAAAGCATTCTGCTGTCTTTTATGGAATGTTCTTTTATAAAACACTGAATCAATTATATAGAAACTTGGAATTTCCGCATGAAGTAGCTGAAATCTGTCATTGCATCAATGGAGGAGGGGATTTCCTGTCATTCGTCAACATCAAGGACGCATACCTCCATGTCCCCATCTGCACAGCACGTCAGCGTTTTCTCCCCTTTGCGTTTCAGTCGGAACCCTACCAGTTTGTGAGTCTACTGCTCGGGTTAGTGGTAGATCATGGGTCTTCACGAAAGTTGGAACCAGTCACCCAAACTATGCTGAAGGCTAGGAAGCCCTCATCCTTTTGGGTTTACCACCATGTGTGGAAAGTTTCTTCCTCTGGTGCAAACAACAAAGTTTTTACACCATGTGCGTTTTTTCTATCCCAACTACTGTCTTTTCTCCAAAAAAACTGTCTTGGACCTCAGTTTTTTGAAAAGTCAGGTTTGGCCATTTCCATTTTTTTTCCAGCACCCTTTGGAGTCAAAAGTGGCCGTCTGCACTCTGAAACAGTCGCAGAAAGTTATCACGGTCCAGTTAAACTTTGCTGTGTGTGTAAAATATATTGTTTTCTTTTGTTTTTTAATATATATTATATGAATGTGTATGTATATGTATGTTTTTTGCCACTGTATGTAGATTTAGTAAAGTTTAATTTGTTGCTGCAAGTTATCACTGTTGCTTCACATGAAAAGCTGTTGAAAAGACAAACTGGCACAGAACTTTTTCCTGATGCGTTAAGTGTCAAGTTAAACTTTGCTGCACTTGTGTATATTTTTTCCCTAGATTATTTTTGAAAGTCGATGTGATGGGGCTCTTCAGCATTTACAGCGCTCCCCAACCTGTTACTAGTCCTAAGTTATTGGGACAAATCTAATGGCACAGATATTTTTTTTTTATGTTGTGTCCTTATAAAGTTGTACTCATCTGTTTGCTTGGCAACCAACTGCAAAATGTATTCACATTCGCACTACTAATTTATGTCTTAACTACATTTATGTTTTCAGGGACTCTTTTGAACTGAATTTTATGGATTCCAAACCAGCAAGTGGCTACTATGACTTCTCAGTGAGTGTGGAAGGTGACAGCCGTTTCCTGGCAAACCAGGTGGAGGTGTGTATGACCTGAAATCTGTGACACAGAGACCTATAATTAAGTGTCAACTCCCGTAGTGAATGTGCTGCATAATGTGATGTAGAGCTTTCCAAGACCCTTTCATTTTTAATGCTTGGGTCTAATTATCTTAATTATCCACTTAGAATGTCTACATATGAAAGGCGCAAGCGGGAAATGATGGCTCTAAATTTTACTTTTCCAAGTTTTTGAACCCCTTGAGATGAGAAATAGACTCTTGAATGAAATTGTGTAAGGCTGCAGGACATTGTGCCCTCATTCTTACATTCTAAAGCAATCCAAGAAGGTGGTTTGTCTTTTACTTTTAAGATGTCCTTGTTCTGTCTGCTATGGCAACGATAAAAGGAAATGGTTAATAAGGAATGGTATTCTCTCTTCAGCTCATCACATTTACCCATAAAAAACAATTTCAAGGCTGAAACCATTGACCCACTACAAGATCTAATTAAAACTAAACTTAAACTCTGGTCTAGATTACCCTCTCTGCGGCGGGGAGAATAAATCTCATAAAAAAGGTAATACAGCCCAAATGTTTATACTTTATGCTGTATATGCCAGTCAAGATCCCGCTACACTTCTTTCAGTCTGTAAACTGTATACTCCCCACCTTTATTTGGGGCTCGTCCTATGCAAAGGTGAAACTATCTACATTGCAGAGACTGAAAGACCAAGCCGGCACGGCCCTCCCAGATCTCAAGCTCTCATCACACCGCAGGAGAGTTAAGAAACTTGAGATCATGGTTCGTAAATGAAAAAATTTCCATAACAGATTACTATCTAGTTGAAATGGTAAATGGAAAAAGTTTAATAAGCTACCTAGAAAGACCGGAATGCACTAAAACCGCAGATTTACTCCCTTTGCGTAAATCAGCACTAGCTGTCTGGCCAAATCCAGTCAACGCTTTGAGGGTGCCATTGGTGGAACTCCCGATATGGAATAATCCCACTCTCCCAGCTGTGGCTTTGGTGCCTGATCCTCATTACTGGATACGACTAGGGTTAACAACATTAGGAGATATGTATAGGGCTAATATGTTTATTTCTTACACGCAATTACAAGATGAATTGCAAACACCCTACTAGCAGCTGTTTAGGTACTTCCAATTGTGACATGCAGCAAACGCACAATTTCCTGCCACTATGTTCCAGGTCTCTAAATATCCCATCATAGGAATTTTTCGGTCCCAAGGCCCGAAAGGATTGATATCTGCCCTATATATACACATCTGCTATCAACTAAAATTGGTCGGAATCCACTACCAATTCAAAATAAATGGCAAGCTCTCATTTCAGAGCTAACACCGGAGGATTGGCAAGATATACTGGAATCCCATCTATTGGTATCCCTGACAGTGAACAACAATGGTGTCCAAAGAGGCAGCAGCATCAACGGTGTAGACATTGTAGGAAAAGGTTTTATTGCTCCATAACATGGCGACGTTTCGACTTAATCTAAGTCTTTTTCTACAATTTCTACACCGTTGATGCTGCCGCCTCCTTGGACACAATTGCATTTATTTGGGGTTGGGTTCATGACCCCACAGGTGGCTTGGCATACACAGATTGGAACCTCTGCACTTAAGTGCATGTGTTAGGTGTGCTGCGGAACTTTCCTATTTCTACTGACAGTGAACAACAGACTGATACAGCTGTATATAATACACCAATCTTACCTTACACGCATACGACTACATAAAATGGGCAGAGCCCCGACATCAGATTGTCATAGATGTCGTCATTCTATTGCTGACTTTTGGCACTTGATATGGGACTGCATGTTTATCCGAGATTTCTGGGCTGAGGTGGCAACATTTGTGTCTACGCTCTTGCCTTCCCCATACACAGTCACTCTAGGTCCTAAAACAGTATTATTTGGCTTATTAGCTGGAGGACAATGGCCTCACCACCAACGAATCTTTATGAGGGAGGTATGATTTTTAGCTCAGAAGGCGATTGCTCGAAAACGGATGGCCGCCGAATCCCCTTCCACTACGGGATGGAAAACATTAGTCAATACTGTTCTACCTTATGAAAAGGTAATTTACCAAAACAGAGGATGCCCTACTAAATTTAACAAAATATGTGGTATATGGTTGGATGCCTGTACCATTCTGCAACATAACCAATTGTATCTTGTCACCAAGCAACGTAAATAAACCCCTATGCTGACAGGTGTATTGTTTGTAGAAACGTTTTGTTGATGTCTCAGAGGTTTGTAGATCGCAAAATGGACAACAAGAACTGTAAACTGAGTTATGAGACAAGTCTGAATCCTGAAACCAGTTCAACTGTCATCATATACCAATGATATATGTAATATGTCTATGTACCAATTATGTGATGTGATCAATAAAATAAAAAAATATATAATTTCTGAGAAAAAAAGTGTTTTCTACCTGTGATCTGCTATCAGAAAAGGGTATTCATTATCACAGGAAAGTAAACTGGACTATCCACTCTCTTTACAGATTAAAGTGAAAGTCTCAACAGAAGTTGGAATCAGCAATGTAGATCTCTCCATTGTGGATAAAGATCAGAGTATTTCTCCTAAAACTGCCAGGTAATTATAGGGTTAGTTGACTATATTTACGATTTGAGGAATTGGAAATGGCTTAAAGGACTTCTTCCTTTTAGGGTGACATTCCCCGCTAAAGCCAAAGGACCGTTCACTGCTGACAGCCACCAGAATTTTGCACTTGCTTTCCAGCTTACCGATGTGAACACAGGAGCCAGCCTGACACCACATCAGGTACATTTCCTGTAAATTACCTGTAACTGGTTTCTTCTATGAATCTTTTCACTAATTGACTTGCAGAACTGAAGGCATACTTTTTTTCATGTTAGTGGGTTAAAGGGGTTTCCAGGATTAGAAAAAAAGTAGTTTTTTTTCCCCTGCAGAAACAGCTCTGTATTTGTCTGGGGACTTTGTCTAATGTTGCACCTCATTCACCATTCAAGTGAAGGGAGTTGAACGGTCATCTCTGACACCGCACATAAGACAGTTTCTAATAAATACTTGCATTCCCCATGAAATTACTTGGTAGCAACTTATTTATTTTTTACACGCCACATTGTGCCTGCTGTTCCTCTGTTGTCCCTCTTGCAAATGTGTAAATATATTGCTTAGGGCTCCTGTCCACGGGCATAGCTATATCCCGCACTGAGCCTATCTGAGAGGCTCACTGCGGGGAATCACGGCTAATCGCAGCATGCTGCGATTTAAAACCCATGAGCAGAGAATCCTCATGATTCTCCGCTCGTGGACAGCAGGGCTGCGCTTTCTATAGTAGTCTATGGAAAGCATTCACTGCGTTTTCCGCGGCCGGATTATTGTCGCAGGAAACACAGTGAAGAATCACCCGTGGACAGACAGTCTTAGTGGGAGAGTTCCCTGTGTTCTTAGGGTACCTACACAGTAGGATACTGTCAATGCTGATTGAACACTGTCAGACTGTGTGTGGACACATCCCTTTGACAAGTAAAATGGCTTGATTGTCAGTTTATTCATACATTTCAAGGAGTAACAGGAACAGCACAATGCAAAGTTAGAAAATAATTTCATAGGGAATGCAGAGGTTTTATCAGGTGCCTACAGGGCATCTGACACAAACGCCCATCTCTCCATTGGTTCAGGGATACACCAGCTATCTCATCATTTACTCACGCAGCTCTGCTGCTGTGTATAAATATACAATTAACAGGTAACTGTTAAAGGCCATTTACACAGGCCGATTATCGCACAAAATCTGTTCAAAGACAATAATTTGCGCCATAATCGTTGCCACTAAATGCGCAGCCATCGTGCACTATTCATTTGCAGTTTGCTGATCGCTCCCTTTCAACTAGCATGAAAATCATCGCTAACTTGCTGACGTCTCGCTGAGTGTAAATGCTCCCCTCTCATAGAATGTGAAAGTCGTGAGTGGGAAGCCGGTGAGGATCTGCCCGTCTAAACGCTCTGCACAAGCGCTAACAACCTAGCAGTGACGTCAGTGATCATGCTGTCATTTATACTGTCGTCCCATCTAAATGGGACATTACACACATACTGACGGAGGTGAAGCTAATAATGGGGGTTTGTAAATGTGCATTCAGAGTTCACTGAACCTCTAACACATCTATGCTACAAATCCACATCCTTGTATTACGTTCTGTGTGAAGATGACCTTACAACCTATTAAAATATATATAATTTATAGATTGGGAATTGTCAAAAATTAAAAGATGTCTGAAGTAATTCTTTTTTTCTGCTTGTTTCCCAGACATTTGTTCGCTTGCATAACCAGAAGACTTCCCAAGAAGTAGTATTTGTTGCTGAGCCAGACACTAAGGGCACTTATAGGTTTGAGCTTGACCCATCCGAAAGGAAGTCTGAGTTTGACTCTGCATCGGGGACTTACACGCTCTACTTGATTGTAGGAGACGCTACACTGGAGAATCCCATTTTGTGGAATATGGTATGTTGTAGGCATGCTTACCCACAAAATAACCAATGATGATGTGTTTGGAAATATGAAGGTTTTGTTCAAGGTGACTTAACAGGTTGGGAATCTTTAAAACTGATCTGAACGTTTGCAGAAAGTTGTTTTTGTTTAATCTTGTTTCAGGCTGATGTGGTCATTAAATTCCCTGAAGAGGACACCCCAACCCCGGTCCAGAGCAAGAACTTGTTCACCCCCAAGCAAGATATTCAGGTAACTGGATTCATGACATGTCTATTATATCTTTCTGGATATATTATGCAGAACACATTTGATAAGATAACTTATTATTGAGAAACTCACAAAATATTAGAGAACAAAAGTAATCTGCCTTAGTAATGGTAACGGACATCAGATGGGAATGCGCATGAAGAATCTATAACGGAATACAATGACAGACAAGTGGATGAGATTTTGAGAAATCGTATTGGCATGCTTCTGATATTTTCTACAAAGTTGTTGATTTGTGGTGTGGATTTAAAAATCCACACCATATCCATTTTATTGCAACTTTTCCCCACTGACTTCAATGGGGCAGTCAGAAGCGGTAATAAATCTGCATCACAATGTTTTGTTGTGGATTTTGCTACGAGTTAATCATGGATCCGCAGCAAAGTCTGTAGCCTCATCTACAACAAATCGGGTTCGAGGATTTGCTGTGAGAATTTTCCATAGCAAATCTGACCTATTTGTATATTTACCCTAAGGCTAATTTCACATGAGCGTGAATTAGCCAATCAGGCAATGAATCACGGCCAGATTTTGCACTTGCCAATATGCGTTTGTGTTTTTTTTCCATTATACAGGTAGTCCCTGACTTGCGAACGTTCAATTTACGAACTTCTTTGTTTTGTTTTTTTTGCCCCCTGTGATGTGGGGAAGAAAAATCACTTGTGTGTATGACCCCATTCCAGAGAATGGGGTTTATATTTGTGCATCTCGCAAAGCATAACTTGAACCATTCATTTTGTGTACAATATTCTGTATTTGCAGCACTTATTCCGGGAGCCTGAGAAAAGGCCACCTACTGTTGTATCAAATACTTTCACAGCCCTGGTCCTGGCACCATTGCTCCTGCTCTTTATACTTGTAAGTTACACTTTTCTAGTTCTACCATGACTGATGGCACAATGGGGAAGATATATTAAGAGTGGCTTATGAAGGGTCAGTCTTAATTGGAAGTGTGGAGTAAAATCGGGTAAATGTATTAAGGGGTGCACACGGATTAAAACATTTGGCACATTAAAGGCTTATTTCACACCAGCAATAGGGCTTCAGATATAATTCTGTGTGTCTGTTCTTTAATGGATCAAATATCCCAGTGTTGCGGCGCTATTTGTTCCATTTAAATAATTTTAAAACAAGCAAATTGAAAGCTTTGTTTTGCTTTCCGTTTTTGTTTTTTTTTTAAATCAATAGAGTGAGGCGGGTGCAGTATGACTGAAATGAGCCTTAGACTGTTCAAGAACAAGAAAATTAGTTCTGTGCCATTTTCTAGCTTTTGACCTAATAAACTTGTCCCACGACTGGTGGCCACCACCATCCAGCTAATAAATACTATCCCTTTTTCTCAGCAGTTTTTAAAAGTGCTGAATGCACATTTGCGCACCCAAGGCACCATAGGCACTCTGTTCACACAAAATTGCGCACGGATCTGCTTGATTTTGCGGTGTTAATCGATAATACCGGGGACTAATTAGGCTGCTTAACCTGTTCAATCATGGTGCGGGTGTGTCCCGTGCCGATGTGAATGGGCCTGGCAGTGTAGAAAAGTACAGTAGAATGCACTGATACACGCGCAAGAGCGCTCCCTTCATGGTGCAATTATGTTACAGTATTGCGAGCGTATTTGCGCATACACTTGCCTGCAGGAGCCCTTAAATTAAGGCACATGAATATACAGTGGATGTTTGTCATGGTGTAATAAAGATGGTCTTCACCTTATTTTTTTCCCAGTGGGTGAAGATTGGTGTGAATATCTCCAACTTTAGCTTCTCTCCAAGCACACTGATCTTCCATCTGGGACACGCAGGTATGTTTCTACATGCTATTCTGAAGAGTTCAGCTAATGGCCGTGTGATGTAAATACAAAACTGTCCTATACTCTCTTCTCTTCTAGCTATGCTGGGCTTAATGTATGTTTACTGGACTCAGCTGAACATGTTCCAGACTCTGAAATATTTGGCCATACTAGGAATTGTCACATTCCTGGCTGGAAACCGCATGCTTGCCCAGAAAGCAGTCAAGAGGTAAAATAATCATTTTTCCCTTTTTACTTTCAGTTAACCCACCAAATGGACTCAAATTGCCCACATCAAAATAACACAGTCTGCATTGTCGGAGGATTTAGGATGCCGTCTTGGTGCACTCTAGTGGCTCATAGTCTTGCACTTGACTCTTGCTTTCCAATTCTCCTATCTTTATGGTGGTATATCAGATACAAATAACTTGTCCTTTTTATAATCTGATCTCTCTTCTGTAATCTTATCTGTACTCGGAGCTGTCTCTATAACTCCCAGGCTTTTACCTTCTCTTCCCCTGCCTCTTTCTCCTTCCTCTCAGGACTGCAGCTGAACAAAGCAGTAGGTTGGCAAAGTATAGAACTCTTCGGTAATCTGGGGCTTCCCATGAAGTAAGGCTGCCTTACCAAATCATTTTAACACCTGCCCAACATGCATGCCAACCATGCTCCATAACACGCCACCCTTGCTTCATGTGTCCACGTTTATGACTAACCACTTGTCGGCATGTGACTGTTGCACGGAAATGCGTTTCTGCTTTTACGAGGTTCGCTGCCCTTGTGTGACTTTCATCTTCTCACAGGCAATGCATGGATTGTGTGTACGTAGCTCCACTAAGGAGCAGCACTACTAACTTGTTCTTCTGTTGCTGTTAATAGTTTCCATGTGAATCCATGAAAAATTCTTCATATACATTTTAAAGAAATCCCTTTCCACTAAAAAGAAGGAAAGTCCCTGAACACTGACCTAGCACTGCTCGGTCACACAGAGGCTTTTTATGTCCAATTACACTGAATGGCCATGTTATTATAGTCAGCTGACCTCTCGCAATTTAACCCCTCAATGCTCCAGGATATAAATGTATGTCTTTGAAGTTCGGTGTTTGCATAGAAAGGGGGTTGATCTCGCTCCATATAGTGCAGGTGCCCGCTGCACAACCGCTCCAATCAGTACTCATGCTGATCGCGGCTGGTAACCCTTTAAATGCCGCCGTCAATGAGGACGGCATTTAAATGCCCTGATCGGAGTTTAGGAGTGGCAACCTGACTGGTGTGGCTTGATTGCACCTCAGATCGTGGTATATTATGGTATTACATTATACTGCAGAAGCAATCAAACCATCGCAAGTTGTTTTCACCTTTTTGACTGAAAAAAAAATGTAAAAGTCAATTTTATTGTTTTATTTAAATAAAGGTTAAAGAGCGCACTCTTACTTTATTTATAATAAAACAACCCAAATACATATTTAAAAGATTGGACTTTTATGGATGCAGTGATACCAAAGTAACACATTCAGCCCGCACATTGAATGTCGTCAAAAAAAAAAAAAGTGCCAGAATTGCACTTTTTTTGTCGCCCTGTCTCCAAAAAAAAAATGTAATAAAACTGATCAAAATGTCCTACGTATGTATTCCAAAATCCCACAAAAAATGAGCCCTCGCATAACTATGTCGACGGGAAGAAAAAACATTTCTGACAGCCATAATGTTTTACATTTTTTTTTCCTAAGTAGTGTAGCAAGAAATAAAAAAAAACAAAAAAAAAATTACATTTGGTAGCGTTGTAATCGTCCTAGAATAAAGTTCTCATGTCACTTTCACTTCACTTTTTCCAAACAGCTACGTTAATGGATAAATAAGAGTTATGGTTTTTTAAAAGTGGGGAGGAAAAACAAAAATGACAAGAGAAAAAAATGCAGCGTCCTTAAGGGGTTAAACTTCCCTGCAACGAAAACTGGACATATGACTCCAGGGTGCAGCCTAAAATTTAAGTGAGCACAAAAATTGGATCACTGAGCAGTGGAAAATCATTGCGTGGTCAGATGTATCCAAATGTCCATTGCGCCATTCTGACGGGAGGGTCATATATCAACACTAGCTGCGCCCTTTCCTGTCAGCTGTTCAGAGCATGTTACTACTTCCATCTAATTTGTGGTAACGACAGCATGCTATCCTGTCCACATGGGCCGATATTGCTGTAGAATGATTTCAACACCTCAACGGAATCTGTAGCACAACACATTGCTGAAGGTCAAAGGAGGCCCAGTGTGCTACTAGATGGGTGTCTGTAATAGTCACCATTCAGTGGATGTGCTGCTTACCCAGGCAAAGAAGCTGGCGTGGCAAGCTTTGTTCATATTCTCTTCACTGTACTTATCCAACTTCTCTGTCATTGAAGTAGTGCTTGTATGGGAGTGCACACTGGAGGTAGAGGTCCTTGAGATCAACTCTTGGGGTTTTATCTTTAATAAATGCTGTATCAAAAAAAGGAGAGAACTTGGCATGATCGGTTTAGATCCAGAGCTAAAAATATTAGCCAAGCCCTATAGGCCTCATGCCCACGGGCGGGTCGGGTTCCGTGGTCCTGAGCCCTGTCCACGGGATACCACGCTCCCCTTGACATGAGGACAATACTTACCAGTCCGGATGTGTGCGGGTTCTCCGTTGTCTCCTCCGTGCATGTGGGCGGGCAGGCCCGCCGGTCAGCATGCCCCCTGAACATGTGCAATGTAGATTTTTAATTTTTTAAAAATCTCCTGCTTTTTCGTGGGACCCGGAGTGGCCGTTCCAGGTGTGCCGCAGATCGGATGGCTTCCATTGACTTCAATGGAAGCTGTCTTCGCGGCAAAACTCAGTATGCTGCGGTTTGTTTTCCAGACAATAAGATCCGGAAAACAAACCCGCATGGTTTAATTAAGCTGCGGGCACCCATGAATAGTCTATGGGTGGCTTGAACTCCGGATCATCTGTGTGGGTGGTCCACATGGATCCCAGAATTCAAACCCGCTTATGGACATGAGTCTTTATTAGAAGAGGGATCCCGCAAGATGAATGCCCAAAATAAAACTTGTAAGATATGCTACATAATCTGTTGTAGTTGCTGATCGCCTCTCAGTCTTGCATTTCCAGTTTTGTCAGACTGGATTGGTAACTCTTGGATTGTGTGTTTCGATATAGTCTTGTATGGCTGTGGTTTCTCCAGCTGATAGGCCATGTAAGGGGAAGCGGTGAGCATACGTGACAGCCTGCTAGAAGTTTCCTCCTGGTTACTGAAGCTCAGTCATTTTTTTGTAAAATAGAACGGTGTGGACATGAGCTGCGGATCACAGCTTTTCGGTCCTAAGCAGGGAGTGTTGCAGAGCGCGATACATTTCTCCCATTTATAGCCATCTTCAAGAAACGTGACTGTATATTTATCATATACATGCAATCACAATTATTCCTTGTAACTGAGAAGCATATCATCATTGCAAATTGTATATAATATGTAACATTCTGTTTCTACAGGACAGATAAAGTGAAATGAAAGGCACCAGAGTTGAAAAAAGAAGAAAAAAAAAAATCTTAAGATGCCAGCGCCAACTTATTTGTACATGTTCAAAATTGCAGCCCTTTTTTTTTTCTCTGCACTGATTGTTACGTGACGGTCCCCCAACTGCCTTGTCCCCTTTTCATTGAAACCACTGTGAAATCCATTCCAAACATTGTGAACGCTGACATCGTTCCGCCAGAGGCGGCCCATGGACCGGCTGTTGGCAAGCCAGTTGCCTGGGAATCTTCACACATTTTACAGACTATCATAGTGTTGGGTGGCCTGGGGATTGACGATGTGTTAATTCGGGAGCAGTATGAAGAATGAAATTGGGAGAAGATAATATGGGACTTCTGAAAGGTGCTTCCCATGTTACTAATAAAATGGAAGGTGAATGGGACTGGTTTGTTGTGTGTTTCCTTCTAAAAAAAAATGAAGACTGATATAAGGTTCCTTTAAAAAAAAAAAAAAAAAAAAAATTACTGAAAATTCATTACTGGAAAGAAACCCGGCGAGTCATCAGATGGCAACACAACAGCTGAATATTTAGTTCTTGTTAATGATCCATGAGTGTGCTAAGAAATACATTCATGAAAGGCTGATTTTAGGTTATTAGTCTTCTGTTCTCTCTTCGTTATATTCTTTACATGCCCAGTCTTGAGCTACCACAGTAAGATTTCAGAACTGGAAGCGGATACGGTGCTAAACTGTGAGAACTGCCTGAAATTACAATAACTGCCCAATTTCCGTAATGACGTTACTAAGATCTGAGAGTTATCATACTTTGAATGCCATCAGGCTGCGGCTGCTAACAGGATTCAGTGTTCAAGTGGTTCCCAATGTTAGAAGATGAATAGAAAAGAAATCTAGAATACTAGGACGGTGTTGTGTGCTACCGTGGGATAAAGCGGGGGTTAACTCGTACTTTGAAGGTGGGCTTTTTGGGCCCATGATACATTTATAAGAGAAACTTCAGAGAATGCAATAGGATTCAGAGACGCAATAAAGGAAGAATCAAAGTTTTACTGTTCCCTTTGGAATG
Organism: Eleutherodactylus coqui; assembly: GCF_035609145.1. Taxonomy (NCBI): domain Eukaryota; kingdom Metazoa; phylum Chordata; class Amphibia; order Anura; family Eleutherodactylidae; genus Eleutherodactylus; species Eleutherodactylus coqui. The sequence continues at coordinate 50,313,019 of NC_089849.1, read as the reverse complement.
AAGGTGCCTGATGTGTTGTCTGATGCACGAATTAATGTATATAATGGCTGGCTGGCCTTTTATACACAGATTGCCCTGCAGCTGCAAGTATACAGCTCATGTGTCAAGTGTAGTCTCTGTGAATATCTTTAAAAGTTTTGCTTGTGCGCAATATACATTCACTGTCAAAAAATCCCCCCCCACACACACTTCCCCCCCAGAAGTTGTTCTCGAAATTGAACTAACTTTTCTATATGTGATTATAACATTGATATAAGTGATTAATTACAATATCAGAGAAAAAGCATAACTTATTGCAGAAAACTCACTGCTAGTACGCTGTTGTACCGCCTCTAGCTTGGATACAAGTTGTGATACCGGTGGACATGGAGGCTCTAGTACCCTGTTGTACTACTTCTAGATTGGATACAAGATGTGATACTGGTGGGCATGGAGGTTCTGTACCGCCTCTAGCTTGGATACTTGAATGTTTTATGGGCAGGCATAGAGGTGTGCTGGTTCCGTGTGATATCCTGTAGCATGGAAAACTGAACACTTGAAGAGAGGCTCTAGTACCCTGTTGTCCTGCCTCCAGCTTGGATCCAAGATGTAATACGGACAGGCATGGAGGCTCTAGTACCCTGTTGTACCGCCTCTAGCTTGGATCCAAGATGTGATACGGGTGGGCATGGAGGCTCTAGTACCCTGTTGTCCTGCCTCTAGCTTGGATACTAGATGTGATATGAGTGGACATGGAGGCTCGGTACAGCCTCTAGCTTGGATACTTGGATGTTCCATGGGCAGGCATAGAGGTGTGCTGGTTCCCTGTGGTATCCTGTAGCATATTGGTCCACACTTGCTGTAACTGAGCCCCTAGATCGTGCAAACTCATCGGCTGTCAAAGTTGGCGAACCAGATGGTCCCATACATGTTCTATTGGTGATAAATGTAGCAAACCGGCAGGCCACAAATGTGACAATGTTATGGAGGCATTCCTGTGACCCTTTTGTTATGTGTAACCGAGCATTGTCCTGCTGGAAAATGCCTCTTAAGCCCTGCTATGAGAAGCAACACATGTGGCTGCAGGATGTCCTGCTGTCATTGTACCTCATACCACTACTAAGGGTGATTTGACTGTTGTGTGCGATGGTCCCCAGACCAAAGGCAGGATTGAGGCGATTACTCCTACGTCTCCAGAGACAAACGCAGCCCTCGGTATTGAAACTAAACCTGGATTCATTGCTGAAGACAACCCGATTTCACTCCGTAGCATTCAGATTCATCATTCACGACACCGCTGCAAACGGAGGTGATGGTGGGTATCAAAGGCAGTACACGTTATGGATGCTGTCAGACCAGATGTCCTTCAGCTAAGTGCCTGCAAATGGTTCCGAAGGACACAGCGGCCTGTAACTATGGTGCCCATCTGTCTTTGGATGGCAGAGAACAAAACAGTTGGGCAATTAAACTTATCTCAACTGGTGGTCTGTCGCATGTGTCCTGAGCCCGGTCGCATTGTGTGTGCCCTCATGTATCCACCAGTCCCAACACCTAAGCGACTGGTCAGAACAGAACAGAGGGTGGGCAGATCATTGATACGACCATCCAGCTTCTTGCATTCCAATAATGTGCCCCTCTAAAACTCTGTTAGGCTAGGTTCCCACAGGACGGACATCTTGCGGTTTTGCCGCACCAAAAAACCTAGAGATTTCCACGGGATAAGCGCTGCTTCAAAACCCATGGCAGTTTGCCGCAGGTTTGGAGTGGTTGGGCCGCCGAAATTCCGTTGCGGCTTTCTCTCCCCATAGAGAGGCTGCAACGGAAAAGAAAAAAAAAGAATTGTCGTGCTGCAGCTGTCAGTTCTGCGACGGATTGGACGCCCCGTGTGGATGAGATTTTTGCATGTCCTACTTGCTGTGGGCATACACACAGACGGCTTTCATTGTAGTCAATGGAAGCCGCCCTTCACACTATACTTCCACTGTAGCACAGAGGAAGTATAGCGTCAATAAGCTATACTGCGCATGTGTGCCGGCAATGTCATGCGGGAGCTATGCAGTGGATCTGGAGGGGAGTATGGGGCATTGGAGGGGTGACGTGACGGATTCCGCTTGCGGAGCCCATCACGGCCGTGGGCATTAGGCCTTATTGTTAGTCATCTTTGGAAGCGCCAAGTGATTTTTTTTTTTTTCTCATCTGCATTCTGACATTTGGGTCCACCTTCACGGAGGTGATTATTCAGGATAGAGGAAAAGGCAAGAAAGCTTCACCTATAACTGCTACAGGTTTACCGGGATGTGGAGGTGCTAGTGGGGTATGTACCCCAGAAACCCCACTACACACCAGGTAAGTCCCGTTTAAATTACATCTCTCATCACATTTTTCCCAATGCAGCGCTGTTCTAATCCTTTTCCTTACAAGCTTTACACTACGGAGCGGAATTTTCCTCGTAGGTCTTTATTCCTGCTATTTTGTAACAAATAGGGTTTGATGATAATACAAAGGTTTAGCCGGCAGGCCTTTCCTTTTTAATAGTACTTTGGATTTTTACAATGATTTCTAATAAAATGTAGTATGATTGTTATCTAAGCAACAGTTATACACAATCTAAGAAAAATGGTCATTTTTACGTGGGCTGGTGGGCCCAACTGTTCCTCCAAATGATTGTTCACCCGACGATCCGGCCATGTAAACGGACCAATGATCGTCCAATGAACGACTAAACGCTCATTTGTTGGCTGGTCATGCGAGTGTAAAGAGACTCAGATGCACATTTCTCTTTGTAAACAGGAAGACGTGCAGCTGATCGATGACCGCTTGTATGGGGACCAAAGGTGGCACTATTGACCACTATTCCCAGTAGAGCAGATAATCTGCCTGTAGCCACAGAAGTAACAAGCACTAATAGACATGCTCCATGTCATTCTGTGGTCGTTGGCACGGATAGCTTGTCTAGTTGTGTAAAAGTACCATACCACACAAGCAGTTGCCCCATTCATGTATTTTATTGAGTACATTGAATAAGTATCTACAGTGCAGGGAGAGAGAAAAAAATGAATAGAACTCTTGTATTTAATAGCCTGTAGATCCCCTTTAGCAGCAGTCACTTCCACAAAACTTTAGTATGTACACATAGGTTTGCACAACATTTCTCCCTGCAAATGTTACTGTTCATCAATATTTCTTGGATGCCTTATATGCACAGCACTCTCCAGGTTTTGCCACAACATTAAAAAGGTTCAAATCCAAGAACAGAAACTGCACTCCTTACTTCAACACTGGAATGCAGTAGACCATTTAGCCGGGTCTGTTCCACCCAGCATCACATAGTACTTGTGGGACATCTTCCTGATTTTTAAAGGGGTTGTCTGAGTTCAACAAGCAGTAACAACGTGCTTATACCCGCCTATCCCTGCTCTCCCTGTGTCCGCCGCCACTCCAGGTCTCTCTTCTGATATCACCAATTACACATTGCCACAGCCGGTTTACTGAACATCCTAGGCTTTGCAGCTGATAACATCCCAGCGATTGATTGCTGAGTTCTGCTATTGGCTGCAGCACCTATGACATCCCATAAACCAGGCGGGACTGTAGCCAATAAACAAGCAGCGTAGGACCAAGCAGCGCATAAGAGACAGCGGGAGCTGGGAGAGGTGAGTTTTTAGTCTGTTATGTTACTGCTTGGGGAACTGGTTTTACACTGGACCTAGAACTCGGACAACCTCCTTTAAGGTCACGACTCTTAACTTGGCCATACTAAAACACAATGTGCCTTAGCCATTCTTTAGTTCATTTACTTGTGTTTTGAGTCATTATTGCATCACTCAACGTCTCTTCAGTTTAAGTCATGGACTGTTGCCGATACATTCTTCTGGAAAATGTTTTGATAGACATTAGAAATTGTTGTTCCTTTGATGATCCCAAGATGTCCAGGCGCAGAAGCAGCAAAGTAGCCCCAAATCATAATGCTCCCTCCCTTCACAGTTGGATGAAGTTTTAGTGTTGGTGTACAGTCTTCTTTTTCCTCCCAGACATTGTGCTTTGCATTTGTGCTCCACTTTTTGCAGTTTTTGTAAAGTCTTCTGTAGATCTAGTGTTACCCTTGGATTCTCTTACCTTTCAGAATTGCCCGTTGTGATCTTAACAAGGTGCCCACATCTATGGAGAGCGGCAATAGTCTTGAATATTCTCCATTCTTAGATTGTCTAACCATGGCTTGATGCATACATAGATTTATAGTAATGCTTTTGTGGCCTTATACAGCTTCAAGCATCTCTATAAGGCTCCATTCATATCACACTCTCGTCTCTGTCCAGGGGTTCTGTCAGGGTGTCTGTTTAAATTCATAAAAACAGAACCTCTGGATGGAACCCATCAAAAAAACTGCTGAAAGAGAGACTGAAAGGGCTCTGCTTCAGCAGGTTTCTGTTCATTTCCAGCATTCTGTGCTAAAAAGAAAAGCATAGCAGTCTGCGCTTTTATTCATAGCACAGACTGCCATAAATGAATGGAAGCCTGCTGATAAAGAGACATATTGGTCTCCATTTCAGGAGTTCTCTATAACAGCCTAGATGGATCTTTTGAAATCTGTTTGCATCGGGCAAAGTTCACACTAACCATTCTTTGAGTAAACATTTGTCAGTAACCAGGCTTTAGGTGCCTTTCTTTAATTGGCAAAGCACCTGTGAAATCCAAACTTTAAATCTTATCTCCTTAATTGAAAAACCTTTTGGCAGTTAACTCTTGAAGAAGTCAATTAGGATACTTTTGCACAGTCGATTACGAGCGCCTTGTCCCATGTAAACACGGAACCTGACGACAAGTGAGTGAAAAGTTTGGTTTCTAGTTCAACCAAAAACAGAGCGACTGTTGGCCCATTTAACATCTTAACGGTCACATTAAATATCGAAAATGTATAGAAGTTTTGTTATGCTTTGCTACTTTTGCACATTATAAACAGGTAATTCGAAAAGGTTTTCTTCTTCTTGCAACTATACCATAAGAATTTGACACCCCGTGTCTTCTAAAATAGTTGTACCCTGTGTGGGGGAGTAAGACTGTTCACACCCCGGTGAGGTAGGATACATGCACATAATAATATGAAATGTTTCTGTTGTAGACAAAGAGAATTCTGACATTATCCCCTATGAACTCCCTTTATCACTTATAGATCTATATGTTTATTATTAACTTTTGAATATTATGTGTATTATCACTTAGTACTGTGACCCTGTCTTATATTTATTTTTGCCCCAAAAGAGGCACAGGGTCTTATTTTCAGGGATGTCTTATACTCACCTAGCAGAAGCGGTTCGGGTCCCATCCGCTGGGCTGCAGCGCTCCAGCAGGCTTCAGTGTAGTTCTCAATGTCGACGGAGCATCTCTTGCTGGTGATAGGGCTTGACTACGTCACCTCCAGCAAGTGATTGCTCTGATTGGCTGAGGCAGTTCTCCTGAACCAATCAAAGCCGGCACTCATTGAACCAATCCTAGCCATTCAATTATGTCATTCAATGAGGGATCCGAATGACGCCTACTAGGTGAGTATTGCTAGTGCTTATAGTTCACATCTGCGGCAGCAGCGCCATACGTCTCAATGGCTCAGACAGATACCCGAGCACTGTGCTTTCAATGGGAGTGACGGAAATAGCCGCGCACAGTACTTATCTATTTCCACCATTCAGATGAATGGGGTTATCTCGTGAAATGAAGTTATCCTTCATCCACAGGATAGCGGATAACTATCTGAGCAGTGAAATTCTGACCTCTGGGACTCCCACTGATCACAAGCGTGGTGGTCCCAAAAGTCTTCTAATGAATGGTGCTGTGGTCATACATGTGCACTACTGCTCCATTTCATTAGGGCTGACAGCTAGTGGAGTTCATAGATTTAGCTTGCGTAACCACTCCATTCAAGAGACTTCAGAACCCTCATAATCGGCGAGGGTTTCCATTGTCAGAGCCCCACCAATCAGATAGTTATCCCCTATCCTGTGGATGGTCACAACCTCATTTCATGGAACAACGCCTTTAAGAATTTGAACTGGTTAGTATAAAGCTGTTTGTTTAAGTTAAAAACATCCAAATTCATGTTCTAGATTAACTTCTTGTTTTTGGGAGAAAAAAAAACCCCAACCTATTAAAACCAATTGTGAAGCCATTCCAGAGCCTCCTGTTTGTAGTTACAAATGTGTCATCAGTCATATAAGAGTCATCTGATATTTAAAAATGTTCCATACTTGATGCATCATATAACAACACTGATTCCATGTTCTCGTCTAACCCCTTCCCTCAGATGGGACTGGATTCTTCAAGGGTGCACAAACTTCTTACCTATGTAGATCTGTCGACTTATGCATTATTCCATGATTTCATGTATTAATCGTAAGCGATGCCAACAGGAAACCATTATTGTGAAGTGACATCTATCATCTTCTCAGCACATGTTCTATCTAATTGATGGATCCACTTTTAAAGACTTGTTTCCTGGAAATTGTTTGACTTTGGTGTGAAATGTTCTTCTAACCATGTGTGATAAATGTGCAGTTGTGCTTGAATATGCAGGTTCATAATATGCCTCACTAGTAAATACTTGTTAAAATCAGAAACCCAGTACCAAGAGCTTGAATAGCCTTGGCCTCATGCCCACGGCCAGGTCGGATTCCGACTTCGAAATCTCACAGGGGAATCAGACCCTGTGCCCCGGCATTGACCCCCGCGTATCTGTCAACTGACTTCTTTCTCTGCTCTGTGGATGTGCCGGCTGGCATGCTGCCACACAGGCGCAGCGCAGAAAGTGGCGATGATGCGGATTCGCCACTACTCACAGCGGGACAGACTGTTTCCATTGACTGCAATGGAAGCCGTCAGTGCGAGCCTCGCACTAGAATAGGACATGCTGCGATTTTCCCCCGCGAACAGAAATGGCGTTTTCCTTACATGTCCAATGGGGAGTATATGCTGCGGGATCCGGAGGCGGATGCTCGCTCCGGATCCCGCAGTACAAATACGGCCGTGGGCATTGGGCCTTAGCTTTAATAGGCATCTTTTCATAAGTAGTTGCTTATACAAAGCTTTGCTTCAAGAATCTGGTTATTCATACTGAAATTTAATGTAGGGGTATGTTACCACATGGCAGATTTACAGTGGACTGTATAATGGGAACATCCGCAGTAAATACGCACGGTTGGTGTGGCTTCACAGCAGATTGCCCCGTTCAGTTCAGCTGAAGGGGTGAAATCTGTGTATTTAGACTGGTGTTGCACAGGCGTATGCATATTTGCACGCGCCTCCGTGCCCGAAACAAGGCTTTTTTGCACATGTATCGGCATATTTTACTGTATTTTTTTCAACCCACAAGGCATGTTCATTTGCGCCCGCCAAACAAAGACGCACTGATCTAATTGACTAATGTGTTCTCGTACCAGCGGAATTATTCAGCATTATGCATTTGCACCCCCCCCCCCCCCCTCCCCCATGAACTTCTATGGAGACGTTTAGTGCACAAATGCGTAGAAAAGTAGAGCATGGTGCTGGTACGTTCTGTTTTTTTTCCCCCAAATGAAAATCGTGTGCAAAATACGTAAATGTGAATGAACCCATTGAAATCAGTGGTTCTATTCTCTATGTATTGCACGTGTAAATTTTGCGCTCACATATACGCCTGTGTGACTCCGGCCTTTATGTGGGTTTTTCATACCAAACTGCCACGTGAGAACAAACCCCAAAGGGAGATTCCAGGGAAGAAGAGGACAAGGGGAAATTTACAAAGACCGGCATTTCCAGTGTCGGCCTCGCATACTTTCCACTAGCTCACAGCTCTTCATATAATAGTCACATCTCAGCTTCTCCATACGCTGACACAGAAATGTAGCTAGAGTAGATTTCTGGTATAATTTGTCAGTTTCTGGTATGAATTATACATAAATGTGTTTGCCCGGGGTGGTCATGCCCCTCTGGCAAGCCCCAGCTACCTTTCATGAAAGGGGCAAGACTAGCAAAAAAGTTACAAAAATTTTGAGTAATCTGAACTTGTACTAAAAGTTGTGACTTTTCTGCATCAAAGGTCTGGCATTAAGCGCTTTGTAAATGTCCCCCATAGCAGGTAGTACAGGACATCTCTCTTTGGTGCTCTTCTGTCATTGTACATGGTGATTTACGCTAATATTACATCTCTAATTTTACCCACAGAGGACAAAAACGGAGACCTTCATAAAGCATTTTCTTTTATTTAGCAAATAATTTACACATGAAACATAACCCAGTGGAAAAATGTGAAGGGTGAGAGCTGCACAGGAAACGGAACTCTTTGGACAAGCGTTGTATCGGACTTTGCCACATTAATGACCAAGTTATCTTCTGAACGTGGCCTTGGTGTTGAACGAACACAATTCGCACTGACCACTATAATGGCTGAGGCTGATCTGCCCTCCATTCTGGGTTTTTTCTGTTGATATGATAATATAGGGTATAAATATCATTTATTATACATTATCCACAGGATTTTAGGCACATGACAACTGTTAGACTATGTTCACATGGGGGTGGATTTTCTATGTGGACCCTCTGTAGAGAAATGTTCTGGCATTTACAGTAACAACGAAATGCATGAGCTTTTCAAAATCCCGTCCACATGCAAATCTACAAAGACCTGTGTGAAATTGACAGGCAGTGCAGATATTAAGTGTCAATTATGGCACCGGATTTTGGTTCGCATCCCACCTCTACTAATGAAGTGAAGTCCGCACCAAATGGTAAGGAATGTGTGGTGCGGAAAACTCATAGCAAATTCTGCCCCGTGTGAACATAGCCCAAGCAGTCAACCTGAAATACTGTAAGGACCCCACTGAAAAAAACTATATGTTATGAATCAATCCAGTTTTCCCCAGTCGTCTCCACGACAGCACCAATTGAGATTGCCTCCTCCTGGTAGGACAGGAACATACTGAGAGGTTAAAAGCTCCCCCCCCTTCCCCACTTTCCTCAGTGTCTTCCTGTCCTACCAGGAGGCAGGATCGCTGAGAGGAGCTGGTGGAGAAGCCAGCCAGAACTACTTACCGGCGGATCGGAGGGCAGTGGCTCAGCCTGTCCTCCCTTCCAAGCCAGACGACTCCCGGGACGCCACATGGGGTGGTAACCCCCGGGCCAGGTTCCTCCCACGGCGGCCCATTGGGGGTACAAAGCGGGAGCCTCAGTCCCCCTCGTCCTCCAGGCAGAAGTTACAGCGCGGTGCTCCAGGAAGCCCTTTGTCGGAGGGGGGCGGGGCGCCGCGTCACGTGTCCAAGCGCGATGACGTCATCGCGTCTGCATCAGGAGTGGAGGGGGCGGGGCTTAGCGCAGGAGCGCAAAAATTTTAAAAATAGGAACCTGAGAGAAGCCAGAACAAACCAGCACTACAGGTCGCAGGGTGTCTGCAGCACCGGTACAGAAATGAGTGCTCCAGCCCCAGAGACAGCTGAAACTTCAGCCTCAGCGGCCGTAAGTAGCCAGTGCGGAAAAAATACAATGCAAATATCCAGTATGTTGTGTATGGAAAAATTGCATATTTACCCGCAAAAAATGCTTTGTTTGTCAGGGGCATAAAAAAGACATCCCCCCCAGAACAAAACTGCGAAAATGCGTGGAATGCGGGACGAGACTGCCAGCCACGTACCAGAGGCCTCTATGCAAGGCATGCGTGGCTAGGCTAGTCAGAGAGGAATCGGGGGGATTCCTGGAGGACGTTAGGAAGCTGGTGAAAGAGGAGGTTAGATCAGCCCTAACGTCACAGCCGGCGCCGCCAGCGAAACGCCAGAAAAAGGCGTATGTTCCCGACGAGCCTTCCGATTCCGAGAGTTCGATCGGATCGGAGCAAGAGGAACAGGCGGCCGAGGAGTCCTCAGACGATGAGGGCCAAAAAAGGTCAAGACGACCTAACGGAATTAATTAAGTCAGTCAGGGCTACACTAAAAATGGAACAGCCCACAGAGCCATGTACTCTACAAGATGAGATATTCGGTGGACTAGGGGAGAGGCGCAAGCATACCTTCCCGGTCCACAAGAATATCACCAAAATAATTCAGAAAGAGTGGATGAAACCAGACGCAGGCTCCTTCTCCGCTAGAGGCGTAAAAAGAAGATACCCACTCGAAGAGGAAGTTTGCGCAAGCTGGGAAGAGGTACCTAAGGTAGACGTCCCGGTGGCCAAAGTAGCCAAGAGGACGACTCTTCCCTTTGAAGACGCCGCACAATTAAAAGACCCCATGGATCGCAAAGCAGAGGGCCTTCTAAAGAAATCATGGGAGGCAGCGGCAAACATATTTAGGCCAGGGATCGCAGCCACTTGTGTGGCACGGACTCTGGGGGTATGGTTAGAACAGCTAGAGCTACACCTAACCAATAAGACGCTGAGGGAGCAGATCCTAAACTCCCTTCCGATCCTGCGCATGGCAACTAACTTCCTAGCGGACGCCGCGGCCGAAACCGTCAAACTTTCGGCGAAGGCCACAGCCCGCTCTAACTCAGCCAGAAGGGTGTTATGGCTGAAATCATGGTCAGGCGACCTAGCCTCAAAAAATAAGTTATGCGCCCTCCCGTTCTACGGCCAGTTCTTGTTCGGACCGGACCTAGACAAAATTCTAGAGAAAGCAGCCGACAGAAAGAAGGGGTTCCCCGAAGAAAAACCACAGAGAGGGAAGACCTTTTTCCGGGCTCCAATGCAACAGCCCGAGGCCTACCGAGGCAAGGGCAAGACAGGCCGCTGGAGTTACCCCAAGGAATATCCTCTTCAACCCCCACCAGGGAGAGCTGAAGCAGAGACCCTGACGCCATCCCCGTAGGGGCAAGGCTGGGGAACTTTGTGGATCAATGGGCCGCAATCTGCGAGGGCCCATGGATCCCAAAGATCTTACAGCAGGGATACCAGATAGAGCTGGTGTCCCTCCCCAGAAGAAAATTCGTCATCACGGGAGGCTCAAAAAGACAGTTACACCTACTAAGGCAAAGCGTGCGCGACTTGCAACAACTAAATGCAATATCCCCCGTACCGCAAAACGAGGAAACCCAGGGCCATTATTCCAGGCTCTTCCTAGTAAGAAAACCCTGCGGGAAACATCGGTTGATAGTAAATCTGAAACCCCTGAACACCTGCGTCCGATACAGAAAATTCAAAATGGAAACCATCTCCTCAACGATAAAGTTGATTCCCAGAGGAGCCTACATGGCATCCATCAATTTAAAGGACGCTTATTTCCACGTACCGATCCACAAGGGGTCCCAGAAATACCTAAGGTTCGCAGTGGACATGGGCAAAGGAATAGAGCACCACCAATTCAGATGCCTGCCCTTCGGGATATCCTCAGCCCCCAGAATCTTTACCAAAATTATGGCAGAGGTAGCCGCCTACCTGAGGAAAAAATCGGTCCTAATAGTACCCTACCCGGACGATATTTTAATAATAGCAGAGTCCAGAGAACTCCTAACAAAACACCTGGAGATAGTGCTAGAGCTTCTCCAATCATTAGGATGGATCATAAACTGGGAAAAATACAGCCTAGATCCCGACAAGCAGAAGACGTTTCTGGGAATAACGCTCAACTCAGAATCGCAATGCTCCTACCTACCCGGGGAAAAAATACAAAAAATCCGAAGAATAGTCAAAACCTTCTTACGAAGACGATTCTGCACAATTCGGGAAGCAATGTCTCTCCTGGGAATATTGACATCATGCATTCCAGGAGTGGCATGGGCCCAGGCCCACACCTGAGCCCTGCAGGCCTTAGTCCTATCCTCGTGGGACAAAAGGCAGTCCTCCCTAGGAGCAAGAATGTACATCCCAGGCGGGGTGAAAACATCCCTGCGTTGGTGGGCATCCCCAAAGAACCTGCGGAGAGGGGTTCACTGGCTACAAAACCCAGCCACCCACATCACAACGTACGCAAGCGCCTGGGGATGGGGAGCGCATGTGGGGAACCAGTTCTTTCAGGGCCCCTGGCCTCAGAGGACAAAAGAACAGTCCTCAAATTACAGAGAACTACAGGCAGTATGGCAGGTTCTACAGCAGTTGGGGAACTCGCTACAGAACCGGCATATAAAGATACTGTCAGACAATATCACCGCGGTCGCCCATATACGACACCAAGCGGGCACAAGATCTCCTGCCCTGCAAAGCATCACTCAGAAAATTTTTCACTGGGCAGAGGGCCGGATCCTTTCGATTACGGCAACCCACCTGAAGGGGACGTTAAACCAAAAAGCGGACTTACTCAGCAGGAGGCAAATAGACCCAGGAGAATGGTCCCTCTCCCTAGAGGCATTCAGAATCCTGACCAACCGGTGGGGGACCCCACAGTTGGACCTCTTCGCAACCAGGGAGAACGCCAAAGTAGGCAACTTCTTCTCCCTCCGGCCAGGAGATCGTCCGACAGCAGTAGACGCCCTAGGCCAGGACTGGGGACAAGGGCTGGTGTACGCCTTTCTTCCTATACCACTGATCCCCAGGGTTCTACAGCATTTCAGAACCCAGGTATGCACGCTAGTCCTGGTGACCCCCTTCTGGCTGAAAAGAAGCTGGTTCGGTCCTCTAGCAACATTGAGCGTCCAGGACCCAGTCACCTTTCCTACCTGGACAGATCTTCTATCGCAGGGGCCACTGAACCACTCAGGCCTAGACAAACTCCATTTAACGGCATGGCTCTTGAGGAATCCTCACTAAGAGAGAAGGGATTCTCAGAGAGAGTAGTAGAAACCGTAATGTCCAGTAGAAAAAAGACGACTCACCGGATCTACCAGAAGCTTTGGAGAAGGTTTTCCTCATGGAGACAGGGAAGGGATCGCGGGGATTCTATCCCTGACACTCCGCTAATCTTAGAGTTCTTGCAGGAGGGCCTAGAGATAGGCCTCTCTCCAAGCACCCTAAAGGTCCAGGTCTCAGCCCTTAGCGCCATTTGTGACATAAAGTTCGCAGACGACAGATGGGTCCACAGGTTCCTAACAGCAGCAGCTAGATTACGGCCCAGGCCCATAAATCTTTTTCCGGACTGGAACCTTAATTGGGCTCTAAGGGCCATGACAGCGGCACCGTTCGAACCGATCGAGGCACTACCCATAAAAATGCTTACAATCAAAACCATTTTTTTAGTAGCCATCACTTCCGCAAGACGGGTTAGCGAGCTACAGGCCTTGTCCATCCGCCACCCGTTCATGAAAATCGCAGACACCAAACTAGTATTTAAAATGGTCCCTGCTTTTTTGCCAAAGGTAGTATCAGAGTTTCATAGGTCCCAGGATATAATAATCCCCTCATTTTTCAGTAATTCAAAGAACGAGGAAGAAAAGACCCTAAGCTGCCTGGACGTTAGGAGAGCAGTCCTAGCCTACTCCAAGCACCCGTACCTTCCCCCCCTAAGAAAGTAGTATAGTATATAATTTCCAAAAAAAACCCGGTTAAGGGAAGAATTTTAAGTTGAGCTCCTGCCCCGGCAATTCGTTAGAATCCACTGAAAAAAGTGGGGAAGGGGGGGAGCTTTTAACCTCTCAGTGTGTTCCTGTCCTACCAGGAGGAGGCAATCTCAATTGGTGCTGTCGTGGAGACTACTGGAAACCCGATTATCGGGTAGGTATAATCTATTTTTTTCCTATTGCTGACACATTTAAAGGGGTTGTCCCACTATTAAATAATGTTTGTATACACAATAAAAAATGGACACGGTTTTCCAAATACATGATGTCAAAAATGTTCCAGTGAAGACTTGAAACATTTGTAGCTACTGATAATCTACGCTGCTTGGGTGGATTCAGGACAGAATCAGTCTCCTTCCCCCTCTAGAAGCTTACAATATAGTGGCTTCTTACTTTCCCAATCGAACTTTACAAGCCTAACAAGTTGGGGAAGAGCATAGCCTGCGAAGTACAGTAGCATGGGAGTATAACTGCAAGACTCCTTAGCTTGTTGGGATTGTAAAGTATGAAAGGATTATATTATTAGCTGCCTGATGGGGAAGGACAGAGATTTTGTTCAAAGTCCAACCCTAGTAGCACAAATTAGCAGCGAAACAAAGGGGGTCTCATGGAAGCAAAAGAAGTGCAGCCTTTCAGGGTCTTTAGTATGAAGTTGATGTATGGGATAGCCTATTCAATTTGGTGGCATTCCCTATTGGCAGATTATCTTTTTAGAAGTTAGAGGATCACACCAGGACTACGCCTTCTTTAAATGAAGCTGGCCTGGCAATCACCTGATGAAAATTGCATCCAGCCATGCAGTTCTTGTAAATGTAGTATTTCATGGCTGCTATATTCAAGGGTCCTAATGATGCTGATAACAGATGAGTGTATTTCATACATACTAATGCATCCATAATAGAAACTAGCCTCCTGGGCTGACCGCAGGTCCCCTGACCCAAACTCTGAGCATCATAGCAATCTATGATACGCAAAGTTTTGGTCAGGAGACCCATAGTTAAGCCGGAACACTCATTTGTATTACAGATACATAAATGAGAGCTGTGCTTGCAATTACAAGTGCTGGCCACTACACCAGCGTCGGAGTATCTGCTTCAGCTCCGACCCTTGTGTATTTGCTGCACTGTCAGCAGCTGCGCAATCAGCTGATCGGTTTGGGTCCTGTGTGCCGGACGATCAATTATTGATGTCCTATTCTGAGGATAGGTCATCAATAGTATTTTCCCCAGAAAACCCCTTTAATGTTAGTATTATGCATTTAAGGAAGCATTCAGACGACCGTATATCGGCCGGGTATTCACGCCGGCTGATATACGGTGTCTCTCTCTGCAGGGGGAGGAGGCTGGAAGAGCTGGCAGCAGTGCTCTGAACTCCCGCCCCCTGTCTGCCTCCTCTCCACCCCCTCTCCGCCCCTCTGCACTATTTGCAATGAGAGGAGGCGGGGCAGGGCTAAGTTCTGGGAATTACCTCCGCCCCCGCCTCTCCTAATTAAAAATAGTGCAGGGTGGTGGAGAGGAGGTGGAGAGGAGGCAGAGAGGGGGCGGGAGCTCAGAGCACTGCTCCCGGCTTTTCCAGCCTCCTCCCCCTGCAGAGAGAGACACCGTATATCGGCTGGGCGTGAAGACCCAGCCGATATATGGTTGTCTGAATGCACCCTAAGGGTGCCTGCCCACTAGCGATATTTTTTCTTACGATGCGAGAGCGATGATTATGAAACCAATGATTTTCAATGGTTTTATACTCATTTGCGATTTTTACTCTCAAGCCTCGCAGCACAGACAAAAAATCTGCGATATCACTCAGTGTTTTCAATGGGGCCGGCAGCAACAGCGCCAGCCCCATTGAAAACATAGGGAGTACATCACTGACTTCTCCCACAGCTGTGACAACTATGGCAGAGCGTTCCTTAATCCCTGCGAGGATAAAGGAATCCTCTGTCACAGCTATGGCAGAAGTCTGTGATGCAATCCCATTGCTTTTAATGGGATAGGCACTGCTGCAGCCCCATTGAAAGCAGTGAATTGCAGGCAACCCCCACAGCGATGATTTTCAGGAAAGGGCTTGAAATTTAAGCCCTTCCTTGAAAATCATCCCTAGCTGTAAAAAAAAAGAGTAAAAAAAAAATTATACTCACCTAGAAGAGCCGTCCGGCTTTTCTGTGTTCTGGAGGCCGGAGATTGAAAAATCCCCACTCCCCAGAAAGCGCTGGTCTCATTGGCTGAGCGCTCAGCCAATCACAGTCAGCGCTCAGCAATTGAATGACAGCTGAGCGCTGCCTGTGATTGGTCACAGCGCTCAGTCAATCACAGGCAGCGCTCAGCGATTCATTAATTCAATGAGCTGAGCAACAAGACTGCCGTAGCCAATCCCTGGCCTTAGGAGTCACATGCTGCGGCCAGTGATATACTACTGTATGTCACCTCTCCAGGAAGATAAATAGAGGACAATAGGGACCACCAGAGCATCGGTTCTAGCACTGCAGGTTTAACAGGTGAGTAAGCTTTAACTTGTTAAATTCTCGAACAAATCCTTGAACAATTTTTCCTGAAAATTCACTGACAGCAAACAGAGATCCTGAAAACAACAATAAAATTAATAAACTGTATTTACAGAAATTCATCGCCATGTAAAGATCTCAAAATGATTTGGCCCTAACAGACCGAGAACGTAAATCAGTGTTTCCTAGTAAATCCATAAGCCACTTATTAAAGAGGTTATTCCAGCAAGAGATTAACTATATGAGCAGTGAGGGTCCAGCGCTGGGTTTTCTCCATTGACTCCAAGAATGAGAGGCTCTGGTGTCCCCGAATGAATGGAGTGATATCCATGCTTATGCATCATAAATCCATTAATTTCAGTGGGGCTGCTAGAGATATCCAAGTGCTTGAAATCGCTCCATTCATTCGGAGCCCCTGTTCTTGGAATTGGTGGACCGCCAGATAGTTATGCCCTATCCTGTAGATAGGGATTAACTACTTTTGATGGGACAACTGCCATAAACAATATGCGATGTCCAACAATGATAAAGTAGTATGTACTTACAGGTTCACCAACAATGATGCCAGTGTGTTCCTCAGGGTCCTCTCGTTTAGCTCACCATCACTTGGGTACTGTGCCCCTGAATCATCTTGTCTGTACAATATGGAGACAAAAGGATGATCATGCCATTGAAAAGTTAATCTAAGGTTTCCCAGCCTTCTAGAATACTTACCCTAGTCGTTTCCCTATCATGTTCTGCAGGTATCGTCTGGCTGAAATTTGTCCCAGGAACTTTCTATAGGTGTTGGTGAATATAGCATCTACATGTCTCTCCATCCTAAGGGTAAGACACCAAACTGCAAACATTGTGCATATATAATACATGGAAGATGTAGTGCATGCACCCCTTGTACGTGGTGCAATTAAGTCACCTTTTCTCTGAAAGACCTCGAACAAATCCCTGCGCCTCATCAAGCGACCAGTCTTGCACGGGGCCTCTCTCCATCACTGGTAGATTTATATTTCTGCTGGATTTAGATGATTGATCATAACTGCAAAGAAAGCATAAAAGGCTTATCGCTGTGTGTGTTGAGTATAGGAAGGTCATTAGTAGAGATGAGCGAGCATACTCGGTAAGGGCAATTGCCCGAGCGAGCATTGCCCTTAGCGAGTACCTGCCCGCTCGAGAGAAAAGATTCGGGTGCCGTTGCAGGGGAGAGGTGAGTTGCGGCAGTCAGCAGAGGGGAGCGGGGGGGGGGGAGAGAGGGAGAGAGAGATCTCCCCTCCGTTCCTCCCTGCTCTCCCCCGCAGCTCCCTGCCTGCTGCCGGCACCCGAAAATTTTCTCTCGAGCGGGCAGGTACTCGCTAAGGGCAATGCTCGCTCGAGCAATTGCCCTTAGCGAGTATGCTTGCTCATCATTAGTCCTTAGTAAATGTTCAGGAGTCAGGACTTTCCCCCTTGGAAACCACAGTTGGCTTTTGAGCATTTCCACATTGGTCTTACAACAGGGGTGTCAAACTTAGCTTAATTCCCATTAATTTGCATTGGGGTATTCAGACATGTGTTTTTCACAGGTTTATTCTGCGTGCATGAAAAAATATTGCAACATTTCCTAAATTGGTCTGTATTGCAGACCAAAATTGACCATTAAAGTCAATGGAATTGCGTAAATATGCAGTGGATATGCATGATACATGCGTAGTCACTGTATATTTATACAAGAAGGCATGAGAAATCTATCAGACTTCTTGCGGTTTTTGGCACATGAAAAGCACAAGAAAGTCTAAATGCGCTGTGTGCACAATTGCGGTCAGTGAAAACGCTGCGTATTTCATGGACTGCAACTGTATACGCCGTGTGAATGAGCTTTAAGTATAACTACTCATTAACATGGCCATGGAGCTGTATGCACTATGATGGGGTTTCTCCCCTTCCACCTCTTTAGCTTCCTACATTGGAGGATGGCTAGGATGCTCGGGTAGAGCTGTGCCACCACCTGTGAGTTGCTGAATAGAGCAGTATGGAGGTGCGTGCCAAAGCTCAGAATCCAAGATGGCACCCAATCCTTTGCTGATGCTGCCCCCTCTGCCAAGCACTGGGGAAAGTAGAGAGCCGGTCCTTCTGCATCCATACTTTGTTGCGGGCCGCATAAAATGATGTGGTGGGCCAGATTTGGTCTACAAGGCTTGAGTTTAACACGTGTTCTACAACATCAGCAAGGCTGAACTTCTGACAATCTAACCAAACTTCTTATAAAGTAGATACTTTATAGATTCCGTGTAGATTCCCCCAAAATAAAACCCTATCTTATATTATTTTTCCCCCCAAAAGAGGCACTAGGTCTTATTTTTTGGGGTTGGGTGTCTTATACTCACCTAGCAGGCGCTATCTGGGTCCGTCCTGCTGGCCTCCGGCGCTCCTGCAGACTTCTGTGTAGCCCCCAATGCCAACAAAGCATCTCTTGCTGGTGACAGGGCTTGAATACCCTACCTCCAGCGAACGATTGCTGTGATTGGTTCACAAGTGCTGCCTCAGCCAATCAAAGCCAGCGCTCGATGAACCAATCATAGCCATTTAATAATGGCATTCACTGAAGAGATGATTCAATGATGTAATTCCGCTGCAAGAGCACACTTTGTCACCATGGGTGGTGCAGTGAAATATCGCCCATGGACAGGAGGCCTAAATTGTTCTTGATTGACTGTTTTTGTTTGCAAACAGCTTAATGTTTGTAAATGTGCAAAATAAACTGAATATGCAATGGGGATGGAATAATTGTAATTGTAACTGTATACCTCTCACACCAGCAGTACCGTCACCTATTGCCAACTTTACATAATAATATTAAATTAGTTTGCCCATTTTGTGGCGCAACACAGATGATGAAAGGAACAGAGAGTGATCATAAGACAGAGAGCAGCAGAGAACACTGAGCCCCGTGTCATGAGGATGCACTTAACTCACCGTGTCAAAGACAAAGCCTGGAGAGTTGTACAAGTGCTTTACAATAATCCTCATTTCGCCTTTACGGTATCTATTCTGACATGATCATCAAACTGAGACTGGGAACAAAGTCTTACTTCTTACAATTTAAAAAGCTCATTTAAAGTATTCATAGGCTATTAGAAAAAATAACTTTAGTGCCAACTTAAAGCAATGGCCGTTCAGACAACACATTGTTCGCCACTGACATGTACAAGCGCCATAAATGTCTATGCTCGTTCGCATTAACATTTTGCTTTCAGTTTTTAATGGACCTATTTAAAAAAAATGAAACTGATAGCAAAACTGATTTAAAACAGAACCAAAGAGAAACCACAGTTTCCATTTTTGTAAATAGATCCAGTAGACAGATCTGTCAAAAAAGACCATTTCTATCAGTTTGTTTCCTTTTTGTTCTATTTACATCCTTCTAACAGATCCGTTATTTTCTTCTCTTAATTCTTCCTTTCTATGCATGCTCATTTAACAATGGATTCATGAAACTGACAAAAAAATGGAACCAAATGTTAACCTTTCCGTTCAGGTCCTTCAGTTAAAAAAAAAAATGATGGAGAACAAACGGAACAGAACTAAACTGAGCATAACTGAAGTTCAGAAAATCCCACTGAGATCCATGGGAAGTGAAATGGAACCTTTTTTTCCTGCTCCTCAGGCTTCATTCACATAAACGTATATCGGACGCACTTTTATGGCCTGCCGATGTACGCTGCCCATCTTATGCATTGGTTTACAATGCATCAGTTCAGATGGGCGTATAGCTGTGGCATAAAAGCATCCAGCTGGCCAAGATAGCATATACAGTGCGCATTTTGGCTGGGTGCTTTTACCCCGCCCAAGAAAGATAGTTCATGAACTATCTTCTGGCCGGAATACGTTGGACGCTGCCATAGACTCCTATAGGAGCCTATGACAGCTGCCGGAGAAAGGAGGTGGAAAGGAGTTTAGCAGCATGTCCGCTAAACTCCCTCCCCCTCCCCTTTTCCTCTGCAGCCCTGCCTGGCCGTTTGCAATCGGAGGGGCAGGAGCTAGTTGCTAAGCTCCCTCCCCGTCTCACACCCTCCCATTGCTGGAAGCCAAAAAGAAGCAATGAGGGGTGGGAGCTTAGCACAATAGCTCCCACCTCGTCCTGCCTCCTTCCCTTGCCAAAAGCCGGCGAGGGAGTGGAAAGGGGGAGGCTGAACCATTATCGCTCACTTTCGCTCATTTGACCAATTTTTTTGACCAATAATCGCTCCGTCTAAAAGCACCTCAATACAAACAATCTCAGAACAAACTAGAATAAATTAGTTGTTAGCGCAATATGTAACATTCTTATGTCTAGTAACAACCGTCTATGTCCATGATGTGATGCAGCAGAGATCTACTTGGAGTGCAGATAAACCTGTTTCCCGCTGTACCTACGTATGCTAATTTCCAGTTCACATATACAATCAATCTAGTTGAAAAATTTGAGTAAGGATCCTCTTACAAGGAGAAATTAATCGTTGGAACAAGTGAACGAGTTATTTGCGTTCAAACGATGTAGATTTACACGCGTAGATAAAAGTTTTCATTTTTCGTTATTTGCTTGTTCTGTTGATCATTGTTCCGGTAGGTTACTATGGCAATGCCTGGGAATGGTTTGCGAACATCAAAAGAATCTCCTCTTACAAGCAACACCTGGCAAATGAGGAATGATGATGAAATGAACGACGAATGAAAAGCGAATGAATTGTCGTTCGTTACCCAATCAATGTTCATGTTTATACTGAACGATTACACAGGTCTGCGATGAAAAAATTGTAGCATATTTAATTAGTGGGTTTAACAGTATTTGTTGTGCTGATTACGGTAAAAATAGTGAAAAAATTTCATCCCCCCTAGATAAGTCACAAATTTCACCTAAAATTTTCTTATTTTCAGGGTTTTTCAGGTTCGGTACGACAACGAATCTAAACTGTCTGCTAGGCGTGACCTTGACTGCAGTCAGTGACTCAGTGTGGAGCCAGCCACTGTGGTGGACGCATCAAACAGTTTTGTGATACGGTATTTAGAAGAAATGGCTACTAGAAGATGTGTCAACTCTCCTAACTGTTTCTGTTATATTTGTGGGTCTTATACCGTCAAGAAGCAACAAAGGAACA
Source organism: Eleutherodactylus coqui (assembly GCF_035609145.1). NCBI lineage: Eukaryota > Metazoa > Chordata > Amphibia > Anura > Eleutherodactylidae > Eleutherodactylus > Eleutherodactylus coqui. Next base: position 50,291,998 of record NC_089849.1, on the reverse strand, counting down.
TTTCTAATTTTGTTCAGAAGGTGTATTTTGCATACTTTGGTATGAAATTAGGGGACCAAGATAAATCTTGGGCTCCCCATATAGTGTGTTCTGTGTGTGTTGAAGAACTGAGACAATGGTTTCAAGGTAAGAAGAAATCATTTCGTTTTGGAGAACCCATGGTTTGGAGAGAGCCTAAAAATCACAGTGATGACTGTTATTTTTGTTCTTGTTCAGTGCAAGGTTTCAATGTAAAAAACAGGAAGGACATTTCATACCCAACCAACATACGTTCGGTTATTCGCCCTGTTCCTCATGGACCTGACTTGCCTATTCCTTCACCTCCAGATACCCTGGACAATATTTTAGACGATTTAGACCAAATGTCACATAGTAGCAGCGATAATGATGACAGCTATGATCCAGGTACCAATGACCCTGAACTTTTCTCTCAATCAGACTTGAACGATTTAGTACGAGATCTGGGCCTACCAAAGGATTCAGCAGAAGTGTTAGGGTCTAGACTTAAAGAAAGACATATGTTAGCCTCCGGTGTTTCATTTTCATGGTACCGACTTAGAGAAAAGGAATTTGTCCCTTTTTTTACACAAGAGGGTGAACTAGTTTTCTGCAACAATGTACCTGGAATCATGGAAATGTTCAACATAACGTATGACCCAGAGGAATGGAGACTTTTCATAGATTCGTCAAAAAGGAGTTTGAAAGCCGTACTTCTTCACAATGGTAACCAATATGCTTCTGTGCCTGTTGGACACTCAGTCCATTTGAAAGAATGCTACGAAAATCTTGGGTTTGTTCTTAATAAGCTCAGCTACTCTGACCATAAATGGACCATTTGTGGGGATTTGAAAGTTATTTCCATGTTACTAGGTCAACAAAGTGGTTACACAAAGTTTCCATGTTTCCTCTGTGAATGGGATAGCCGTGACAGGAAACAACACTATGTCAAGCAGACCTGGCCAATCAGAAAGGCTCTTATTCCTGGAGTTAAAAATGTTGAAAGACAAAGTTTAGTGGATCCTAAAAAGATCTTACTTCCACTTCATATCAAATTGGGACTAATGAAACAGTTTGTGAAAGCATTACACAAAGAAGGAGAGTGTTTCAAGTATCTTTGTGAACAGTTTCCTGGTCTATCAGATGCTAAGCTGAAAGAGGGAGTCTTTGTTGGGCCTGACATAAGAAAACTTTTAAAAGATGAAATCTTTGTCACTAAAATGGAAATGGAAGAAAAAAATGCCTGGAATTCATTTAAACTGGTTGTAACAGGCTTTGTTGGAAATAAAAAAGACCCAAACTACAAAACTTTGGTTGCTGAATTGTTACAAAACTACAAAATCTTGGGCTACAACATGAGTGTCAAAGTCCATTTCCTTCACTCACATCTGGACTACTTTCCAGAAAATCTTGGGGCTGTAAGTGAGGAACAAGGAGAACGTCTCCATCAAGATCTAAAAGAAATGGAGCGCAGATACCAAGGTCGATGGAATGTCAACATGATGGCAGACTACTGTTGGATGTTAAAAAGGGAAAATTCACAAGAACACAGCCGAACAAGTACCAAAAGAAGCTTTGATGGAAAAAGAAAACGTTTTTACAAAGACTTATAATAACTTTGCAACACATGTGTATCACTATATGCTTATTTTAGCTAGGTTTTGTTGGGTTTTTTTGCTTTTACTTCATGTTAAAATAATAAAAACAAATAAAAACATTTCCGTTTTTTGTATTTTTTTCAAATACTTCAACTTTATTTTGTAGGCAAGCCTTACGCATGATAGAAAAAAACCCATGTCATTTTTTAAATCTGTGCAAAAAACTACATAAAGATGATTTAACAAAATCAAAACAATTTTTAAAGTTTTTTTTGCAGACCTGTGTTATCATTCATTTTTGCATGCTTCGGCCATTATTTGAACTACACTCATTTGTGTAAAAGGGCCCTTACTTTGTAAATACATGACATCACTTATAGCGTACTGGTTGTGTTCCCGATTCTGGTGGTTCGTTAAGGAGACCGTTGACCAGCAGAGCTTCTATAATGCAGTATGGGAGTCTGTGTCAAATTACTAAACAGTGCCAAGTGTATAGACTATACTTCTAAGGGGGGTCTCACACGAATGGATTCTAATTGCAGAAACCGTGACCGGCATCTGTGTGGAGGATCCGCGGCAAAACGCGGGTATTGGAAGGAATGAGCTTTTGATTTTCTTCAGACTCGCAGATACAAATTTATATTCCGTGAGTGGAAGAAAAATCGCAGCATGCTCTACTTTGCCACGGACTCTGGTGGACAGCCTCCATTCAAATCAATGAAGGTCATCTCACCCACAGCCCATACTTGTGTCATTGCTTAGCAACGGTGCAGGAAATACAAACATTGAAAAAAATAAACAGTACTGTGCATGTCCAACGGTGACCCGCTGTGGTCATCCGCAATACAGAAAAATCATGCATGCAGTGTGACCGACCTAAGAATGCAAATCACCATAGCAGATACTGAACAAGCAGGGAGATTTCTGCACTGAAGCCTGAATGCATAGAAATCACAGAAAAGATTTGCATTCTTAACATCTGTCTCATTCCACCATTTACAATAACTTTTCAACATGTTCAAAAATAGCCATCATGGTAAATGATGCTTCTGATCAGAAGAGGAAACAAAAGGTGACAATCTCTACCAGGCATTAGAGAACCCATAGTAGTTGTTACAAATGTTCCCTCTAACACTAGTCAGTAGGTCATTTAGGGACCTTTATCCTTTGATAAAGGGCAATCCCTAAATGATAAATATTACCATGTAAAAGATAAATATTGCCATGTAGTGCACAAATAATTAGCAATACAGCAACAAATACACAGTGTACAACATCTGTACAGTGTTATACAGTGTCAAGATAATTCCATCGAATATCTAGATGAGTGATGGCAGGCTATAAAATGTATAGGCCTCTTGACAAGGCAAAAGTTTTGTGTTGTCATTTTCAGGAATCCTGTGTTTTCCGATGACTCATGTCCTATTTCCTACCATGGGTGTATTGTTCGTCAGGGAGCAGCACTTGCTGACATGCAGCTCACTTCTTTGGAAAAGGCGGGGCTCATTTATCAAAACTGAATAACTGGCTTCAGAAGTGTTTAGAGGTAGTTGGTTGGCACTTTCAACATCTTCTGTGACGTCTCTGAGCTTACCAAGAATCAAGGTAGGTGTCAGTATTTACTGTGAAAAAAAACGATGTATATCGCCCCAGATTTATTAGATTATATCCATTAAGGTAGAAACTCTCACATGTACAAACAGAAACCTAACACACCGGAGTGGCTGGAAAATGCGAGAGTAAGTGATTTTTGGTGGCGCAGATATGCAGCGTATTTGCATGACTGAAATGCCCTTATACCTGTGTTAATGAGTCCTAATAGTGACCACCATAGTAGCCGCAGTAGTAACAGTGACCCCCATACTGGTCCCAGTAGTAACAGTGACCCCCATAGTGGCTGTAGTAGTAACAGTGCCCCCATAGTGATAGTGACCCCCATAGTAGTCCCAATAGTAACAGTGGCTCCCATAGTGGTTCCAGTAGTAAAAGTGACCACCATAGCAGCCAAAGTAGTAAATGACCCCCTTAGTGGCCCCAGTAGTAACAGTGTCCCTCATAGTGGCTCCAGTAGTAAGTGACCCCCCTTGTGGCCCCAGTAGTAACAATGTTCTCTATATTGGCCCCAGTAGTAATAGTGACCCCCATAGTAATCCTGTGGATGCTACCTGGCCAGAGACCAATAGCAACCTCCCCTATTGGCCTTTGGCAAGGCAGTATCCCTACAGGCTTTAAACTCACCCCACCTGCAACTCCAGTGTCTGGCGGCAGCCACTGTTGAGTCTGTGACTGCTGACCTCTCACCTCAGTGCAGACTTCAGTGGTCAGAAGAGATAAGAGGTCACAGATTCTACACTATGCCACCAGATCGGAGCTGCAGCTGAACAGAATTCCATTAAGGGGGTTATCCAGGCAGCGCCCAGTGGGATGCACCAGGGTCAACACTGAAGTGCTGCCCTGTGTAGCGACTGGCACTCATAATTGCTGGTACAGCTCTCATTGAAATCAATGGGTTTCCAGCCAGCAATTACAAGCTCAGCTCCCATGAATTTCAATAAGAGTTGTGCCTGGAATTATCCAGCCAGGATACAGAGGTTGGAGCAGCGTTTCCGCTCTAAACCCGGTGTATCCCAGCAGGCGCTGTCTGGATAACCCCTTTAAGGTTTAATACATGGCCGGCGAGCCACATAAAATGAGGTGGCAAGCCTGATTCAGCTTGCGGGCCTTGTGTTTGACATGTGTGCCCTAGAGCCAGACTAATTAAATTGGAATCTGGGATCTTGCATCCTGAGGTCAAGCACTTTAGCTATTACTCCTTGGCTCACAGCAGCTATAGTAGGTTGGATTACCTATTTATATCGCATAGCCTCTTAGATTTAGCACCTAAAAGTTCGACTGGTAGGATTGTCTGGTCGGACCACGCACTGGTCTACAGGGCACTAACGAGGAGAGAAATGGGGTTCGGGCAACGCAACCGACATCTGAACAATAACCTCTTGGGAGACCCGTGCTGCCTGAACGAGATACGCCAGGCTATCGAAAACTTCGTAGAAATTCACAGAACAGACTAAACGGCTCCACCTATAAAATGGGAGGCCCTGAAATGTATTCTGCGAGGAGGAGTGTTTATATCCCACGGTGCTAGGCTCAAGAGAGAGAGGGCGGGTAGACTACTGGACCTGTTGACAAAATTAGATATCACAGAGCAAGCCACCCCAACCCTGAGTGCAGAAATTTCTCTATTATGTCAGAAGATCCTGGCAATCATGGACCAAGCTACCCTATGTGCTAGAGATAAAATGAGAGAAGGATACTACGAGTACGGAAACAAATGTAGCGCCTGGCTAGCTAGGTCACTTAACCCGCGAGAATCGCACTCATACATATTTGCACTAAATTCCTCTGGAGGGGAGAGAGTACATGCCACCACGGAGATAGTGGAATGTTTCCATAAATATTATAAGGAACTCTACAATATTCGCCGTGGCAACTTAGATCTTGGGGGGTTAGGGGACACAGGAATGGTGTCCTACTTGGATGACCATGGCCCGGATCCAATCTTCAGTGGGGAGTCTGCGGCACTTGAGGTTGACATCTCGGAGCAGGAGATCCTAGAGGGAATCCAGAAGCTTTAAAACAGTAAAAGCCCAGGCCCAGACAGCTTTACACCTACCGGGTTTTCGGGGGAGGCTTGAAATATAAGGCCTCCCCCAAAAATAGGACCAAGTTAAAGTGCCCCCCCCCCCTCTCCCTCTCCCCCCCCCCCCCAAAAATACTCACCTGGTCCGTGGCGTCCCAATGCCTCCCAATGGTTTCCGGCGGCACTGCAGTAAACTTCGTCCTTCTCGTCTCATCACTGAATGGCTGTGATTGGCTCAACGAGCGCCAGCTGTGATTGGCTGCTGGCGCTCGATGAGCCAATCACAGCGCTCGCTTTGTTGGAGGCAGGGTATTTAAAGCCCTGTCACCAGCAGAAGCTCAGCTGTGAGACGAGAAGGACGAAGTTTACCGCAGCACTGCCACGGGAGACCATCAGGAGGCATTGGGACGCTGCGGACCAGGTGCGTATAAGACCTCCCCCCTGAAAATAAGACTGTGCCCTTTTTGGGGCAAAAATTAATATAAGACAGTGTCTTATTTTGGGGGAAACACGGTAGTTTTTTAAAGACTTGCAGGGATCTACTGGCTCCTCTACTCTTTCGCTCCTTCAACGCTATTTCTGAGTCTTTCCCATTTTCCCCAGGCGTTGCAGGCAATTATAATGGTTATTCCAAAGCCTGGTAAAAACCCACTGCAGTGTGGGAGTTATCGGCCAATTTCCCTTTTAAACGTGGACGCTAAAATCTTTGTTAAAATTATCACCTCCTGATTGCAGCCCTTCGTGCCAGGGCTGACTCATGAAGACCCGGTGGGGTTTGTCTCGGGCCGTGAGACGCGAGACAACACCATACGGACCCTATCTCAGATTGGAAGGGCCCAGCAGGAAGGAACACCCCTGTGCCTTCTTTCGGTGGATGCCGAAAAGGCGTTTGACCGGGTGGAATGAGGCTTCTTGGAAGTCACTCTTCAAAAAATAGGGTTTGGGCCTAGGCTGCAGAGCTGGATCATGGCTTTATATAATGGTCCCACCGCACGGACATGAGTCAATGGTAGACTTTCATCTCCGGTAGACATCAGCAATGGCACAAGACAGGATTGCCCCCTGTCACCCACCCATTACGTCTTAGTCATGGAGTCCCTTGCAAATGCTATAAGACGGAACCCAGGCTTCCCAACCCCACAATCTGACCACAAGCTTGCATCATTCGCGGATGACCTGCTCGTTTACCCTCAAACTAGCCTCCCAGCTATATTACAGGAATTCAAAAGATATAGTCAATTTAGCAACTTTAAAATAAACATCAACAAATCCAAAATCCTAAATATAACCCTCCTCCCCTCGGAAGTCGCCCGCCTAAAACCTTGATTCCCGTTGAAATGGAGAGAGGACCATATCAAGTATCTGGGTGTCCATATTTCCGCCAAGTTGGATGACTTGTTTAATCTTAACCACGGGCCCCTCTGCTCCTTGCTGGAGAGAGACCTGGAGAGGTGGCGATCTTTGACCTTGTCGTGGTTTGGCAGAATCAATGCGAGAAAAATGAATGCCCTCTCCATTACCTGTTCCAGTCCTTACCGATTCAGGTACCAAAAAGCTTTTTTACACGGCTTAGAAGAGCTTTGGTGAAATTTGTATGGAATGAAACTAGACCCAGACTGAGTTACAAAATCTTAACGCAAAAAAGGTGATGGGAGGAGTGGGGCTCCCGGACCTCGCAAAGTATCATAAAGCGGCATTGAGCAAGTGCATACTTGATCTACTGCTCAGAAGATCTTCAAAATGGTGGGTTGAGCTAGAGCAGGATTCTGCCCCTTTTAAAGGTCAAGGCGTGTTCTGGCTAAGGGGAGGCGTCGGGCGCGGAGGGATTGCGGTCTTTCCGCTCCTAGGGTCTATTTTGAAGCAATGGGATGGGCCCTGGACAACTCTGGTGGGTAATCCGGACTTTCCGTTGGGTACGCGAGGTCTACCCTTCCTGGGTAGGATGGGAATCCCCGTCCCTAGAATTCGGGATGTAACCACAATGGGTGGAATTAAACCAATTGAAGCACTGTTAGGGGAGGGGTGGCCATTGGCCAGTGCGTGGTTCCAACACCTACAGTTAAGCCACTTTATCCAAACTCAAGACCAGGTCTCGGAGGTATTGCGTCAGTCCACCCCCTTTGAGGAGATGTGCGCTGCGTCCCCTGAACGGAAGGGGGAGATTTCCGCAGTCTATGGCATATTGGTAGCTGGGGATGTGCTAGACGATGGGGTGAGTTTCAGAAGAAGTTGGGAGAGAGAACTGAGCCAGCATCTCAAAAAAAAGCGACTGGGCCAAATCTCTTATCATGACCCACAAGATGTCTGTCTCAGGCAAGTATCATGAATTGAATTACAAAATCTTATCTAGGTGGTATTGCACCCCGTTACGCTTGGCCAAGATGTATCCCAATGTTAGCAGCAATTGCTGGAGGTGCCTGAATAGCCTAGGGTTGATGATCCACATCTGGTGGTCTTGCCCTCTGGTGTCCCCCTTGTGGAGAGAGGTAAATACACTATACAATAACCTTACCATGGTGGAGGTTCCTTTTTCCTCTCCATCATTCCAGGCCCTATGGCCTCAAGAAAGGACTTAGATTTTTTTCTCCTGGCAGCGAGACAGGTAATACCACAGCTATGGAACTCTACGGCAACTCCTACACGTTTAATGTGGGTAAAAGCCATGGACGACATTAGGTACATGGGAGAATTAAGGGCTAGAGACGACACTAAATTCTCTATATACTACGCTACGTGGGCGACTTGGATAAATTTTCGCTCCTCTGCTAAATTCAATTCATGGATAACTAACGGTGTATTACCACCCTAAATACAACCATTATGGGGCACTATTTGTGATGGTGCCCACATGCGGATTGCTGCCGCTGGGCTGATAAGCCCTACCCTTGCCCTCTTCCTCCTAGGGCCGCTAGTGGCTCTCCCTCCTTTCCTCTATTCCTCCCCAATCTACCCCCCTTCTTCCTTTTCTTCTCTGTCTTCGTCTCCCCCTTTCTCTTCCTTTTGCTTTTTTTTTCTTATTCTTCTCTTACTACTTGATTCAATAGTACCGACATGATACATATTGCAGGAATCAGGCGGATTTCCCTCTCTCCCCTATGTATCTGAGGCATATATAAGTTATTACTACTTAGTTACAATTTGTTATCAAATCCTACGCTATTCGTCGCTTGCATCTGATTTGGGACTTCCCAGAGAGGAGATTAGCTGACTACCAAGCGAGGGGATGGCGAGGATTAGCGGGCAACCAAGGGTACCCTGTTGAGTTCATGTGTGTTCTTTCCCGATTAAAGGGATTTCTTTAATTTGATTTTGAAGCTTTCTGTATTCTTGATGCTACTTTTTAATAAAATATACATTGAACAATTAATTTGAATCTGGGATTCCAGACTAAAGGCCCATTATGCGCAAAAAAATTGTTTCAAACAAAGGTTAAGTGATGGTTTTGCATAAAGTACTAATGGGCACTAATGCCTATTAGTACTTTATCAGCTTCATTTGGGTGCAAATGAGCCTCCCGGGGCTGCTTGCAGAACTCAGCAGGTGGTCTGAGCTCTGCAATTAACTCCATTGTTCTGGCATGGCCTGCTAAGACAAAACAATGTTATCTCTATCTCCCAGGGTGTTAACAGCCTGTGGCCTGTTTTCTCTCATGTGCTGCACAGAGAGAATACAGTGTTATCTCCTGCTCCCATGGAGAACACAGCGTGCGGTCTGAATAATGGTTTTTAAGCTTACCTAAAAATCATCATTCAGATGAAAAGTGCACAATGGTAGCATTTACACACAATGATTATGGCTCATATGCCATTGTTTTAACAAATTTTGAGCGATAATCTTTGCGTGTAAATGGGCCTTAACAGGTTAAGGTCTTATCTGGAAAGTCTGTGTTAGATTAGTGTACCACCCGTCTAGGATGAGCAATCAAGACATTGATGTTGGGACAGTAATGGTCCTGGAGACAGAGAGAAATGACCGCAGTGGAGGTCATGAGTAATCACTCTGGTAAAGGCCAAAAGGTGGGTATGTCCAAAATTGGTAGTCTCAATGTAGAGAAATGAAGCACATTTGAGAGTGAGTGTGGACCCTGGATAGCAGATCATGATGAAAAGAAAGACGTGGATAAAGTGATTCAAAGGGTCACAAAAAGTGAGTCCTGGAGTTTACAAAAAAAGTTGAATTAAAAGAATGTTTTATGTACAATGACAGTCTGAGACAAAAGAGGAGATCTGGGCAGCTTCAGTGGGTATGGCCTCGGCCCTGCCTTTATGTCTTCCACTGACTCCTTCCCAGGATGTGACGATGAAGCTTGCACTAGAACTGTATTGAGCTAAATGTGGTGTGGGGAAACCAGAGAATAAATTGCTTTGTATCGAAGTCCTTGCTTGGAAAGATGTGAGATTATGGTCAGAGCATGTAGAAGTTAGAAAGGAAAACAGTGAAATCCGATATACAGTTCTGTCATTTAACAAGGAGTTAAATTTTCTTTTCCATGGCATAATAGAGGTGGGGGCTGTGTGAGATGTGTGAGTGGTTATGACTGTGTTATTGCTGCACAAGAGAACTAGGATGTCATTTTTGTTGGATGTAATCTTGTTGTTTGATCATAAATAATCTGTATCTGTTATTTTTTGTGAATGTTTGTGTGAGTGTAAAGGGCCGGTATATGCATAGTTGTGTCTTATCTGTAAGATAATGTGCACTGCTGAACATGCACAGAGAAAGATACTCCGAACAGTTAGCCAGACCACAAGGAGTGCAGCTAGGTAAAGCAAGGGGAGAGAAAATAAGTAAAAGTTTTCGGATGTTATAGATATATACTTGATGCATGCACAACACAAGTACATTGTATATTCAATATGTTGGGTTTTACTTGAGTACTATTGGATTATCATACTAAAACTACAATGATGCAATTGTGTACTTGACAAGCCTGATAAGTACATTACAATACAGAATCAAATTAGTAACAAGGGTTTATTTATAGCATATTATATTTTCAATCTAAATAACAAACATGAGTGTTTAAAATTTTTATATTGAATATGTGCCAATAGGGTTATTTACATGTACGGAACCATCACATTAGGTGTAATTAACTAACACTGCTTGCTTGGATTAAATGTCTGATGACAAATAAGGACCTATGTCATCTCTTCCAAGTATGATGTCTACACTCAAATGCATGACTGTTTAGAACTAATGGAAAACGAGATCAGGGGGTCTTGAAAATGTTGTTGAAATTCCCATTGCTAATGCAGAGTTTGAGTTTTTCGTAGATGGCTCCAAGTACCATGAAAATGGATGAGCAAAACAGGCTATGGAGTGGTAATGAACAACAAGGTAATTGTATAGAAAGCACTCCTTCCTGGGACATCTGCTCATGAGACTGAGCTAATGGCACTCACTGAGCATGTAAACTAGCTAAAGGTAAGGGGTCTACACTGACTCCAGGTATGCTTTTGGAATCGCGTTCAATTTCACACCTTTGTGGTGCAGTAGAAATTTTGTTGGATAATCAGGTAAACCAGTCCGGGATGCAGAGACAATATCTTTGTTGTACCAAGATTTAGTCTTCCTAAACAGGCAGGCTCATACCAAGGAAACTACTCCGCATGACTTAGGGAATCAAAGGGCAGGTGCCGCAGCCAAGGCAGCAGTCAAACTCCCACTGAGCATGTCAACTATCCATCTAGTTGCAACTGGATCAGGTGTGAATTTCTCTTTGCTGTCCCTTTTGAAGGACCAAGCCCCTAAGGCCTCATGTCCACTGGGTAAATGGAATTACGGATTCCGCGGCGGATTTCCGCCGCAGAATCCGTAGCAGATTTTGCCCATAGGGAATCATTGCCATCCGCGGGTCCATTAAATTGATTTTTGCACCCGCGGATGGCATTTTAAAACAATTGCGTTTTTCATGCGCGGGAGAAAAAACGCGGCATGCTCCATTTGCCGCGGAATCCTCACGGATCAGCAACATTGCTATCACATTGTAGTAATCTTGAACACAGCCTTTTTAGGAGATTGGCAAATCAAGTCCCAAAGCCAATGGTAAGCCCCATGTGGTATTTATAATTAATAAGATTTTTAGGGTTTTTTTTCTTCATCTATTCCATACCTATACAGATGTGCCAGAATTAGGTGCTGGCAAGAGATTATTTAGATGATCAGATATTCTTTGTATTAGGACTAGTAAATCAGATAATTGCAGTATGGTTTCAGATAATTAAGGTCACTAACTAACATACAATAGTACAACTTGATTACCTTACAGCTGCCCAGGGTGAAGTCAAATAATTGGACCCACCTGCTGCCACTATGTAGACCCCAAAAATAATATGCTGATCAAAGCAAATATATAGGTAATTGAGGAAATGAGAAAACAAAGTTGAAAGAACATGAATAGAAACAAGACTCCTGATGGAACGATACATTCTCCATGTTCAAGGCTGCCAATTGGCTTAAATCTATTGCGAAAAGGATCATGGGAGTCATACAAGCCATATTTCAAATATTGTGTGTAGCTGCTTACTTGATATTTAGGTTGCTAATGTGTTGCATACCTTATATGTTTAAAGCTTGCAAAACAGGAACTTAGGTGGTTACCAGGGTAGTGAACCATAGAAAACACCCATATGATGATGCTTATCTAATGACCAATCAATCACATGCACTCCACACCTGCAAAAGCTTTTCACATCCTTCAGGATTACTGGACTGGGAAATGAGGTGAAGTCCGGACTAGGGAATAGCCTTGTGCGGTGACGAATAAAAGTCCTCCTCTCTGAGACTAGTTCAGAGGGACATACCTGGGTCAGTAATGGTATATATAAGCAAAAGAGGGGAAAATGTGCAAGTAAAGGCCCTTTTACATGCAACGATTATTGCTCAAAATTCGTTCAAACGGCCCAAAGTGAGCGATAATCATTACATTAAACGCTTGCAATTGTGCACTATTCGTTCAAATATCATTAGCCAAAGTTTTTAGGCTGGCAAAAAATCCATCCTTTGTTCGCTGGAAAGTCTTTCACTTTGAATGTAGTTTGTTCAGTGTTTTCAGGGGCTAAGGGATGGCTCTGTTTTGCTTTGCATATTCAATGAATACAATGTTTACTCAGCCAAGAGAATCCTCCAGGAGAACAATGGAATGTGCTGACCAGATGTTTGCTCAGCTAGAGGAAGTGCTTATGCAATAACAATCAACTAAACACACACCCAGCTGAGCAAACAATTCATGGAGGATAACAGAGATGATTACAGCAATTAATTTGTTATTCAAAAATGTCTGCAGCTCGCTTGAATTTTGTTCAATCTTTCAGAAGTTTAAGCGATTATCTTTGCGTGTAAAAGGGCCTTAACCCAGAATAAGGTTGTATTACATCATTCCTTCTCATCACAGTTCACAAATTAACACCTTATACTGAACTGTTCTTTTGAACTAGACAAATGTCCTTGTATTTGTAATCATGTACTCCAGATGTACTGGAATTAATCCTAGTTTATGTACTAAATGTACCCTTTCAGGGCTTCATCTTCTCACTTTAATTATTTTATGTTACATTGCTGAAAATAATTCTCTATGAAATGCTTATCATTGTACACACACCAGAACCTTTCTATGATTTGCTGTGAAATGGCTATTATATTTTGATTGGATGATGATGGGATGAGGCAAGCTCGTGATTAGCTCCTGCGAGTACCTAGCTTATCATATAGGATGTACTTAATAAATATGCTTCAGTAGATGATAAGCTTGAGACACCATCTTGTCTGTTTCATGTATATTCTTTTCCGATGCATCATACATACAACTAGGCATACCTGACTGATAAGCCTACGATACCCTTTGAGTATCACCTAAATTAAGTGATTACTCAAACACCTCCATGCTCGCCCGTATCACATCTTGTATCCATGCTAGAGGATGTACAACACGGTATTAGAGCCTCCATGCCCACCTGTATCACATCTTGTATCCAAGCTAGAGGATGTACAACACGGTATTAGAGCCTCCATGCCCACCTGTATCACATCTTGTATCCAAGCTAGAGGCAGTACAACAGGGTACTAGAGCCTCCATGCCCACCCATATCACATCTTGTATCCAAGCTAGAGGCAGTACAACAGGGTACTAAAGCCTCCATGCCTGCCCATATCACATCTTGTATCCAAGCTAGAGGGGGTAAAACAGGGTACTAGAGCCTCCATGCCTGCCCATATCACGTCTTGTATCCAAGCTAGAGGGGGTACAACAGGGTACTAGAGCCTCCATGCCTGCCCATATCACATCTTGTATCCAAGCTAGAGGCAGTACAGCAGGGTACTAGAGCCTCCATGCCTGTCCATATCACATCTTGTATCCAAGCTAGAGGCAGTACAACAGGGTACTAAAGCCTCCATGCCCGCCCATATCACATCTTGTATCCAAGCTAGAGGCAGAACAACAGGGTACTAGAGCCTTCCTTCAAGTGTTCAGTTATTCACAATAATACCCTTTTGGTCTGATATATAACATTTCATTTGATTCCAACAACTCTTTCTGGGTGCCTGATTTTTTGGCATTTTTTTTATCCTAGAAGGTTATGATTTTGTGTACCATGCAGTCAATTTAGACTCTTGTGAAGGATTGGCTTGGGAGGCTGCAGAGTTGTCTAAGTGCTAGAGACTATGCCAATGAACCACTTTGCCTTGGTTAGGGTATTTAAATATAAGGGTAGGGCAATGAACAGAATTTTTACCCAGGTGAGAGAACACCTAGGTACAGTATAACTCCGATTCTTGCCGGTTAAACATAATTAATTGCACTAAAGAAATATGATTTGATCCTACCACATCACGACAGAGGAGCATCTGATCAGCTTTAGAATTTCAAGTTCTCCAACACAACTTTGAGAAGGAGGTATATCAATTCAGAGAATGTCACACGAGTGATATCAGTCCTCAAAGACAGATAATTTACCTACCTGTAGTTTGGATGCATCAAATAGCACTGAACATACAACCCAAATTGCAGCAATACAAGATACAGGAATCTGTGCATCACCCTGAGAAACAAAAGTAGATGTGTGGGAGATTGTTTGAATAATTACTAAATAATTGCAAAAGCTCCTATCTATAAGTGACTAATATTCAGTGAGTGATATCAACAAGCTATGCCGAACAGGAAAGATACCAAGATGCTCCAGTCAACAGAACGTGATTGTGGAATCGTCTAACAAATACCACCACTATTAACCCTTGCTATTGCTATTATTCGTATCTGAACACTAGGGAAGTCATTTGTAACCATGAATGTGAGCTCTACCCTACAACCCGACATTTAATATCTTGAGCACTTTTTCTTTTCTGGATGGTTACATGTGTCAGGAGCATTGTACATCTATATGAAATCTGAAATTAGCAGCTTACAAAAGTGCAATTGCACATATAATTCGATATTTGAATATTAATATCTTAGGAAGACCTCGGGGCTAATAACAGAGAACAATTAACTATATAACTGTTGATTAGAGAGATTCGGTATGATGGACTATGGATTAGACGCTCCTTTAAGAGTGGTTCCACAGGTACATCAGTTGTCAAGACGTCTTTAGGAGCTAGTTGTATGATAAAGCAGATACAAGTAACGCTCCATTAGATCTCAATGAAAATTAGTTGACAGTCTTGGAAATATGGAAATCTCTAGTGGGTTGGTAAACTAATATCCTCATGCTTGATACCTTCTGAGATCTCAGAGCGACATATAAGAAATTGGTGGTTTACTTAAAAATAATTGATATCTGACAATTATAGACATAGAAACTTATTTTTAAGCATAAACAGAAGAATAGAGTTATTTTTGAAAAACAGGAACATATGTTCTATAGATATGGACTGTGTATCCTAATACTCCTCTATAGGTCTGCTTAGTAGTAGTGATCCAAAATGATTACAAATTCACTAAGCCCAATATAGATTAGCTAGTTGACAATGAGCATAGTCCATTAAATTCACATTTAGGTGTTGCATTCAGACATTCCCATTGGTCCCGTATCTTTAATATCTCACAAGGATGAAGGGTTGTTAATTGTTACATTACCAGAAAGTGATCTACGCCAGGTAAGTGAGCTACGCCATGAATCGTAAGGCTGTAGCTGCAAATATTACCTTAAATCAGGTTCTAGAATTCTAACAGCTTTTCCGAAAGAAATGATAATGCAAGAATTAAGGATTTCATCTAAATGACAGATACATCCGAAGTGTTGTAGTTACTTACATTCTCAGCAGCAGTGATTTGCTCTCTAATTTTTCTTCTTCTCTGGGTACTTAGGCTGTTTAGTTATTCACCGCACCAGGAATATGTGATAGCAGATGTGCTTGAGTATATTCAAGTTAAAACCACATTCTTATATACCTGGAGTCCCCGGGTAGGAGGAGAATGGGGTGCTTAGAAGAAGGAGGTGAAACACAGGGGGGGGGTTTGACGTCTACAGTGTTATTATCCACTTGTACAAACCTTGGTCACATGAGTCGAGACAGTGAAAGGTGATAATACAGTTCATTGTGATCAATACCCACCAAGAGAATCATTATATTACACACTATAATCAAGATCAGGGTAAAAAATACTGTTTCATTTTAATTTGCACTTATTTTGCATTATGTTCGTAAAGGCTCCAAGTATAATAACCATACAGTCTGAGCACTTACAGTATATCTACCCACAGCAGAGTTACATGGAGAGATATTACTCTATACACACTGCATTCATTTTCAATGTACAGAAAGGCAATGTGCTAACTCTGTGCTTGAGATACTCTATGATGGGGGGGGGGGGTAGTTCTCAGCCCAACCCCCTTCCTGAAATGTATGCAAAACTGTGTCATTGTTGTTATGAAGTATGTTCTTTTATGGTCTTAACTCCCAATTTTCAGGACAATAGCACTATTTTTTTTTTTTACAAAAATTAAAGGAACATGGCAGAGAAAATGTGGAATTCTTCAGCATTGAGCTGCGAGACATCATGAAGTTAATAATCTTATAATAATAATCTTTATTTGTATAGCGCCAACTTATTCCACAGCGCTTAGTTCCTGTCTGTGCAAAATATAATACCAAAGGAAATTCATGAGTGCATGATGGAAACATTGGGTGACCAGTGCCCATCATACTCAACTGGAAAGAAATGGTTGGCCAGCTTTCAGTGGGGTGATTTTTCCACGCAAGATGCTGAAAGATCTGGGAGACTCATCACAGTGTCAACAGCTGCAATTGTTGAATGGGTTCCTGACATGGTTTTGGAAGATAGGCCAATCTCACTGCCTACAAGCATCCACTGGTTCCAAGAACTCCTAAGAGCCTAGTCAGAACAGCCCTAGTGATGAGCAATTTGTCTATATGCCCACACAGCTTCTCGCATTTCAATAATGCGCCCTCTCAAACTCTGTAAACTGGGTGAAATATCTTAGATTGGGTCATAGAGGTGTCCAGTGGTCAACGAGCTCTACACAAGCGGAAAAAGAGGTCACTACACACAAGGAGCCTCTGAGAGCCTTTTTATAGACTTAGGCAGGGTTCTCACATCTCGGAATCCCATCGGAAATCTCGCTGTTTGGCCGCAGGGAAAAACCGCAAGATTTCCACCAGGAAAACGCTGCTTCAAAACTCACGGTACTTAGCCGCGGGTTTTGAAGCGGCTCGGCTGTGCGCTTTTCTGTTGCAACTGGCGCTCCCATAGAGGAGAGCGCAGTCGCAATGCCAAACAAATGAACATGCTGCGGCCAGCGAATCGGCACCACAATGCCGGCTTCTGCTGGCTTTGGTGCGGCGGATTCGCCATCCCGCGTGAACGAGATTTCTAAGAAATCTCGTCTAAATGGCTGGCAGCCGCAGGCGGAATTGCCGCGGCGAAATTCCGGACTGAAATTCCACGGCAAATTCGTCCTATGTGAACCCAGCCTAAGGGTGGAACCACTTTTAGGGCTTCAGGTGGCAAGACTAATCACCGAGACAGAGGGGTCCCAAATCAAATCAAATAAGCCCTTTCACAGATGGGGGTGAACCAAACCAAAATTTTATTAGAATAATTTAAAATAATGGTCTACATAAGACAAACAGACATATAGGACTAACGGATAACAAGTTACAGTCAGATCCTCAGAGTGATAAAGGACAAATTATACTCTGCCCCTATTTTTCACCCCGATTTCCAATTCATCTAGGTCCATTTTCTGCATGATCACTTCCGTATATAGGTTAAACAAGAAGGGTGAGAGGATGCAGCCCTGTCGGACACCTTTGCCGATCCCAAACCAATCTGTGTCCCTATACTGTGTTTTCACCAGGCCCAAATTGTCCTGTGATGGTTACTTCTGGCTGTCTGCCAACTTTGGAATTAAAGTCACCTATAATGTAAATGAGGTCCTTCTTTGGCACTTTGTTTAGAGTTTTCTGGACGTCGGCATAAAAATCTTCAATGGCTTCCTCATTGGCATTCATTGTTGGGGCATAGACCTGTAAGATTGAGATGTTCACTGGCTTACCACTTTATAAACTAGTTAAAATAAAGAACACATTTACTCACCTCTTTGGTCCCCTTCCCCTTAGGGCTCACAGCCCAATATCGCTCTCGCAAGCCTTCTAAAAACTCTTGGATACGAGGAGTTTTTATGTGAAAACAGCCTCGCATCACAGCGGGGGTTCCCTTCATCCCATTGCTTGTAATGGGGCAGCAGCAGCGCTGACCCCATTGAAATCAAAAGGAGAATATTGTGTAGTGGCCCAGTACATCTATTTCTGGTCCTTTCCATAATGTCATACATGTCATGTCTTTTGTAGGTGCGCTGTGCAAATTGTCTAGTCATTTTGTTATGTGTATTGCACAGCGGCAGCAAGTGAGGAGTTAAGTGTTTGAGACTGGGAGATGCTTGCAATGTATCATTTATGTCCTTTCATGTAGTATGAGTGAGAATATAAATAGGAGTGCGTGAGAGCGGGAAAGGGTTTTTGCTAAAGAGTTCTGCTTCTGTTTTTTTTAAGAGTGCCAGCCACATGGGGGTACCTTTAACTCCCATGTGGTGAAGAATGGAGGAGAAAGAGCAGTTCCTGATCTCCTGTGTGCCAGTGACCGTGGAGGAGTGAGAGTTCCAAGAGAGAGAGAGAGCGTGTGAGTGTGTTGGTGGTGAGTCAAGGCCAATTCCCCGTGCAGAGGTACTCCCCTACTGCTTTTCCTACGCGGCCGTCCTGTGCCTTGGGATCACTGTGTAGACGTACTTCAATTCTACTTTTCTTACACGGACGTCCTCTGTCTTGGATCA
This sequence comes from Eleutherodactylus coqui, assembly GCF_035609145.1. NCBI lineage: Eukaryota > Metazoa > Chordata > Amphibia > Anura > Eleutherodactylidae > Eleutherodactylus > Eleutherodactylus coqui. The sequence goes on along the minus strand of NC_089849.1, from coordinate 50,273,474 downwards.
CCGTGTAGAGGTATCCTCTTGTTGTCTGCCTGCACGTCAATTTTGTGTAAATTGTTCCTTCCACCCAGTGTTTATTGCAAGTAAAGTTTTGCCAGGCCCTGACCATTCCCAGGGACCTGAGGTATGTTATACAAGTCTGCAGCTCATTTATTTACCGTCCAGGGTCTTTCTGGTGGGTAACGGAACGGTGGCATCACCCATGAAACCCCTATACCTGTTTTCAAGTTTATTGGGCATCTCTCTCCGAGGGGTGTCCGGGAGAGGCCCAGCACTGCCCTTGCCGAGGCTATGTGCGTCCCTCTGGGAGGGAGCGTGACAAGAAACCATCTTACCCTCCCAGCTCCTCAACGTACGCCTGTGTCCGGGATCACCCTATGGGATGCTGTAATGCCCTACTTCTTCTTGGCATCACTAACAGGATAGGAGCCTTTGTGCCGCACCAGCCTACCTGCAATACAGCAGAGGTACTTAAAAAGAAAAATCATGAAAAAATTCAGCAAATAAAAAATATCTGCACCACCTCTACTCGCCAAAATCGCTCAAAATGGTGCTCAATTGCCAATGCTCTCATCTCTCTCAATTGTTCCCGCCGAAAACTTCCTGCCAGACGTTTGGCGCCAAGACGACCATGCCCTGGCTATGCACAAAGTAGGGGGGAGAACTACCCCCACCAGCAGTACTTGGCGCCAACCTCCGAGACAGCCGCCAAGGGGAGGAGTTACCTATGGCTGCAGACTCCTACAGCCAGAACGCTTGCACCTTTTGCCCTGGTGGGATGGATCCAGTATGTAGACAACTATGGCTATGCCCGACCAGAGATGCTGCCCCTTGAGCATCTCCCAGAAGTCAGCCTTACTTCTGGGAGGATAACCCACAGCTTCTGCGACTACCCTGCAGCTTCCCCATTACTCTGTCACCTGATACGGCCATCAGAAAGGCAGAGTCCAGAGATACTTGGATACTTGTCCACCGCCGAAATGCCGTAGTGAGGGACTATATTCCAGAACTTCTGAGGTCCTTCGTTATTGAATTTGAGGATTATAATTTTGCTTATCATTTCGCTGGGAGACATCAAGTTGTTCCTAACTCGCCTCTGCGGCCACCTCAGAGAGGACCTGCTACGTCTCCCATCACAATTCTAGACACTTCCTCTTCTGAAGGAGATTCCATGCAAGCCTCTCCTTCTACTACTGGTTCTGCTCTATCCAAGAGCGACGAAGAGGTCAGCCAAGTCCTGCGGAGCAGTTCTTCGGAGAGCTCGGTTGTGGAGGTGCCTGTGAGTAGCAGACCGTTATTCGTCATCACCATCACTGATTCGGAGAGTGATGAGATCCAAGAGGTGGCGATCGGTGACCTGCTTCAACCTCCTACCCATTTTCATTTTCCAGACTAAAGATGGACACTTTTTGTAAGAGACTCTTATTTTTCCACAGTTAAGCCCCTTTTTTATAAGAAGGACTCAAAAGTTTTATTCCCTTTTCATAGTTTTATACTACTGTTTTTCATATTCAAAAAATATTAATGTTTGTTATGCCACGTTCAAGTCATGTGCAGGAAGAAGTCTAGTCTAGTGCGCTCACTGTTATATTATTGCTCTCAAGTAATTTATATAGCAAGTAGTATAGATGCCCTTAAAAAAAAAGTAAAGTAATATTCAATTCAAATATGTCCCTGTGTAGATGAAACTGTATGCATGGTATGTATGATTTATGTGTATGACTGGAGGTTTCATGTTTCCCCAATGTAGCGTCTCAGTGTTAATCCACCGTCCAGTCTGTCCTAGTAGGCGGGGCCTTCCTTTCACCTTTTCTCTGGTCACGGACAGCGGTATTGACGTAAGCTACTGTCTGAACCGTAGACTACTACTTTTCTCAGGGAGGCTAATGATTTTTCCACTCGTCTCTTCAGTTTTTCCTGCCAGTCACCCTTCTCTATTCTGTAGTTTAGTATAGGTGTGTTTCAGTTCTTTAGTCGAGAAAGTGATATTCATTCCACTTGTCTCATTCCTTTTGTCTGTGGAGAGAAGAGTTATGTATGTGCTCCATAGCTATACCAGTGGTTTCTAAATTCTGTTCAGCCTAGTAGAAAACCCTTAAATATATTCGCAAATCATATTTTTTACATGCTGTCATAAACCCAAGCTTGACTCAGGAAGTGACACTGCCAGATAGTGCCAGTACACCAGGAATGGGTTAGGCCTACGCATAGGTAACCAGGGGGTGTTTATAGGTTTTGCCTTGCACACTCTGTGACTGTGCAGAGGCCTCACAGGTGAATTGGGAGTAATACACTGAAGATAGTCTGACTACAGATCTTACACTCTGTTTTAGAGGTGCCAGGGTCAGCTTATTTTTAAGTAGGGGGGAACTATAGTCCTCCAATACATCTATTTCTGGCCCTCTCCATAATGTCATACATGTCATGTCTTTTGTAGATGCGCTGGGTAAACATGTCTAGTTATTCTGTTATGTGTATTGCACAGCTGCAGCAAGTGAGGAGTTAAGTGTTTGCAAATGATTGGGAGATGCTTGCAATGTATCATTTATGTCCTGTCATGTGATATGAGTGGGAATATAAATAGGAGTGTGTGAGAGTGGGAAAGGGCTTTTGCTAAAGAGTTCTGCTTCTGGATTTTTGAGAGTGCCAGCTACATGGTGGTACCTTCAATTCCCATGTGGTGAAGAATGGAGGAGAAAGAACGGTTCCTGCTCTCCTGTGGAGAGTGAGAGGAGTAAGAGTCTCAAGAGAGAGAGAGCATGAGCGTGTTGGTGGTGAGTCAAGGCCAATTCCCCGTGCAGAGGTACTCCCCTACAGCTCTTCCTACGTGGCTGTCCTGTGCCTTAAGATCACTGCGTAGAGGTACTTTAATTCTACTTTCCCTACTCGGCAGTCCTGTGTTTTGGGATCACCGCGTAGAGGTTCTTCAATTCTACTTTTCCTACACAGCCATCCTGTGCCTTGGATCGCCGTGTAGAGGTACTATCCTCTTGTTGTCTGCCTGCACGTCAATTTTGTGTAAATTGTGCCTTTCACCCAGTGTTTATTGCAAGTAAAGTTTTTCCAAGCCCTGACCATTCCCTGGGACCTGAGGTACGTTATACAAGTCTGCTGCCCAATGCTAATTGCTAATAACAGGGGTGCTTGGAACTACAGTAGTCTCCTAAGTTACAGTGGCCTCAAGTTACATTATTTATAGCATACAATGATCCTAGGCCATTATAGGGGATGCGGTTGCACCCAGGCCCAAGAGTCCATAAGGCCTCTCTTCTCCATATAGGGAGCCCAGCACTATGAATAAAGCATTATAGTTGGGGGTCCTATTACAGGTTTTGTACCGGGGTCCAGAAGCTTCAAGTTACGCTTACGAATACACTGATGGATCTCCTATTGAGACTAATGGTACTTTTAGACAGGTTGATGTCAGGATGTGCTGCTGGGATCTGTTGTACTATGTACGCCTAGCAGCACAGCTACCGGTGGTTGAGGGTTAATTGAGCTGGCTAGGTGTGGTACTTCCTGCTAGCCAATCTCCTCGGTCTGTGCTCACATATAAACCCAGCTCCTGGTCAGTCTGGCTAGGTCCCAAGGTGAGCAGTCATGTTACTTCTGTGCTCTGTAACTTGTAGCAGTCATGTTCAGCTTGTTCCCACTCTGATCTGTGTTTGCAAGTAGGTCTGTGTCTCTGCTTCCAGTGTGTCAGTTGGTGGATCCCTGACACAGTGCCCTATGTCAGCCTGGTTGGCTGTCTGTCTATCCCCTGGTATGAGGACATATAGTGACTTCCATCTGTGTGCATGTGAGCTCTGGGTGGAGTCTGTCTGGGTTTCTATATGTTGCAGCTGGCTGTGTCCAGTGCCCTGTTCTGTCCTGTTGCAAGCTTTGCTGAGTGATCTATGTCTTGCTGGTTCATGTCCGTTTGTACGTTTAAATTCTGTCCGTTTTATGTCAGTTTGCTGCGTTACCTGCTATATGTCCTGTTGCAGCTTTCTGTGTGAACTCTGTCCGATTCTGCTGGACTCCTGGTTAGTGTAGGGACTAGCGGTATAACCAGGAGCCATGAAGTGGCCCGCTAGCTTCCACGTTTTGAACAAAATATCAACCAATACCACACCCAGCCAGCTCAATTAACCCTCAACCACCTGTAGCTGTGCTGCTAGGAGTACATAGTACAACAGATCCCAGCAGCACATCCTGACAGTTGATAGTCGCCCAAGTGATCACTCAGAGCGATTACAGGTGACGTTATCCTGTGTAAACATGGGACCAAACAGGGAAAGAGTACAAGAATTGCTCACGTTGCAGAGTCACTTACATTTTAGCTCACCCAAAAAGTAAGTGAATATTGAACTGTGTAAACCGGCAGTTGCTCATTTATGAACAACTGCCTGGTTACAGTGAATGAAGGCAGACAGCTGGAAGAGATCTCTGATGCGTTCAACCTTCATTCCGTGAGTGATTATCATTCCTCTTTAAGGGCTCATTCCCACGAGCGGATATACAGCGACTGTGTTTTTACGCCTGCTCCATATAAGCGCCTGAATGAGCATTTTTACATGATCACGGCCAGCGTTTTCTCATCCATTTACACGACTGCGAGCGTCGAGCGTCATTTTTAGCGAAAAAATATGCCGCAGCCTGGAAAACCCTCGCTCTGCCAAAGATACCTTCCAATACCTATATAGAGGCACCTGTAAGCTTTTCGCAGTGTTGGACGCTGCAAAAATGCCTCCCCCTTCCTTCTCCTTCCCTGCTTGTATTGAATGGCTGTGATTGGTTAATCGAGTCGCAGCTTTCATTAGCTGATGCGGCGCTCGATTAACCAATCAGAGCATTAGCTTGCCGGAAGTGGGGTATTCCAGCGCCGCTACCAGGAAGAACTGCTCTGTCAGCATGCCGAAGGACACGGAAGACTGCAGCAGCAGGTGAGCTGTTTTTTTTTTAACAAGTAGTATAGCTAGGGCTTATTTTCAGAGGTGTCCTATATTTCAAGGTCCCCTCCCCCCAAAAAATCAGGATAGGGCTTATTATCAGGGAAACACAGTATGTATATGTGTAATGTGGTAGACAACTTCAATAGCACATAAAATTCTGTCAGCATCCAGACTGCTTTTCTACAAAATGCAGGGCACAGAAAGGTGCAACCTCGATTTCCAAGTACATTAAAGAGATTCTTGACATCAATAAGTCTTGCTAATGCTGAAGAAAGAAAACACACCAAGTGTCAGCAGTCATCTTATCAGTATGCCAATATTGATTCATCTGCTCAAGAACTATGTTCAAAAGTGTCTGGTCAGCATTAAACTTGAGTGAAAAACCAATATGGTAGCAGATTTTCAAGTTCTTTTTTTGAAAAACTTTATCTCATTCTCTAAAACAAAGGCATTTTACTATGCAGTAGAACCTGAATGAGATAACCACCCAAAACTGCTTGAATAATGTTCTTCTAGAGGAGTGCTCTCAAAGACGATGGCCAGTATGTATAGGATGGGATGAAACCGAACAAATGTCACAAGAAATCTGATTTATCCCCTTTAGTGGCACGCCCTGAAAATCTCCTTCCTCCAAAATTTGGAAATTATTTTCCAAAATTGTTATAATGTATTCTTTCATTACAAAAAAAATGTTGCAATGTGATTGTTGCATTCCTGAATAAAAACTTGCGAGATTAATTTGCATTGTTGACTCCTATTTTAAAAAAACCTGCCCTGTGAGGCATGACATGGTAAACCTGCCACTGAAGGGGTTAAAGAGGTGGTCTTCTCAAAGACGATTGCACTGTGTATGTTTTGCACAAATTCCTTCCATCCATGCTGTCTGATCCTTGTAACCCTGGTGGACCTGGTCCAAATGCTTGAAGGATCCTCTTACCTGCAAGGATTGCTGCCAGTCTGTGAAGGTATAGGAGAAGTTGATATCTTGTGTCTCTTGTCTTCCATAATGGCAAGATGGGACAATGCCTCTACAGCACCACAGACATACTGTCTCAGGGTGTACATGGTTATCTTTTCCTTCATTGTCTTGCAGGAATGTTGCCTTCCAATAGGTGGCCCTGCAGAGGCATTGTTCAATCTTCTATTTGCATAAATTTCCCAGAGAAGCATGCATGGCCTTATAAGTCTCCTTACTAAGTGCTCCAACTAAGAAGAAACCATACCCTTCCCGACTCTGTCTTCCATAATGGGAAGATGGAACAGTGCCTCTATAGCGCCACCTATTAGAAGGCAGCATTCCAGCTAACCAATGTCCGATCTTTTAACAGGCATTGTGATAATGGGAATATAAGCCAAAGTTAGAATCTTCTCCATCATGAAGAGATAACCATGTACATACATGTATGGTAGGTTGCTGGCTGAGTGAGAGGACTATGATTTGGGTCGCGATGGCTTACGTTTCTCCTTAAGGAGAACACCTAGAAGGTGTGAGGAGATTTATAAGGCCATGTATGGCCTCTGGGAAATTTATGCAGGTAAACAGATAAAACAATTCCTACCTATTGGAAGGTAGCGTTCTTGCAAGTCAATGACTGACCTTTTAACAAGCCTTGTAACTATGGCTGGGAATATAAGCCAATGCCTGAGTCTTCTCCAGAATGAAAAGAGAAAGTATGCACAGGCAGACTGTTTTGGGGGACTTGCCCCTCATCAGTGTACGGTAGGTTGCTAGCTGTATCACAGGCTTATAATTTGGATCAAGGGTTCTTAAGTTTCTGTTTAGGAAGAACAGCTACATGTGGGAGGAAACTTACAAAACCTTGCATGCTCCTCTGGGAAATGTATGGAGATAGAAGATGGAACAATAGCTCTATAGCGCCCCCTATTAGAATGTAGCATATCTGCAAGTCAATGCCTGGCCTTTTAACAGACCAGCAACCTACTGCACATTGATGAGAGGCAAAACTCCCCAAATTGTCTGTCTGTACATGGTTATCTTTTCCTTCTGGAGAAGACTCTGGCTTTGGCTTATATTCCCAGTGATTATTACAAGGCTTGTTAAAGAGTCTGACATTGACTTGCAGGAATGCCGCCTTCTAATAGGTGGCGCTGCAGAGGCATTGATCCATCTTACATTTCCCAGAGGAACATGTGTGTCCTTATAAGTCTCATCACACCTACCAGGTGGTCTCCCTAAGGAGAAACTTTACCACTCCTGGCCTATATTTACCTTGACATGTCCTATCTTTAGAGTCTGCCAGGATGTGAGGTGCTCATTATAAAGTGTCAATGAATTGATTTTATTTTCTCAGTTTGCTGTGAGAACACAAAGCACAATGAGGAAGGTAAACTAACACAACTGTACCAGTTTACAAGTTCTATTATACAACTAACCATTCTTCATTGTGAGTGACAAACAGATGATGTACACCCAGGTCGTCTTCAGCAATACTTTTGTAGCCGTTCCCAGTCTCATGTATGTCTATATGGACTCGTTCTCATCTGCATTTGAGATTTCCATTTGAACTCCATCTGTCTGATCCATTTTTGGAGCAGAAAAACAGAATTCAAACTTGATTCCATTCCATTATGGTTTAGTTTTTTTAATGGAACATATAGCGCAGTCTGCAGCAAGCATTAGCTCAGCTTCAAGGTGTGCTACATAGATATTGTAGTGCGTCTACACTAATTGCGTACTCCAGCAGAGAATAGAAGATAGTAGGCTACACAAATAGCATAAGGTGTTGACCAAACCTTTGGTGTGTTAAAGGGATATACCAGTGATTGGACTTTTTTTTTCCAATTTTTATCTGTTGTCAGGGCCAAATTGGCCCCTCTGAGTTCACTGTGTGGGCCAAATTAGTTACTGAGAAGACTAACACAATACTTCTATGAAACCAGTACACATCTGCTTTATTAATAGCATCATGGGACATTTATACCCCAAATGACGTAGCAAATAGAAATACATACCCCTAAAATCATAAAAACTTATGATTAGCTTAGTTCCTAATGATTTATATATGTTAAGTCCCTAAGGTGTGTGCTACTGCTAAAACACGTGGTTTCTAAGAAGCAAAACTTATTCTGTATACATTATAAGGTGGGGTGGATGGGGGGCTGAGCGCTCTTGTGAGAAAGATCAGTGGGAGGGCAGTGTGAGACCTGGAGAACCATACTAGAAGAATCTAATACACACCAGTGTATAGTACTGAACAAGTTAACCACCTAGGTACTGTTTTTTCTTAAGAAGGAAGATATCTATCTAATCTAACTAATCTATCTGTGTATTAGCCTAGGCCAGTGGTGGCGAACCTATGGCACGCGTGCCAGAAGTGGCACGCGCCGCCATCGGCCGCTCACCACTTTTGTGACACACGAGGAGGAGGAGGGGGTAAGTATGTGGGTCTCGGGGGAGGATGGGGGGCTGCTGTGGGGTGTCACCATTACTACTGGGAGCTGCTGTGGGGTGTCACCATTACTACTGGGGGCCGCTGAGGGGTGTCACCATTACTACTGGGGGCCGCTGAGGGGTGTCACCATTACTACTGGGGGCCGCTGAGGGGTGTCACCATTACACTGGGGGCCGCTGAGGGGTGTCACCATTACACTGGGGGCCGCTGTGGGGTGTCACCATTACACTGGGGGCTGCTGTGAGGGTGTCACCATTACACTGGGGGCCGCGGTGAGGGTGTCACCATTACACTGGGGGCCACTGTGAGGGTGTCACCGTTACACTGGGGTATGCTGTGAGGGTGTCACTATTACACTGGGGGCCACTGTGGGGGTGTCACTATTATACTGGGGGCCGCTGTGGGGGTGTGTGTTGGTGGGGGTGTCACTATTATCTCTTGGGGTGGGGGGGTCACTATTATTGCTGGGGTCACTGTGAAGGGGAGGAGGGGGGCACCGTTACTGCTGGGATATGTTTAGATGTGGTGAAAATGGGCAGGGCTGTTTCAAGATACTGCAGTATTTCCACAACCAAAAAGCAGTCAAAATTTGCACGCTGTCTTTTTTGAAGCGGCCCTGTCCTTTTTAGGACGAGGGGGGTAAAATCCTACGTCATGATAAGCCTCGCCCTTGACATATTGGCACTTTGTGATAAATAAGCGTGTTTTGGGTTGCAGTTTGGGCACTCGGTCTCTAAAAGGTTCGCCATCACTGGCCTAGGCTGATGTGAGAAACATATGAAAATAATAATATAATAGACTACATATATTATTGCTGTAATATACCCAACTACTGGATTGGTGAAAATTGATAGATTGGTGGAGATCCGATTGCTGGGACCCCCTGCGATCTTGAGAATGGGGGACAATGATCCCCCTATTTGATAGTTCACGATACATTGTCCCATTTCTGTAGTCTAGTGGGGAATGGAGCCACTAGTTACACATGCGCAGCAGCAGCAGATCTATTTTTCTCAAAGGCGTGGGCAGATAGCCAAGTGCTGTGCCCAACTGAAATGAATGAAGCCATATCTGCCTGCGCTATTGAGAGGAATGCAGCCGCTGCAGCACATATGCTCCATTCACCACTACACTACAGACATAGGACAATGTATCTTGACCTGTAAAATAGAGGAGGGCACGGAGTCCCCCATTCTCAGGATTGTGGGGGTCTCAGCCGTCAGACCTCTACTGATATACCACATCTCATTGTCGGAATATCCTTTTAAGCCATCAGATGTGACGCCAGTGCCTGTCACAACAGTAAATAGTACAGTGTATTGTGGAGGCAATCAAATGATGCATTTTCAAGTCTCCTTGTGGGAATAATGAATGTTTAAAATGTTTTTAAAAAAATCTCAGTAAAGTGCCTGAAAGAAGAAAGAAAAACAAAAAAAGTCATTTTTTTCTTGCAAATTTTTTCTTTTTATCCGGAAAACATTAAAAATAGCACCCATTACTGGATAATTGTTATCGCTGAATTCGTAACAACCTGAACTATAAGATGATCATGATATTTATCCCGCGTGATGAACGGCGTGAAAAAAAGGCGAAGGCGTTGTTCCTGCTGCCAAGAAAAAATATGTAAAAGTTAAACAATATATTGTAATTAAAATGGCGCTATTAAGACGATAAAATGCAAAATTACAAAGTTAAATAAAAAAACTGAAAAAATTGCTTTATAAGGGCTCATGGCCACTGGCGGGTTTGAACTCCGGGATCGGCATGGGGCACCCGCGCAGATGATCCGGAGTTCAAGCCGCCCATAGACTATTAATGGGTGCCCGCAGCTTAATTAAAGCATACAGGTTTGTTTTCTGGTCCACAAATCGCAGCATGTCGCGCTTTGCCATGGGTCCCGCAGGGACAGCTTCCATCAATGGAAGCCGTCTGATCCGCGGCACACCCGGAACTGTCACTCCGGGTGTGCTGCGGGTGCCGCAGGAAAGCAGAAGAGTAAAAAAATAAATAAAAAACTCCACTGCGCCAGCCGACGGGCCCGCCCAAATGCCGGCGCGCCTGCCACATGCACGGAGGAGACGTCGGATGACTTGTACGCGTCTGGATCGTCCTCATACCGCAGGCAAGGGGGGATCCTGCGGTGGGCTTACCGCCCACGGAACCCGACCCGCCTGTGGACATGAGGTCTAAGGTTAATTTCACACCGAGTGCGATATCAGACCGTGATACTCGGCCCGATATTGAGTTCGCCGACATGCAATATCGCGAATGAGAGGCGTTTCTGTATTAAAAACACAGAGGATCGCGGAGTTTTTTCTGTTGTTTTCCATGGGAAACATCGCATCGCGCTCGTGTGCACGTGATGCGATGTTACTGCCAGCTCCATTGGGCGGTGTGATGGCACGCCCAAAGATGGGACATGCCGCCGTTTTTTTCACGCATCACATTGCAGTGCGATGCAGGAAAACATCGCTCATGTGTATGACGCCATTCAAAAAGGTTCATATTCCTGCATCTCGCAATGTACAAATCTCGCAAAAGATTCTCGGCCGTGTGAAACCGGCCTTAGGCTACCTTTACACGGGCGAGCGCAATATCAGGCCGAGAAACCTGGCCTTATATCGCACTTGTCAACGTACGTTCTATCCGCGCATGCGAGGCGTCTTTCATGCAAAAACGCCTCGCATCACTTCTCTGGAATTCCGATCCTCCATTACTTGTTTCACGCGCGTTTTTCAATGGTAAACATCACATCGCACTTCGTGCGCATCACACGTTACGCGATGTCTGACTGTCCCTTTGACAACAATGGACAATGGACGTTCCGAGGGACACGGAAAAAAAAATAAAGCATGCAGCGATTTTTTTTTTACCTCGCAGCATTGCTGTGAAGGGAAGAAATCACTCATGTGAATGACTCAATTGAAAAGAAAGGGGTTCATATTCGCGTGTGTGAATGTCGCATCATAAAGGGGTTAAAATCTCGATATTTCATGTTTTTGTAATAGAAGGCTGCCGTAGGTTATCATTTATTAAAAATTAGTCATTAGACACATTTTCATGGAAAATTTGTTTTAAACTGGAACGTGATACAAAGATTCAGCGGAACTACAAGTCCCAGCAAGTCTCCTCACACAAGGGTACTGTGGAAGCAGAGTACCAACAGTGCAGCGCTGAGGTAACCTTGGTTACAAGAGGCCCAGCGATGATCACATGACCACTGAAGACGACGGGCGGCCATTTTTATGAAGTCCAATCCACGTTACAGGCATGAAATAAGTGCAGCTAGCCCGTAGCATGACGTCACTTCCGCGCAGCGGTCCCGTTCCTTCCTGCTGTTTTGTGGGGCTCAGCCGCCTTTGTCTGTGAGTGTCATCACGGTACCGTGCTTGTAGAGCTGTGTGGCCGACAATGGCCCCCAGTGCTGCTCAGAAAGGGGGAGGTTAACCCCTTGAAGACCCCGTAGAATGAAATGGGGGAAAAACTGCAATGGAGTAATTTTTAAGGAGGGGGGGGGTGTTTATTATATGGTACACGCTGCTGCAAAACTGCCATAAGCATTCTGTGGGTTATGACCATTGTGATGATACCACCGTTACATGGGCGCTTTTTCCGTGTCACACAAGCTTGTGCATTCGCACGATCGTAGCATTTTTGTGTAATGAAAAATGCTTTTCTTGGTTGCGCACCGGTGTATTTTACTTTATTTTTCCGCGCACCAGGGTATGTTCATTTGCTTGCAATAGGAAAAATGCACTAATTGAAATGGCTAATTAGTCTAATGAGATGTTATCTTTTTCCTGCACCATTGCGCATCTGTTAGAGTATTTTGCACGCATTAGCGCAGACTTCTATGTGCAAATGTGCAGGACAATAGAGTACGCTATGTCCTTTTTTTTTTTTTTCGTGCCACTGAAATGCGCAGGAAAATCCGTGCATGTAGACGAACCCATTAAAATCAATGTTTTCTATTCTCTGCGTATGGTGTGTGCAAATTTTGCAAATACGCCTGTTTGACACCGGCATTAAAAAAAAAAATATATATATATATGTCATTTTAAAGATACTTTATTCTCTGCAGCCATCACGTATTTATTCTCCATTGCTGCAGTGTTGTAGGGGGGGGGGGGGGGGGGAAGATGGAAGAGCCAGGAGCAGGAACTGAGCTCCCGCCCCCCTCTCTGCCTCCTCTCCGCCCCTCTGCACTATTTGAAAGGAGGTGGGACAGGGGTGGGGCTAAGTTCTACTAATTAGCCTCACCCCTGTCTTGCCTCCTGTCATTGCAAATACTACAGAGGGGTGGAGCGGGGGCGGGAGCTCAGTTCCTGCTCCTGGCTCTTCCATCCCCCCCCCCCCCCCCTGCAGATGAGGACACCGTATATCGGCTGGGCGTGAAAACCGAGCTGATATACGTTCGTGTGAATGCAGCCTTAGAAAATGTTTTTTCTTATTTGTTAATAATTAAAGAGAAAAGAATCTTTTCCCTTAGGCCAGCTGCCACGCCAGAGCCGGATTCTGCATGCGGGAGCCTGCAGCGGAATCCGGCCCTGACAGCAGCCGGCGACCCCGCGTACCTGTTTTATTTTCGCTTTTGTCTGTACTGCAGATGGTCACAGCGAGCCCCTGTCAGACATGCGCAGCGCAGATTATTTTTCACATTTTTTTTTACCCTGCGCTGTTGCTAGGCGACAGTGTAGATTATTTTTCACATTTTTTTACCCTGTGTCAATTGCAGAAAGGCAGCGGGTTGGAGGGGTTTCATAGACTTCAGTTGAAGTTATCCGCACAAAATCAGCCTAAAAATAGAGCATGCTGCCATTTTTCCTCCGCTCGCGAAAACCACAATTAGTTTGCGTTCGCTGGCAGGAAGAATCAGTTTCACACAGCTGCTGTGGAAGGTATTGGCCAATATGAGGGCGGTCGGGTGCAGCCGGCTTATAATAACCTTCTTATTAGTCCCCTAAAGAGACATAAGCAGGTTTGATCCGTTACAACGCCCACTGTTCTCGCTGATTGTGTATCTGCGTGTGGCACGTGTTTCTGATGCATGTGTGCGTGTCTTATTCCCGTATTGCATCCGTATACACAGGCAGCTGCGTTTTTACGCGACTCCATAGACTTTAATGGGGATCTTGGTCTGTTAATACAGACAAAAATTCAACGCGCCGCGAGTTTTGTTTTTGTAATGCGAACAATCGGCACGCGAAGAAAACGCTCATCTGATTCCATCGATGCAAATCAATGGTGTTTTATGCTATGCATACTACATATGTCATACAGCGGGAAAATCCGCCTGGGTGAATAGGTCCTAAGGGGACTTGAAATTGCGGTAGTTTGATCACTTATACAATATACCACAACACTTCAGTATTGCAGAATATTGTATTTTTGCAGGCATTCTAATAAGCCCTGCCACAGGAACAACCTAATAGGCAGAAAACCATGGCAACCCAAAGGCTGAAGTCGCCTGTGATCTCATTGTGGGCAAGCCATTCAGGATATTTATAGCAGCATTAAAATGTGGCTCCCGTGCCTGCTCCATACCATCCTCGCGCACATCTATCATACGTGTACACGGCTTAAGGCCCACAGATGGATGTTTGCTGAGGAATCCACGGCTGGCGTCTGCACCAAGTGCTGGCCATAGCATGCTATGGGAAATTGATTCTTCCCGCAAACTTGTGGAAACCATAGCGGTTTCTGCAAGAATGATCCATTTTTTTCGTGGATTTCACGCGGACGGCTTCCATTGACATTGTGGAAAGGTTGAGGATTCCACATTATTGATAGGCAATGACGCGTAAAAAGCAGTTCAAAAGTAAAAAAAATCTGCACTGCACATGCCCGAGGACTCGCCGTGTGAACCATCCACAGTACAGATAAAACGAAAGTCAGCAGGTAAGCCAGGACACTATGGCTGTCAGGGCCAGATTCCGCTGCCATGTGCAGGAGCCCTTCGGCTGGGTTCACATGTGGTGGAATTGCCACGGAATTTCTGCACAGACTTTCTGCATAGAAATTCCGTCTGCAGTTTTTATCACGGGATAAAAGCAGCAAAGTGGATGAGATTTGCAAGAATGTCGTACATGCGCTGCAGAGACGCCGTTGTGGCCACGCCGCGATTGAACTTTTGTGTTCCAGCTGTCATAACGTTTTGAAATTTTTTTTTTTGTCGATGTAGCTGTATGACAACTTGTAGTTTGCGGGACGGGTTCTGGTTTTTAGAGGAACCCATTTCGAGTACATATAATGTATTGAATGCCTTTTTTTTTTTTTTTTTTTTTGAGGCAATGGAAAAAGCTATTTTACCATTGTGTTTTTCTTTATTTTTTGGGGATTCACCATATGGTATATCTATTGTTACTAGAGATGAGCGAGTATACTCGCTAAGGCACATTGCTCGAGCGACTAGTGCCTTAGCCGAGTATCTCCCCGCTCGTCTCTAAAGATTCGGGGGCCGGTGACAGGTGAGTTGTGGCGGGGGGGAGAGAGGGAGAGAGAGATCTCCCCGCCGGCCCCCGAATCTTTAGAGACGAGCGGGGAGATACTCGGCTAAGGCACTACTCGCTCGAGTAATGTGCCTTAGCGAGTATACTCGCTCATCTCTAATTGTTACCTTTATTCTGCCTGTCCTTACAATTATGACAACATCAAATTTACAGAGGTTTTATTGTGTTTTTACCACTGCTGTGCAATATAAACCCTTATTTTGGTTTTAAAAAAAAACAAAAAACTTTCTGTGGCGCTACATTCCAGGGCCAGAATATTTTTATTTCTCAGTTGACAGAGCTGTATCAGGCCTGTTTATTTTTGGGATAACTAGCACTGCAGTTAAACAGGAGAGTTGCAGATCTTCCCTGGTGTCCCCTCCCTCTCTCCTTTGCAAAGTCTGACTGAAGTAATAGCTATAAATTCAGTATTCCCAACCCCACTTCAAACAGCTCTAACTCCGGTTCTATAAGGGCGGAGCAGCAGCTTTTGTTTCATACCCCCAGTGTGTAATAGTGCTGACAGTAGGTTCCCAATCAGGTTATTGGCCAAGGACCCGGGCGGCGGACCCCTGCCAATCAACTATTGATGAACCTATGCTGTGGATAAGTCATCAGTATTTATTCCCTAGAAAACCCCTTTAGGCTGCATTCCCACGAACGTATATCGGCTCGGTTTTCACGCCGAGCCGATATACGTCGTTCTCCTCTGCAGAGGGGGGGAGGATGGAAGAGCCAGGAGCAGGAACTGAGCTCCCGCCCCCTCTCTGCCTCCTCTCCGCCCCTCTGCACTATTTGCAATGGGGAGAGCGTAACGGGGGCTGGGCTAATTCTCGGAACTTAGCCCTGCCCCACCTCCTTTTATTGCAAACAGTGCAGAGGGGCGGAGAGGAGGCAGAGAGGGGACGGGAGCTCAGTTCCTGCTCCTGGCTCTTCCATCCCCCCCCCCCCCCCCCCCCCCCCGCAGATGAGGACGACATATATCGGCTCGGCGTGAAAACCAAGCCGATATACGTTCGTGGGAATGCAGCCTAAAACTCGTTCAGGACTCAAGCTGCAGCCACATTGACAGATTCAGCGGAGATGAGGGTCCTGACTGATGAGGTGCCAATCTAACCCAATCTTATGTATCGAATTTTATGTAGCAGAACTGTTCATGAACCATCAACCCTCATAGGGAAGACCGTAGTTATGTGCGAGATTAGAAGAAATATGCGGCTATGACACATTGTTCTCCATGCTGTTAGGTGGCGTCCGTTGGACCATGCCAGAACCTCTGGATCTCTCACCGCCTGACATCCCAGAACCAAGCTTCTTAGAGACTTTGCTTCGCTATGGACTCTTTTGTGGAGCAATCTTCCAACTCATCTGTATTTTGGCTATTATATTCCCGGGCAGCAAGTCACAGGAAACGGTGAGTTACATGAACCAAGTGTGCTGTTAGCATATGGAGTGCTAAACCCCATGCAGACACAATCAGTGATCAGAAACAAATTTAAAGGGGTTATTCCACTAATAACATTTTATCATGTATGTACAGTCTGGGGGGATTCAGCAGTGTTGTCATGCATTTTTGACAACGATTTGGCTGCTTTTTCGGCACAGCTGAAAACTCAGGCAAGGATGCTGAGAAAAAAAATCAATACTCCCCTAGCTGACGCTGTCTGGTCCCTGCCGCTGCTCTCCAGAGCTCCCGGCACTTGTCAAGTCACTTGTCAAGTCACAGAGGATCTTTTGCTAGTGACGGGGATTGAAATCCCCCACCTTCCAGCAAGAGATTGATCTTGTAGCTTCATTTGCATGTATTTAGAGAACAGTATACATCACTATTCTCCAGCAGGACAGCTGCTGAAAGAATGTTATTAGCGCTGCTCGCGGAGAATTCAGCGTGCGGTCTGTCTTATCAGTCCGGATGGATTTTAAGCTGAGCTGAACTCGGCAATGGACAAAAAGTACACGATGCGCACACATTTACAAACAATGATTATCGCTCAAAAAATGGCTTTTAAGCGAATTTTGAGCTATAATTGTTGTGTGTAAAAGGGCCGTAGTGTGTTAGGCTTAAAGAAGACAGTGTCCATCTAGTTCAGCCTGTTTCCACCCCACCTTGTTGATCCATAGGAAGGCAAAAACACCCCAATGAGGCAAAAGTCAATTTAGCTCTTGCTGGCTGATCTACTATGTTTCCCTCGGAAATAAGCCCTACCCCTATTTTCATGGGGTAGCTGCTTGGGGGCTTAAAATATATGCTCTCCACTGAAAATAAGTCCTAGCTAAACTACATGCGGTGGGGAAAAAAAAGCAATACTCACCTAGCCAGCAGCAACTGAGTCCCTTGCGCTGGTCTCTGGCGCTGCGGCAGGCTGCTGTGTCCTTAGCGTTGACACAGCACTCTCTCTTCCTGGTGACAGGGCTTTGAATACTTTGCCTCCAGCAAGCTTGTGCTGTGATTGGATCACAAGCACTGCTGGCTTAGCCAATCGGAGCCGGAACTCGATCTTTCAGTGAATGACATCACTGAATCACTGTAATTGGTTCATGGAGCACCGGCTCTGATTGGCTAAGCAACGGCGCTCATGATCCAATCACAGCAATCACTTGCTGAAGGCAGGGTATTCAAAGCCCCGTCACCAGTGCTGAGGACACGGCAGCTTACCACAGCACCTGAGACCAGCGCGAGGGACTCGGACACCGCATGCTAGGTGAGTATAAGGACCCCCCACCTTCCCCTGAAAATAAGACACTGTGCTGTGCCTCTTTTAGGGCACAAAATTAATATAAGACAGTGTCTTATTTTTAGGAAGGCACTGTAGTAGTTGGACGATTCTGCAGCAAGATTACGGTATTGGTGGGAAAAGCTATTTAAACTCTTAGGCTAACTTCACATGGAGTGGCACAAAATGGGGCCGTGAACTTCGTTCTTATATTGCACTCGCCAACATGTGAATTCCCTGAGGATGCGAGGCATTTTTAAGTCAAAACAGCCTCACATCACTTCAGGGAAGTCGCGGATCCTCCGGCGCAGCTGGCAGTCACACAGAGGATCGAGGAGTTTCTCCCATTGTTTTCTATAGGAGACATTGCATTGTGTGCACCAAGCTCTTGTTGTGATGCTGCCACTGACCAAATTGAAGACAATAGGCGCTGCGATGCGAGAATACGCAGAAAGACCGAACATGTTGCGATTTGTATCCTGCATTGCATCGAAGTGTCACGCAGGAAAACATCGCTTGTGTATAGGACTCCGTTCAAAAGAATAGGGCTCATATTTCTGCGTGTCGCAACACACAAATCTTGCGCGATTTTCTTGCCCATCTGAAGCCAGCTTAAATGATGCAGCTTTTTTTTTTTATGTTCGGTTTCTCCTCCCCACTTTTAGGCCGCCTGCACACAGGCGGAAATCCCACGGCGGGATTTCCGCCACTGAAAGCCTGCATAGGAGTGCATTACAATACGCACTCCTATGTAGACAGCCGCAGTTTGGCCGCGCGAAATGTCGCACGGCAAACAAACCGCGGCATGTCCTATTTCTGTGCGGGGCTCGCGGAAACGTCACTCACCCGGCCGTCGGCTCTGGTCTGCGCATGCGCCGGCAGCTGGCACATGAAAGAGCCAGGGCCACCGGGTGCGGGTGAGTACGCGCTCCTCCCTGCAGGCGCTCGGGTCGGGTCCCGCGGCGAGACTTCTCGCCACCGGATCCGACCCGCCGTCTGCAGGCGGCCTTAGAAGATCATAAATCCTTTATATTGCCATCAGTGTAGCTTTCTGAGGGCTTGTTTTTTGCAGGACAAGTTGTATTTTTCAATGCTGCTATTTAATGTTTCATCTAATATACTTTTTGGTGCTATACAAATAAAGATTTATTTATTTTTCTATTATACTGTATTCTCACACAGTCTATCAAGACGTGTGGCAGGCAATGAGTCATGGTATCCCTGGCGCCTTCAGTAGGTCCCAGGCTGCCATGGCAACCGAACGGCGCTTTGCGTTCTCATTGGGACCTCCGAACACCAAACGGGGCACTTAAATGCCGCTGTCAGAATTGACGGCGGCATCTGAAGGGATAACAGCCATGATTGGCAAGAATGCTGATCGCTACTGTTGCAGGCGAGTGTCGGCTGTCAAAGATGGCTGACACCCCTCATGCTTGAAGCAGGATCTACTTCCAGTCCCGCTGCATATAACCCCAAGCACCCAGGATGTAACTATGGGTTACTGCATATATCATGACTTCTTTAGAACACCTAATCTACTGTTCCTCTTAATCATATTTAGTTATTTTTCACACCACAGAATTTGATGTGGAATTTGTTGTTGAATCTGTGCAAATTCAATGTCAAATCTGCGTCCTATTCATTTGGTTGAGATTCTGCGCTATAGCTTGAAATCCGCAACACGAAAAAAGATGTAGTATGTCACTTCTTGACATGGGTTCTATGTAGGGTTCTAATCTGAGATTCAGCCTTCTGCAGTGGATTATTTGACAGGTCAGTGTCAGAGTTTTCCGATGAGATTACTGCCCTTTCACCTGCCTGTATGAATTTAATAAGTCTGAAAATAGGACAAAATTGGGATATGTAAAGTTGAAGCTTATATACAAGTTTTTAAAGGGGTTGTGCGGGACTTCTAGTTTGATAATGTACCCTCTGGATGGCTTGTCAATACTTCATCAGCGGGGTGTGCCGCTTGGGATCCCCACTGATCAGCTGATCGCCGCCCACTGTCAGTGCAGACAGTGCTAGAAGCAGGCTGGTACTAAGGTACAGTTCCTATTGAGTTCATTGAGAGTTGTGCTTGCAGTACCAAACCAGGCTGCTGCAAAACAGACAGCACTATGTACTTCAAGCACTGTCCATACGGACATTGGGCCCAGTGATAAGCTGATCAGTGGCCAACCTCCGAGCCCGTCATCAAATATTGATGACCTATACAGAGGGCAGGTCATCAATAGATAAGTACCAGACAACCCAGTAAGACATGGCTGCCCAGTCAACTGGTAATGGAAAATGGAAATGGAGACCCAGCAGATCAAGTGGGAGGCAGCTCACAGATCAGGACATCGGTGTGCCAGAAGTATCGCTCATTGGTTACTGCTGCCTCTACCAGGTTACATACTTCATCTGGAAGTAATATAATTATCCGTCATGAGGTTCTTAGAAGGGGTCTACATCCTTGAGTGAGCCTGAGGTTGTAATGAATAAGAATATTGGACTCTGAGTAGAAGTGTTCTTCGGAGTGATGAATCACACTTCATCATCTGGCACCCTGACAGATGAGTCTTAGCTTGGCAGATGCTAAGTAGAGGAGGAATAATTATTCTAAATATGGGGCTGCTTTTTGTGGTTTAGGGCGATAAGTTCCAGTGAAATCTTAAAGATGGTTTACTTCCGACCTTGTAGCACATTTTAGAGGAGACCTTTTCCTGCTTCTGCATGAAAGTACTTGTTTACTTTCACACTTAACATTGTGAGTTCAGCTCCACTTCCATTATCACATTTTCCCCCTTTAGCAGTAGAGAAATAGATTATTAACATTTCTTATCTCATTGCTTCTCCAGGATTCTGAGACTTCAGAACCAAAAAGCACAGAAGTGTTGAAAAAACCCAAGATGGCTCCGGTGACAATGGGGAAAAAGCAAAAGAAAGAGACAAAGAAGAAGCGATGAAAGGGAAGAAAAGACTCTAGACTTTTTTATTTTTTTTGCCTTCCTCGTCTGGATTGAACAGACATTCGCCGTAGCTTTATGCCGATCACCACCCTTCTTGTTTTGTATTCCGCTAATTCAGTGCTATGATAGGGACATTGTGTGGATTGCTGTCACTGTTCACATGACTGGACACTAAAGGGCATGTCTAGGACAATATTTCCTGATGGTACTAGGAGAAAATAACTCGTACCACTTCTATAATGTTTACACCATCAGTAGAAACTCTCAGCTGATGAAATGAGCGACAAAGTGCAGAGCATTGGAATTTAATATCTTGTGATCACTTTACTTTTAGGTTCTCTACTTCTAGAGGAGCAACTGGGCATACTGGCAGTATAGGGGACTGTGGTTGAAGGACCTGCGAGGGGCGGGGCTGGCTCTACTATAGCTGGGAATTGGGTTGGGTTATGAGCTTTGGGGGCGGGGCTTTTGTTGATGCGATTGGTGGGTGGGGCTTTGAGGCGGGGCTTGGATGAGGCAATCGTTTGGGCGGGAACCTACGTATCATAGTGACAGAAAAATGTGTGCAGAAGTGAAAATGAATGTATTTGAAATGAATCGGGTTTGTAAGGATGATTTATCAGCTATTGAATACTTGGGCAGCCACAAGATTCTACACAGGAAGGTAGAATGTATTCCTTGACAACGGCAAGATTCACAAATAAGAGATTCAAGTGAACTTAGTGGTTCTGTGTGGAGATGTCCGGCTGCAGAAGCAAGCAGTCCGTTTTGAAAGATAGTTTGATTGAAGGAGCCAAAATTGTGCCCGCCAAATTCCTATATTTAGTGTTCTGTTGGGCAACTGAAACGCCTCAGCAAACAACCATGCAGCATTTGGATATTGCGGCGCATACTGCAGTGGACTATTATCAGTACTTCAGCTATGTATGCTCCTGGAAGTTATTAGCGAAGTCTCTTCAGCTTGGCCGTCCAGGAAAAGAAGTGCAAATTGACGAGTCTCGTCTAGTGAAAGCAAAGTATCATCGCGGCCACAACATCAGGACAGATGGATTTTCGGAGCCTCTGATGTTGAGAATCGAAAAGGTTTCGTCACTTTTGTCACATGAAGAGATGCAGCGACTTTGCTGCCAATACTTCAGCGAGTCATCGCTCCAGAATCAATAATAATTTCTGATGAAGGGGCGGCATATCGAAACATCGAGCAACTGCCAAATAATAACTCTCCTCAAACTGTCAATCACAGCAGACATTGTGTCGATCCGCTCACGGGCGCTCATACCAACAACATTGAAAAGTATTGGAAACGAGCAAAATCAGTTTTCAAGCTCATGACCGGAACCCAAAAAGACATGATTCCCAGTTACCTGGGTGAATTCATGTGGCAGGAAAGATATGCTGCAACATGTGATTCAGCATATTTTAATATGTTGACTCCTATTTCTGAATTCCAACCATGTGAGCTGCTGTAGTCGGATATTATCTGTTAGCTACATCATTGCACTACTAATCTACCAATCCCATTAAGCCCACCTCATCCTTTTCATTTCACACACACGTCTTTTGCCTTAGCTGCACACAGCACAGCCTCAGCTCCATCATCTTGCTGGTTCCTGCCCCACCAATCACATCATACAAAAGCCCCACCCCAAAGCTCCCAACCCAATTCCCAGCTTCACTAAAGCTACCCCCCCCCCCCACCCAAGGTCTTTCAACCAGAGTCCCCTTTACTGCAAGTATGCCAGCAACTGTATGGATTAAAGGTTATATTGGGCCACTTTGTTGCCCCCTTCCCTGCAAACTATAAGGAGTTTTTATAGGAGGTGATGATTGACCAAATGATATTTGTACGGGCCTTCATGCCCAGTGTAAAGCTATGCACTAATTGAATGACAGATGATGAAACTCATTTGTCATTCGCCACATCTTGTATGTGGGCATAAAAACAATCATTTGTCAGCAGTACATTCCCTCTTATAACCAGAGAAGGCGCTGCCAACAATAAAGGAAAGTGAATTAACCCTTTCCCATCCAATTTGTATCCTGGTTTTCCTAGAGGGCTTACTCTTTTTCTGCCGTTATACAACGGCGCTATCTGCTGGCTAAAGCCAGTACTGCATGAGGTGACTTGTTGGATAGGCTCTGACAGCAGAGAGGCTGATAATATACAGTAGGAGAACCCCGACGGACATCTTCCAGCATCGAAGCTGTACAGCCTTAAATCATAATGTCTTCAGAGGTCAGACAGTGGATTGGAAAGTGTTAAGACCGATGTGTCATGTCGGTCTTAGGACTCATGCACACGGGGCGGCTTTGCATTGCGGAATCTGGAGCAGGCGTCCGCCTCCAGATTCCTCAGCAAATAGCATGCAATGGAAAAGCGATTCTTCATGTACACGAGCGGAAACCAATTGTGGCTGAAAAATTAAATTTGCTCTTTCTAGCTTTTCTTGGCTGATAGTCGATTTCTGATATAATTTTCATAAATAATACATACATTGTTGGTCCGGGGCTGACATGCCTCCTCTCAACAAGCCACATACTTTTTC
The DNA here is from genome assembly GCF_035609145.1 of Eleutherodactylus coqui. NCBI lineage: Eukaryota > Metazoa > Chordata > Amphibia > Anura > Eleutherodactylidae > Eleutherodactylus > Eleutherodactylus coqui. The sequence goes on along the minus strand of NC_089849.1, from coordinate 50,250,428 downwards.
CATGAAAGTGGCACTGAGCGATTCGCGCCAAATTGTGACTTTATTACACCTAATTAAATCCTGCCCAGACTTTTTTTTTACTTCCTCATCTGGTTTGAACAGACATTCATTTGGCGAAAGCCCGTACCAAAAAACTCTTGATAATTGCAACATATACAACATAAACTAGTTCCAAACTACTTTCTATATCGTTCTTCCATGCTCATTGCACAATCTGCCAGTGTAAAGGGATCCTTGCGTACCGTGGACGCTGCTACGCTCAGATCTTTGCTTATTTTATAGCCTAGTTCTACCAGATCTGTGTTCCTGAAGGTCTGGCTCTTGCTAAACTACACCTCCCAGCATGCCCGGATGTAGTTTTACAATAGTTGGACAATCGCAGGATTAAAAACACTGATCAGGAGTCAGTCAGTCTCCGCTCCTGCTCAAGATGGTGCCATGGATTTTTGTGGCCATCTGCATAAATTTTATCATTTTCCTGCCAGAAACAAGAAAAGTAAAAATGTTTTTAGGCTTCTGTGTGATTTGTTGATGTCTTAGCTAAAGTACATACTTGTGTATGTATATATGCATGTCTCATCCTGATTGATGGCAGCATTTAAATCCTACGCCGTATCTTTTTTTTTATATATATACATTAATTCAGTAATTCTGAACAATAAAAGTTGTTTTTCTTTTTTGTCTTTTTTTTCTTGAGTCTCTCTGGAATTAGAAATGTCATTGTGCGTGGAAAGAGCATGAAACTCAGTCTTTACGCACTATTTCCAATGTGACAGATTTATATATAACTCCTAGGCCACAGTTCATTCACTAAGTTTGTATGGAGGTTGGTGTCCCCCATTTTCTTTGGGGTTCAAGTCGGGCAACTATAATGACCAATTCAGACTCTTCCAAGACTTTCAGGTACGTTTGGGATCACTGTCCTGTTGGCAGGTCTAGTGACACCCAAGTTTCAGCTTCTTCAAAGAAGATATGACATTTTCCCCTAAGATTTCCTGATACTTAATTTAATCCATCTTGCCCTCCATACACTGCAGGTTTTCAATGCCAGAGGAGAGTGCAGAGGTGGACAGCGCCTGAAAGGGTCTGATGACAAAACCGAGAATGTTCCTTCGTCCTCTTATAATCCCCCGACGTAGGAAAGCAGCACATGTATGGAAAAAGAAATCCCCCCCTCCCAAAATACCAGATGATGGGGGTAAACCACTGTTAGAAGATGTAGTGGTGCGCTTCACATAAGACAAACTGGTAGTCAAAGTACTCACTCTGAAAGGGGGAATGCCTCCACCCTTATAGTCCCAGATGGCCTGTAAATCTTTAGAAGATCTCTCGTTGCAATCTCACCCAGAGAAGGTATGGTCTTCTTTAATCCACAGAGACAGAGTACACAAATATACACAGGTATTTCCTCCCAGTGTGGGGGGGGGGGGGGTGAAGGGAAATGAATGCAACGCGTTTCAGCCACTTGTCAAGCATCCCCCTTTCAGAGTGAGTACCTTGACTACCAGTTTGTTCTCTTCTGTGAAGCGCACGGCTAGATCTTCTAATAATGCCGGAGGAAGCAAAGCAGCCCCAGACCATCACCCGGCCGCCGCCATGCTTCACTGTAGGGAGGATGTTCTTTTCAGCGTATTCTTCATTCTTCCTCCTCCAGATATGCCACTGATGCATAGGCCCAAAAAGCTCCAGTTTTGGTTCATTGCTTTACAGAACTGAATCCCCAAACTTCTGTGGCTTATTTATATTTTTTTGAGCATATTGAACCCGACTTGTTTTGTGTCAGTAGAGGTGTACGTCTTGCAGTATACCATAGGCTTGGAGATCTAAATATTTAGTATGTGCCTTAGGGTGCCTGCACATGGGCAGAATTTCTGCCGCAGTATTTTAAGCACATTGTCCGCCCCTGACCGCAGCCAACATTATTCTATGGGGATCCGCAGTTGTCTCCAGACGGACGGATTTGCATCGCGGATTTTCACGCACTAGAAAAAAAATGTGGCATGTCCTAATTTGGGTTGGATTCTGTGCATGGAGACTCCAATACAAGTGAATGGACGCGTTTTTTCACGCAGTACATCCGCGGTGCAGCTGCAGATGAAGGCACTGGTTGCTATGACAGAGGAAGTAGGTGTGGTAGGAAGCTGCTGGTTTTTCCACGCGGTTTTTCCCGCAGCACACCCACATATATCCGCGCGTGATTTTTCACGCATCCGCACCTATCCGCAAGCACATTTAGGTGCCATACGCAGGTCTCCCGCGCGTGAAAATCTGGCGTAATCCGGAACGCTCGTGTGCAGGTGGCCTTACTTTGCAAATGGAAGACTCAGTTCTTGCTGCCACCAAATCTTGCTCCTCAGGTCTTTTGCAGTCACTATGGCCGCCTGTAGACGAGTGGGTCGGATCCGGCGGCGAGAATTCTCGCCACGGGACCCGACCCCAGCGCCTGCAGGGAGGAGCACATACTCACCCGCGCCTAGCGGCCCCGGCTCTTTCATCAGCCGGCGCATGCGCAGACCGGAGCCGGCGGCCGGGTGAGTGATGAAATAGGACGTGCCGCGGTTTGTTTGCCGCGCGACATTTCGCGCGGCCGTCTGCATAGGAGTGCGTATTGTAATGCACTCCTTTGCAGGCTTTCAGTGGCGGAAATCCCGCGGATAATCCCGCCGCGGGATTTCCGCCCCTGTGCAGGCGGCCTTAAGGGTTTTGACCACCTGCCTCCTCAGGAATCTGGTGCCGGTAAGGGATGGCATCCTCTTTCTGCCATGTCTAAGTAGTGTAGCCAGTGTTTCTAATATGCCTCTAATTGTATCTCTAGCAACATTCAGTGCCTTTCCTGATTTCTTTGTTTCCTTTTCCTTGCTCATGGAAGGCAATGATCTCTTCTCTTAACCTTTTAGATTGCTCTCTTGACATATTCCTAATAAGCAATCAATCATCACAGTCAGCAAAGTCCTAGCCAGTCCAGGTATTTGATGCATTTTGCCTCAAGCACACCTGATGCAACTAATCAATCGTACAACCAATCCTCATTCGTTTGCTTTTACACAGAGCACTGGTTGTTTACTGAGCTGTCTTTCATACACGGGATCGTCGTGTATATTTATTCGCAAGTTGTTCAAATATAAATGTCTGTGACTTTACACCAGATGACTTTTGATCAACCACCAACTATTTTTTTTGTAAGCTGAAATGATGCATGTACACCGAGGCCACCATGCCATTGCCCCTTCCCTCCCCCTCACCGTATCACCTCCTCTCTCCTCCCCTCCAGCTGATTGCAATGGGAGGGGGTGGAGCTAATCACCGCCACGCCTTCTCCCATTGCTGGCTGCGGCCAAGTGGAGGGGTGGAACTTAGCTCCTCCCCTGTCCTGCCCCCTCCCATTGCAATGAGCAAAGCGGAGGGAGTTTAGCAGTCATGCTGCTAAACTCCCTCCCACCTCCCCTCTCCGGCCGCTGTCATTGTCCATGCAGCGGCCGACGTATTCTGACCCAAAAGATAGTTCCAGGGCTATCTTTTTGGCCCGACATAAAAATGGCTGGTGCTATATTGGCCGGCCAGGCTGGAATATGGCCATGTGATCTGATGCATTAGAATCCAATGCATCCGATCACAGCATATATCAGCCAACCATGAAAAAGCCCTAAAAGAAAGAGCAAAAGTCTAGAGCGTTTCAATTTATAACCCTACATTAGATGGTCACCTAACACCTACTGGTGGATCTCGCCAACAATCTGATGTCACTGGAGACTGACAGACTCTCTCTTGTGGTTGGCTGGCTGTAAAAAGATTAATTTGGCAGGTTAGATTTTCTTTTCTGTCAAATCCCATACTTTCTCTAGATTAAGAAAAATTACTATACTATCATCCTGTACTACGATGCTTTGGGTGTCCTAGCCGTCAACGAATCACAAGATGGTCCGCAGACAGTGGTCATGTTTCCCAAAAAACACAAATGAAAATACTTTCTTACAGCATTTATGGAGGATGGGAGAATAAAGATAAGATTTAAATGAAGAAACGGGAATTATCTAATGCTAGAGACTTTGGTATATGTTTTATGCAGAGCAACAATAGAAGAAGCATGCAAGGCAGGAGATCATTTAGGTAAGTGTAGGTTTAGAGAAGGAATTGTCATGTTAATTCTTCTATTCTCTGCTAATGCTTTTTGTGTCTTTATACACTTCTTGGAAATTCTTGTTTTTAGACTTTGCGTATATATTATCATGATTAAAGTTAACAAGTTTGTTTCTATGCAAACATTAAAGGGGCACAAACTTTTTAGACGAGGTATGCTCATGTAATCATGTGTCTCACTGATCTTGTAATATACTTTTATTAAAAATGTTTTTGTTTGACCACTGCAAATCAAGTTTGAAACTACAGTAGTAGTTCGGCCTTCAGCACCTCTGCAATCCACTGTGTTGTTAGGTATTGAGCTTCTGTAGTAACTGGGATGCTGGGAAGTCTGCTTAGCCCCCTCTTTCCCCTATATTCACAGGTTGCTTCCCTGCACTGACAGGCTGACATATCTGCAGCCACAGTGTCTGCAATCTCCACATTCTCTGCTTTTCCTGCTATCACATTGCTTTGGATTTATTAACCATTTGGCCAAAATGTCTCTGAATGAGTGACTCACATAGTCGTCCTGGGAAAGCATAGGGGTGTGCATTCAGAAACTGCTTCACTGCTGATTGGACCAGAGACTGAGCAATGCAGCATAGGAAGTGAGGGAAAGGAAGTACAACACAGTGAACTGGTGCGGAATGCTGGGCTTGTAACACACCCCTACCTGAAAGTGGATTGCAATAGCAGGCCTGCAGAAAAATAGTGAAGACCACATGCAAATCAGAAGTTACAGACATAAAATGGAGCAAAATGCAGCAAATTAGAGGGTAAGAACGTGTTATAAAAAAAACCTTTGGAAAACGCAGGTATGCTTTAAAGTCTGCAAGTTACATCAGTTTTAATAAAGATAAACATAATAATTAAAACTACATACCTCCCCCCTCCGCATTACATGCAGTAATTTAGTGCATGACACAAATTTTTCTGTATATCGACTTGAGGGGCAGATTTACTAAAGCCACTATCTAAAAAAGAAGGCTGAGAGGAGACTTAATAGAGGTCTACAAATATCTGAAGGGCTATCACAGTGCAAATGGATCAGCCCTATTCTCATTTGCACAAGGAAAGACTAGAAGCAATGGGATGAAACTGAAAGGGAGGAGACACAGATTAGATAGTAGAAAAAACTTTCTGACAGTGAGGGTGATCAATGAGTGAAACAGGTTACCATGGGAGGTGGTGAGTTCTCCTTCAATTGAAGTCTTCAAACACAGGCTGGACAAATATCTGGGATGATTTAGGGATCCTGCACTGAGCAGGGGGTTTGGACCCGATGACCCTGGAGGTCCCTTCCAACTCTACCAGTCTATGATTCTAATTCCAATTCTATCCATTCAGTCATGTCCGACTCTTGGATACTCTGTAGGCCAGTCCTCCCCATGCTTCTCTATTCTCCACTGCTGGTTTCAACTGCCTGATGTCCATTCCCGTGTCCTTTTTGATGGTATCCAGCTAACGTTTCCTTTGTTTTCCCTGTTTCCTTTTACCGCTGATCATTCAAAGTAGCATCTCTTTTTCCAGCGCATTCGCCCTTATTACGTGTCTAAAGTCATTCAGTCTTTGTCTGGTAATCTTGCCTTCCTGGGGAAACTTCTGGGTTTATACGGTCCAGGACAGCTTTGTTGGCGACCATAGCAGTCCAAGGGCTTTGCAGAAGCCTTCTCCAACACCACAGCTCAAAAGTGTCAGTTCTTCTGTCTGATATTCTCAATGTCCATGTCTCACATCCATATGTTGCAATCGGAAAGATGATTGCTCTGATTAACCTTTGTTTGATGGTGTCTGAGACATCCTTGCACTTCTTTATTGGGTCCATGCTCACCATGGCTGTACGCTTCACTACTAATCGTCGCTTTATCTCACTTGTCAAGCTGCCACTATGATCATTAAGGAACCCAAGAAAAATGAAACAATTAACCATTGCCTTGGCAGTCGTCATAATCTTTGTCTTCTTGATGTTCAGGTGAAGTTCCATCTTCTCACTTTCTCCCTTTAGCTTCAGGATCAGCGTCTTCGGATGCTTCGCTGTCTCAGCTCCAAGGATCGTACCGTCTGCATATCTTAGATTAGTGGTGGTTCTTCCACCTATTTTCAACCCAATACTCTGATCATTTAAGACCAGCTGCCTCATGATCACTTCCGCATAGAGGTTGAAAAGAAAAGGAGAGATAATGCATTCTTGTCTTGTGCCCTTTTTATACTTCAGCCTTTCTGTATCCCCATAGCTAGTTCTCACTGTGGCTTCTTGATTGCAATAGAGGGACCTGATCAATATGATCAGGTGCACTTATAATGCTATCTCCCTTGGCGTTTCCCAAAGCTTATCATGCCCAACGCATTCCAAAGCCTTGGTATAATCAATTAAACACAAGTATAGCTCCTTCTGATACTCTCTTGCCTTTTCCATGATCCACATCAGGTTTGCGATGTGGTTATAGGTTCCTCTGCCCTTGCGGAATCCAGCTTGAACACCAGGAAGTTCCACGACCGCCACTGTTGGTATGTTATGTGTTGCCACCTACCCAGCAGTTTGAGTCGACTATGGTAAGGGGTGGGGGGGTTTATATAAAAGTGTAAAGTAAACCGGCCTTCCTTTGGCATAAGGAAAAGAAAAATGTCTTTTAGCAAGATGTGCCAAATTTATTATATAGTGTGAGCCACTATATCATAGATTTGGCATATAAGTTTACGTTTCTTGTGATTGCCGACTCATGTTACTTGTGAGTCACAATATGACCACATTCACTTTCATTAGCCTTAGCCTAAGGGTAGAGGGTATAGTGACATGCGGCAGATTTGTTCCATTGCCTTAATGAGTTTCTAGTTGTGGCAAGTGCATGGATTTCTGCAAAACCCACACATGATTGGGATAATTGCAGAAATTTCTGCACAAAGTCAATTTTATTTTTTAGCAGAAAATATACACTATATATAAATCAGAAGTCTAATAGCAAAAGTTAAGACATTGCTTCTAATATAAAATAGCTCAGTAGATACTGACAGAGCACAGTATAGCAGCATAAGGAAATTGTATAGCTGCATCCCACTCATCTGTGTTCATGGAGCTGAGAGAAAGTGGATAGGGCTAGGGACCTATTTACACGAGCTGAGAATTGGCCTGCCGTAATTAGCATGTTGATTGACGTTTATTCGCTGCCACTCACACACGGCGGCTGATTAGCTTTATGGGGACAAAGCCGTTAAAGTGAACCTGGGATCAATTTATCAACTATTAAACCTACACAACGGGTGTCAAACTGATTTTCACTGAGGACCACATCAGCCTTACAGCTCTTTCCCACGAGCGTAGGCATTTTTACGTGCACCTACCGGCGCCATAAAAACGCGTGAACGGTTGCACAAATCTAACGTTTGTCTGCCCGTTCAGACGGCAAGGGCCCTGCACATATACACCGAGGCCGCAATGCTGTTGCCTCCCCTTCCTCCCCCTTGCAGGCTCACCTCCTTTCTCCTTCCCTCTGGCTGTTTGCAATGGGAAGGGGCGGAGCTATGCAACTGCCCCTTCCCCACTCCTTGTCTGCAGCCAGCAATGGGAGGGGCGGAGCTTAGCTCTGCCCCCTCCCATTGCAAACAGTCGGAGGGGAGGGGAAAAGGAAGAGGGAGTTTAGTAGTCATGCTGCTAAACTACCCCTCACCTCCCTTCTTTGGCCGCTGTCATTGGCTCCCATAGGAGCCTATGCAGTGGCCAAGATATTCCGGGCACAAAGATAGTTCCAGGACTATCTTTGCTGCTCGGCGTAAAAGCACCCGGCGCTATATTTGCCGGCCGGGCGCTTTTAAGCCGCGGGAATATGCCTGTGTGATCTGATGCATTGGAATCCAATACATCAGATCGTGGCGTATATCGTCCGGCCGTGAGAACAGCGGCAGATATATGCCCGTGTGAATAAGCCCTTATGGTTGCCTTCAAGGGGTCAATTGTAATCATATAGCAAGGGCTCGTTCGCTTGGCTGTTTTTGCGTAGAGTAATATGCGTATTTTTTCATGCGATGTGAAAAAATGGAGCATGACCTATTTTGTTACTTATTACGCACCGCAATAGGCAATCAAAGGCAATGGGCAAGCGCCGATACGCAGAATACCTGTGTATTCACTGCGTATTTTTGCACCATGTCAATGAGCCTGTCTGCATTTTTTTTTTTGCATGTGTAAATACACAGTGCATGTGGGAACAAAAAAACATGGCAGAGCGTACGAAAAATGTGGGCATAAGCGATATTCGACCAAAATGCGCTTATGCCTATGGGAATGACCCCTAACAGTGACCCCAATAGTGGCTTCAGTAGTGGCCCCAATAGCAATAGTGACCCCCCTATTGGCCTCTGGCTGGGTAGTATTCCTATAGTCTTTCCACTCACCCAGCCTGTAGCCTCGGCCTGGAGGTGGCAGCTACTGTTGAGTCTGTGACCACTGACCTTTCACTTCGGTGTCTGCGCTGCGCACAGGGCGGCGCACACGGACACTGGGAGGGGGAAGGTCAGCGGCCACAGACTGCAATGCTGCCACTGGACCGCTGCTGCAGGCTGTGCACGTAGAATTTCTGCTAGGCATGAACGGCTGGTGGGCCAGATTCAAGCCACGGGCCTTGTGTTAGACATGTTAAACCCTCGTGCAATGAGCAATTTCAAAGTTTTTTTTTTTTAGAAATACTGTACAAAGCACACCTGTAAAAAGGAATGTTTTCAATTCTTACGCACTTAATTACGGACAATATATCTGGTGGGAGGACTAGCTGGACCTTTTCTGGTGACCTATGTACTTCCCCAAACACCACCACTTTCTGTGCCAGTAACGTGGAGACATCTTCCCAGTCATCACCACTGCAGTGCATGCTCCTGCAACCAAGAAGATTTCCTCCTCTAGCGCTGCTGATCCTACGACTAGAAGCTGGGGATTATCAGCGCATGCGCAGTTGGATTGCATAAATCTGTCCACAACAGGGACAGATGAATTGTGCATCTACTGGTCCCAGTACTCACAGCGTGTGCATGAGATTTACACCGAGGCGGTGATGACGGGGAGGACATCTATACGTCACTGGCACAGAAAGGGAAGGTACACAGGCCCCAGCGGATGGTCCGGCCCACCCACTAGACCAATAGCCCATAATTTGCATGCAGTGCAGGAGAATTAGAAACCTTCCTTTCACAGGTATACTTTGTATAGGATTTCCAAAAAATAACTTTGAAAATACCCATAAATGATTGTCTAACCCCTTAAGGACCAAGCTGTTTTGTACCTTAAAGGGGTTGTCTCGCGGCAGCAAGTGGGTCTATACACTTCTGTATGGCCATATTATTGCACTTTGTAATGTACATCGTGCATTAAATATGAGCCATACAGAAGTTATTCACTTACCTGCTCCTTTGCTAGCGTCCCCGTCGCCATGGATCCGTCTAATTTCGCTTTCTTCTGGCGTTTTTAGACGCGCTTGCGCTGTGCGGTCTTCTGCCTGGTGAATGGGGCCGCTCGTGCCGGAGAGCTGGTCCTCGTAGCTCCGCCCTGTCACGTGTGCCGATTCCAGCCAATCAGGAGGCTGGAATCAGCAATGGACCGCACAGAGCCCACGGTGCACCATGGGAGAAGACCCGCGGTGCATCGTGGGTGAAGATCCCGGCGGCCATCTTGGTGAAGGAAGAAGGAAGACTTTGCAGAGCGGGGATTCGGGTAAGTAATATATATATTTTTTTTTTAACACATCCCTTGGGGTTGTCCTGCGCTGAACTGGGTCCTATGGAAATTTAAAAAAAACGTTTCGGCGCGAGACAACCCCTTTAAGGACCAGACACTTTTTAGGGATTTTACCCATGTGGCAGTTTTACTGCTCTATTTTTTTTTCCTTTAGCTACCAAAATTATTTTTTTTTCTGTGACATATAGGACTATTTTTTTATATCTTTTTCAATGACTTTTCTTCCATTTTTTAGTTTTATTGTGGGTAAGAAGCTAAAAAAAATCATTTTTTTAACATTTATAATTTTTTAAATATTATTTTTATATTTACACTAAAAAGTATGGGAATGGGTTCCTCTATTTGTTTCGGACGTTTTGATATATAGTATGTATGGTTTTGGTTTACAGGGCGCATACGGTGACGGTTTTTGTTGGCGTCTGCTTTGTGTTATTCTTTCTTTTGTATGTATTGTTGTTTTATTCTGTTGTTTTGTTTTACTTATTTATGTAATTGTGTTTTTTACTATCTATGTCCCCCATGACGTCATATAAGACCTCCTGGGGGACATTCACATATTTTTTTTTCTTTATTTGACATTTTCCCACTGTAGCTCGGGCGTCCATAGGAGCCCTAGTTACAGGGGAAAGCAACCCCTGTGGAGACATTAGTCACCTGCAAAGCTGCCATGGTCTAGTTTGACCCTCCAGCTCTGCAGTAGCAGGGAATACCGGCAGTCACATGACCCCCCGAGGCTCCCATAGTGAAAGTACATCTTACTTTCACTTTACTGTATATCGGGGAAGCAGAAGGCAGAAAGGGTTAAAAACCCCTCCTGCCTTCTACTCCGGGTTATCAACTGTCACTAACAGCTGATAACCCGTTCCTGCTCTGACTGATTGCAGAGGCAGGAGACTTAAAGCACTGCCGTAATTTTACTATTGGCGGTGCTCTAAGCCCAGGACCAGCCGCCGTAAATTTACTGTGGCTGGTCCTAAACGGGTTAAACGTGATCTCTTAAGGCCCTAATTGCTTGGCTTATCTTGTACCAAAACTTTGCGCCCAACACCACTTTCTGGCTGGTCACAGCAATCTCTTGCTAAGCCATATCAACTTGATGAGCGTGGTACAGAAAGTGCCTAAATCACATAATAAATATGGCGTAAATCATATACACCAGTTTTTTGGTGCAAGTAGACCCTGAATCCTGGAATCTTCCGCTTCGTTATTCTCCCCCATAGTTTTTCAAGAATCTGGCAGTAGCATTATAAATGGGCCCACAAGGGTATACGTAGGTAATATGTTTATAGTATACTATCTATAGGAGTTGTTTCTGTATCGCCCACTCAAAAATCTATTCTAGCGAATGTTACATGAGAATAACGATAATTGCACCATTTCATGAGTAATCGCTTTTACTTAAATGAATTTCTCACAGTTCACAGGATTGTTTTACCCATTATGAGCGGTGGGTTGTTTGCTAATGACAATAGCTTAAATTATTGAAAACAAGAAATTGGAAGAAAAACATAATCTTAAATAAAACAAAGACTAAAGCAAAATCACCGGTGTGATGATGTGAATAAATAGATGGATTCCTCCTTCAATTATGCGTTACAATAGGGGCGTGTCCAGTTTTCTGACCTTCAAACTTCAAAAATGACGGGGGCTAAAAAGTTGCAGCTTGACTAGAGATTTTCAAAAATGTTTTTTTTAAAATTGATGTAATTTGGCTTTACTCTGCAAATGAGCCTGTAAAAATGTATTTTTTCCATGTTCGTATGCAATTTTCGATTAACCTGTATGCTCTTTTATTTTAAAAATGATATCTTTCTTATGACAAAATGTAATAGGATTTTCCTATATGGGTTTCAAAACATGGTTTTAACAGCAAAACCCTGCAGAACGTAAAAGGGTTGTTCAGCTGTAAATTAATGATTACCCTTCTGCAGCCTTGATATTGCAGGCAAAGTTCGCATTGAAATGAATGGCCTGCAATACCAACCCTGGCCACTACAGTGGGAACAGAGCTGTCTGCTTCCTGCCGAAAGCAGCTCCGAGCACAAGCACAGCAGCCCAAAGAATAGCTGATCAGCAGGGGGTGCCAGGTGACTGTTCCCTGCCAGTTTACTATTGATGATCTGTCCTGAGGATATGCCATCAGTAGTATACAAATGGACAACCTTTAAGATTGATAATAGAGTACATTGTTGGTGAGTACATTCCCTGCTGATTCCAGATCAAAGTGAATCACTCTTGGGTGGAAAGCCCACGTCATGTATTGTTCCAGCTTCAGCTTCTCAGACTTCAAAAGAAAGCTTTAGTGGATGCTGTTTTGCCAATCATTCAGCGTTCAGCAAAATGATAATTCAGACAGTCTTGTGCTCCAGTGATAGTAATAAGAGAAAGGTTGGTGTGTAGAAGATTGATGACTTACAGTGGTCCAGAAGCATATAGATGAGGTCAAGAAGCAAGTCAGCAGATGATGTCCAAGAATGAAGACAAGACTTAAAGGGATTGTATGGTTTCATGATAAAACAATTTGATGGGGCTGGGCATGACTTAAAAAGAAAAAATATTGCATACTGTCCTGTCTTCAGTCCCCCGGGGCACCGCTAACCTGTTCCTGCAGCCCGTACCCCATCCTTTGCTGGCAAAAGTCAGGTGACTGCTGCAGCCAATCAGAGGCCACAGTGTCACTGTCCCGAATTCTTGGCATCATAGCACCCAGGACGTGAGCACTGATGCCAGAATTTCGAAAGTCTCTGATTGGCTGCAGCAGTCACTTGACTAATAGTGACGGAGGGCAGGGTTGGGCAGCGGGAGCCGGTGAGTGGTAACATTTTTCTTATTTTAACTCATGCCCAGCCTTTACAAATTTTAAGTGTGCAACTACACAACCCCTGCAATAAACCTTATCAATCTTTCCAAGTGGTGTTATTACATTCTGTTGTTCTTTATTTAGAAAGATATGTGTCTTAGTAACTGTTTTATACAACAGAAAATAAATGTTTCTTGGCATTATAGACTGTTTTGCAAGAATAGTGAATATTCCTTTTGTTCAAGTCCCAATTTACTGGGCAAAATGTTGTGCAATGAAAAAAAACCCAGCAGATTTGAATTCCTGGCATCAAAACTATATTTTTAGATCCCCTATTTCAAAAATTTGTGAAAATTAATTTTTAACCCTCTGCATGACAAGCCCTAAGTGTTACAATTCAGCAATTCTTAATTTGTTTTCAATAGTTGATTAGGAATGTCTCAATATGTAAGACTCACAGGTGACTGCTTTACATAGAAGATCTGTTATATGATAGATGCATCATCTTATGGTCCAAAAGTCGGGTAAATGACGTCACGAGCGCTGACGTCACTACTAAGGTCATTAGCGCTCATGCAGAGCGTTTACATTTGCAGACTTCACCAATGAATCGTGGGAGTCTCGCTCAGTGCTTCATCTTCTATGTGAGGGACTGAGCAGGGAGCGTTTACACAAAATGACAAGCCCGTGATCCAGCGATGGATTTTAAGCTGACTGAAAGTCACCGATAACGAATAGTGAGCGATTCTTTTTTTGGCATTTACACTGCATGATTATCACTAAAATTTGATTATCACTAAAAGTCTTTCCAATGATTGTAGCTTCTGTGCTTTTGCTCAGGAGCGATAATCATTCAGTGACTGGAGGCGTAGCACGCTGGGCATCTCTACCGTCCGCCTCCATTCACTGTGAACAGGTAGTCATTCAAAGATGAGTGACTGCCTGTTTACAGTGAGCGAGAGCCGCCACTGGAACTACTAGAGGTTGGTCCAGGGGTTAGTCTGACTGCCATTAGGGAGTCGGGAAGGAATTTTTTTCCCCGGAAGGGCTAATTGGCCTCTTGGGTTTTTTGCCTTCCTCTGGATCAACAAGGAGGTTGAATCAGGCTGAACTAGATGGACATTGTCTTCATTCGGCCTAACATACTATGTTACTAGTCGCTTTATTTCCGTGAGCTAAAACGAAACAAGCAACTACTGAGCAATTTCGCGCTCAGTACCTTGTAGGGTCCCAACTATCACTGCTATCGTTGCTCGTTGATTTTTCTGCTAATAGATGTCCCATGTAAAGTCACCCTAAGGTGTGACGATGGGATGAACCCTGAAAGTGGAGTAAAAATAATGAAGAATTAATTAAGACGTACTCCCATTAAGGCTATATTCACTTGGGCAAGCTCATATATATGACTCCATTCAAGAGAATGGCGTTCATATTCGCACCAGTTCTCTGCTCGTGTTCCTGTAGTCTAACCAAGAAGGTTTCATGCGTTATCATCTCTACTACAACTTAAGTTGACCACACACCATCAATAGCTACTGACTGGTGCTTTGGTTACTAAATCTGTACAGCCAGTTGCCAGGGACATTCCTCACGGGTATTACATCAGGAAGCTTCAAGGTCAACTCCAGCATCTACTGCAGGTCTTAAAGGCATAGTTACATTGAAATTGGAAAAAAGCCTCCAGAAAATCTCACTTCTTCATTGTAGATTGTGAATTTATGTATGTCTCATGTAAGAACTGTATTTATAATTACATATAGTATAACATTGTGTGTAGTAATTACATCATTTTAGGCCTGAGGAAGATAAAGGTATGCATCAAGAGCGAAAACCTGGGTTTAGGTGGCTGTTTCTGTATCTAAATAAACATATAGCGTGACCGCTTTAAAGAAATGTGCATTTCACGGATAAGCACCCTTAAAACTTAACTTTTAATAAATTAAAAGAAATGTGCAGTTGAGATGAAAGATCCAGTTTTGCATACAAGAATAAGGAGTCAGTGTATACAGGCATAGGGGGTCAAAGTATACATTGTGTGCTTATTGCTTTATAGCACAAGAATTCAAATTAAGCAAGAAACTACTTCACCGGAATTTGAGCTATTTGCTTCCTCTTTTTTGGATTTGTGTGCTTACTGCAGCCTACATGGAGCGGGCAGGTAAATAAGAATATACTTTTCCTAAGGTTTTCATCCCCTGAGATCAGCGCTTCTACACAGTGGAATACCCTTTCTAGCAGACTGGGCCTAATGTGGAGGCTTCTTACAGTGCGGCGTTATAGAAGGAGCTGCTGATGCCCATCACACGTGGGGAAATAAATGTTACTGGAGGCTCTCAGTACTGGAGATATGACATTTGTAGGAGGGATCGTGGGAATCAGGCATTTTCTGGACTTCCGGTCATTCACCCAACTACACAATAAATGGAAATGAGAATTCGGGTCACTGTCCCTTTACCAGAAAATAAGCAGTTATAAAACTTGCCTTGCTGAAGCTTCCTCTGCCCAAGATCTGAAGGCCGGTGAAGCGACTGATGTCAAAGCTGTGGTCTGATGCTACGCGGTCCTGGCTGCTGCCCGGTCTGGGCTCCTCATCCTCAGCTTCATCCTCTCCGCTCTTCTTCTTTATCTCCGTGAGTCAGCTCACGCTCTCCTCTACCCTCTTCCTCTCCTCACCGCCTCCTCTATGTCCATTGGACGCCATGTTTCGCAATCCTGAAGCCGTCGATCCAAATACTGCCATCGATTGTTGAAAGTCGACACCTGGCAGCAACAGCTGCAATCGGCCTCGTGGCCGGTCACCCTTTTAATGCCACTGTCAATTCTGACCGAGTGGAGGTCACAGGTAATTGAAGCTAATGTTGGTATGTGCCTACCAGTACACTGCTCTGCCATATACAGTGATGTTGGCATCATGAGTGATGGCCTAGTGCCCAGAAAAATAGAAAGATTCATGGCTGGTTCTTCTAGTGCCACCTTATCAGTAGATGGGGCAGGGATGGCATTTCATGTTTAGGTTGGCAGTGGTGGCCATAATTCATCAGAAATATCTAGAGTTTTAGAAAAGTTACAGGAATAATAAAGCCTGTGAGGGTCATTTTCTGCTCTGTTTAATAAGTCTTCATCATCCAGATACATGATGTGTATATCCATAGGTTACAATGGGCAGCGCCCTCGTCAGTGCGGATCTGGGTGTACCCAGGCAGAGATGCTTCTATGGAGGTCAGAGGGGTTCATCCACAATGATTGATTATTTTGAGTAGTGAAATGTTGGGGCTCATGTTCACAGGCGTTCTTTCACTGTGTATTACGCGTGCGATGCCCGGGCCGCCCAATATGCGTCAATGGACTCTCATTGATCCATTCACATGAGCGTGTAAACACTGTGTGTAGATATGCGTGAGAAATAGATCGCAGCGTTCTCTATTTATCAGTGTTGCACGCAGCGTCCTGAATTTTGGTTTTACCGAAACACCCACGGACAGGAGTCCTTAGAAAGGGGTCATTTAGAAATGTTAGGAGGGTCTAATAAATAAGCAGTCGTGGTGTGAGTTATTGTTGGGGACTGTAAATTGGCGCAGTAACGTATAGATGGCATTATAAGACTTTTTATTGAGAATGAGCCCCATAAAGACTTTTTTGTCACACAAGTTTGTAGGTGTCCAATCTGAACTTTGGGCGAGTGAAAGGTTGTGTACAATGTAAAGCCAGGTTTTGGGCTCATTCACATGGGCATATGGAAGCTGCGTATTACGCGCATATTTTTCATACAGTACAGATGTGTTTTTCAGGGCTGTTTTAACCATACGGCAAACTGTGCAGTAACAGCCGGCTCACTGGTATCCATCTTCCAGAGGAGTAACTTAAACACAATAAGGCACCCTGCACATGGGCAGAAATTCCGCGGCGGGATTTCCCGCAGAATTTCCACCCGTGGAAGCTGCCATAGGATTGGATTAGAAAACGCAATCCTATGCAGACGGCCGCGATTTGTCTGCGCAAAATCACGCACAGAAAACAAATCGCGGCATGCTCTATTTCTCGCTGAGCCCAGCACAGAAATGTCACTCCCCGGCCGCCAGATTCGGTCTGCGCATGCGCCGCTGGCTGGCAGCCGGCACATCAAAGAGCTGGAGCCGCGGGAGAGATGAGTGCCGCGCTGGTCCCTGCAGGGGCGAGTTTTGCAGCGGGATCCGACCCGGCCGTCTGCAGGTGGCCTAAAGGGAAACAACCCTAATCACAAATAAAGCCTGTGTGTATAAATATAAGCTACACTAAACCACTAAAGCCTACCTCATACAGGCGTTACTGAAAGCGATGCGATTTAAATTGCGTCGCTTTGCCGTGTTTTACTTTAGTTTTTGGCCGCAGTGATGCTGCGTCTGATGCCGGCTTTTAGTGCTCCTCATCATTAATGATGAATGCTAAACGCCCAAAAATAGAGCAGCATCACAATAGCGATCGAGCGGCTATCTAAAGCTTTAGTCAAGATTACTAAAAAATGTTTAAAAACATAGTATGCAGTGTCCATGTAAGCAGGCTCACACAATCTGGAAAGGTTAAGGCCTCCTGCCCACGGAAGGATATTCACTGTGGAATCTGTGGCGGGTGTCCGCACCGCAGATCCGCAGCAAATAGCGCCCATAGCATGCTATAGGAAATCAATTCTTCTACACACTTACGGAAATTACTTGCGATTTCCGCAAGCGGAGGAAAAATCGCAGCATGCTCTATTTTTGTGTGGAATCTGTTGAAGTCAATGGAAGCCATCCGACCCGCGGCCCTTACGTAATCACATTGCAGAAAGGTCGCGGATTCTGCGTTATCGCTAGGCGATGACACAGAAAAAAGCAAGATTTTCAAAATAAAAATCTGTACTGCCCATGTCCAAAGGCTCGCCGTGCGGACCATCCGCAGTACAGATTGAAGACTGAAAGAACAGGTACACGCAGACGCTGCTGCTCCCAGGGCGGGATTTCACTTCGGAATTCTGCATGTGGAATCCGGTCCTGCCATGTGCAGGCGGCCTTTAACAAGCCAATACATTGGAATACAAATAATAGAAGTAGTCAGTCCTTGTATATGTAATGATTCCATCACAATATGCATAAAAAAAGGAGGACTACAAATATACCAGTAGAGTGCGTTCCTGAGCCCCAACCTGCGTTTCACCACTTGCTTTCTTAGGCCACGGTCACACAGGGTGGATTCCCGATGGAAATGTCGCGGTTTGGCCGCAGCGAAAAACAGCGACATTTCCGCTGGGAGAACCGCCGCGGCTTTTGCCACGGCGGCTTTGAAGCGGCCCTGCCGCTCACTCTTCTGCTGCGGCTGGCGCTCCCATAGAGGAGAGCGCGACCGCAGCGGAAAAACAAAAAATTGACATGCTGCAGTCGGCAAATCCGCGCCGCAGCAGCGGCTTCTGCCGGCTTAGCCGCAGCGGATTTGCCGTCCCGTGTGTACAAGATTTCTGAGAAATCTCGTCCACATGGCTGGCTAATCCCGGGATTAGCGGCCGCATGCGGATTTGCCGCGGCAAGATTCCGCACGGAATTTCCGCGGCAAATCCACCCTGTGTGAACCCAGCCTTAAGGGGTTATAGTATATAACTCCTCATATTGATAAGAGAGACCTTATGGGCCCCCTAAGGTGCGAAGGCCGAGTGCGACAGTACCCTCTGCAACCGCTATAGTTATGTCCCTGGGTAAGTCGCAGACATGTCTAACCTTTATTGCTTCCGGAACATTTGCACACGTGATAGAGCACATACATGAAATGCATATACAGGAGACATATTCTTTTGTGTTCTAGAACAAGATACCATTGATGGTAAGATGTAGGATATCATCATGCCATATGTACCAGGTTTGCAACTATTGCAATATTGTGAAACAAAAGTAGCCGTAATGTCTAGACAATGAACCCTTGAAAAGACACTTCCTTTTTTTTTACTACATTGCCTTCATTCAGAATACAGTTATCATAATTATTTCTACTGCCCGTAGACTATAAATTTCCTGGTAATCATTGCCTGGTAAGGAAGGGGAAAAGCTTCTGCTCAGCAAGTCAGCTCAGTTAAAGGAAACCTACATTGTAGGGCTCAAAGGTGAGGGAGCAGGAAGTCTGGGGAGCTATGTTTAATGCTCATCAGCTCCCTATTCCTGTTTTGTGCCTCTGCAAAATTGGCGTGGGCCAGCAGCTTCATCCTTTCTATGCACATATCTCATAGTCATGGTATGGGCAGCATGGTGGCTCAGTGATTAATGCTGTTGCCTTGCAACTCTGGGGTTCTGGGTTCAAATCGCATTGCGTTTGTGTGGGTTTCCTTCCACACTCCAAGTACATACTAATAGATGAACTCAGATTGTGAGCTTCAATGGGCAGAGTGCTGCAGAATATGTATGGGCTCTGTAAAATAAATGGGGAGTTTTAAATGTTACCCCTTAGACATCCATAAGTGGCTATTGTGTGGCAGTCTGTTCTCTAGTGCTGGTTTGGATTGCAGGATAATAGCAGTAATTTAGAGGCTGCTATTGAGCAGGGGTTGGACCCGATGACCCTGGAGGTCCCTTCCAACTCCAGCATTCAATGGTAGATGTGCATGTGGAAAGAGTCAAACTGCTGGCGCATTCCAACTGCATAGGAATGCAGCACTGGAACAGCTGCCTGGTGGATACGAAATACAGCTCCCCAGACTCCTCATTCCCTCGCCTTTGAGCCCCATAACATAGATGCATGCAGTCCACCATCAGGGCTGCAGGCCATGCTTCATCTTTTATTATTTTTGAATTTACTTATTTAGAAACCCGTAGGCAATTGTGCTCATGTCAGCTAGTGAGGGTATAAACAGGATTTAAAAATCTTCTCTGAAGACCGCTAACCTGGATGACTGACTCCTAGACTGCTAGCTAATATAATCCCAGAAAGAAAGGGATTGAATCTTCAGTTTAGTCAGTAAACACTATAACAGGGATTCTAGTGTTTTTCATCTAATCAAGCAGGTAGCCCATTACTCCTCAAAGACCAGGGGCTCTAGGCTAATCTTCCTAGTTCTACCATCAGAAAGAGAATAGCTGCTGATTATAGATTTTGGTATCACTGACTGAACTATTTAGTTAGACATTAATTTCTGACTGTACCAATAGAAAGGGGCAGCTTTTTGGTGTAGTCTGTGGCTACACTAATTTTTTTACTCAAAGGGAGTATAGTTATGACTGAAAAACCTATCTACTAAGAAATGGTATTAGTGTATCTTGACGCCACCAGGAAGAACTGGAGGAGTCAAGATTGACAGGGGGGTGACGCCCCCTGTACCTGATTGGCTGCAGAGTTCAAAGGGCTGTATAATAGGCTCATGCAGCATCTGCAGTGATTTCTGACAGGGATGGAGGGTTAGGGTGAGGGGTAAGTGTAACAGTTAGTCTTACTGATATAATATAAGGCTAACTGTTACACTTACCCCTCACCCTAACTCTCCATCCCTGCCCATTTCCTATGCCTCAGCACTGACGTCCCCCCTCCCCCCGCTCCTGCACCCCCCCTTCCTCCCCTGCACTGTCTACTACCACAGCCACTCAACCTGCGGCCGAACCACGCGGGAGCACTGTGAGTGGCGTCCCTACTGCTGTGCCCTGCTCCCGCTCAACCAGCATCGACACAGTAGTCTTGAGCTGCTGCTCCCCCTGCGGCTACAGCATCTGGGAGAGCTTCTAGTTTCATCGGCGCTGCTGTCCCTGGGTCCCACTTATGCAGCAAAGATGCAAGGCACTTCCACTCCCCCAGTGGCCCAAACAGCCGGCAGAGCTGTGACAGGTGTCCCTGCTGAAGTCCAGGACTGTACGCTTCCTCTTCGGCTCCCCCTGCGGCCAAAGCAGGCGGGAGCGCTGTCACTGCTGCCCCTGGCTCCCACTCCTCCTGCAGCATGGGCCCCGCTTCATCTCCCCTGCAATTTTCCCAGCGTACCTGGCTCGTAGCTCCTTCCAGGACCTTAGCTTCTTACGCCAATCAGAAACTAGGGGTGTAACAGGGGCGTCAAGATACACTAATACCCTATGAACTACCCTGTGAGAGGTAGTTATGCCATTTTGCATAGTAGCCTGACAAATATCATAGGTAGACGACAATCCTCCCACTCACCTCAGGTTACCTATCGGTTAGTACTCAGACAAGATAGCTGCTAAACTGGGTCATATGTAACTCATCTAATCGCACATTTGGGGAACAGCATTCACTAACCCTATACATTATGTAGATTCATTTGTTCCTGATGAACTGTGCCTTAGGAAGAGAAACACGTCGAACCATGGACCAAAAGTACTTCGTAAACACTGTAAACCAACCTATGTGCTAAGTGTAATGAGAAATTGGTGATTGCACACTCATTACACATATGTTTGCTAATAAATAAGGGAAACTATGCGAACATTCCAAAACCGCCTTGGATGGTTGGATCTCTACCGTCTTCTATATAGCTAACACAGGATAAGGCAAATAGCGTGATTCCTCCAGTAAGGAATGGAGGAGGGCAGGCTGAACCAATCCCTGCCCATTCTGTCTCCGTTCACTAGCGCTGATTGTTCCTGTGTAAAAGCACAGGGGCGATTATCGCTGAGACGACCTGTTGGGCATCTGCACCCGATAGCTCGTCCTGTGCAAAAGAGCACTAAATTCAACCCTACCTAAGGACATCTTCTAGTGAAATTGTTCTTTAAAAGGGTTGTCCACCACTAAACTTCTGATGACCAATCCTCAGGATAGGTCATTAATAGTTGATCGGTGGGGGTCCGCCACTCTAGACCTCCGCTGATTAGTTCTTGTCTCAGCTGCTGACAGAGTATAGAGCAGGAAGCAGATAACTCAAGACATTGTAGCAACCGGCACTGGTAATGCAGGCACAGCTCCCATTAACTTCAAAAGAAGTTGTACCTGTAGTACCAGCCCTGGCCACTGTAATGTTTATGGAGCTATCTGCTTCCTGCTTCGTACACATTATAGTACTGGTTCTACAGGTACAACTTATTTTGAAGTTAATGGGAGCCATGCCTGCATTACCAGTCAGCAGCCCTGACAACAGCTGATTGGCCTGGGTGCCAAGGACACCCGCCAATCCACTGTTGATGACCGATTCCGAATATAGGTCATCAATAGTTTAGAGGTGGACAACCCCTTTAAAGCGCAAATTCACTAGAAGATGCTGTTTAGGTAGGGTTGAAGTTACCTTGTAACTTGAATGTGTTACGTGGTTGATGTTTGTTGCCACAACATGATCACTTGCTTAGGATTGCCGCAGCCGTATTATGGATCCATGTTGAACAGATCCATTATATGACACCTGTAGAAATCTATGCTGTACCCTCATATGCCTTTAATTTCATATAGAAGCTCTCAGATATGCCATTTTAAGGAGGTATTGATCCCTAAAGGCATATTGGGTGCCTAAAGCACCATAATACAGAGCTGTAGGGACGCCATGTGATGATGGAAGGCTTTGCACATGATTTGAGCTGTGCATTAGACATAAGAACTAAGTTGCCCTGTTAGTTTGATGGAACTGATCATTATGACTGTTTGCATACAGAGTTCATTGTTGTGATCTGACACTGACAGTTATTTTATATAGGCAATTGCATGAAATCCAGTCTATGTTTGTGATTTAAGTGAACCCTTGAACTGATGAAGTGGATTGGCCTCTGAATACAGTCTTTATGACAGCTACGATTTATGGTGCATGTTTGTGTCTGTAGCTACCTGGGCGACTGCGCTGCTCGGAGCTTTACTAGTTTACTAATCCGTGGCCAAATTCCAGAGACATAAGTAATGACATTCCAGGCAGAAATTCCTACCTCTGCTAGCTGCCATTCTGGCATCTATAGCATTTCAGCCTCTGAATATTGTTAACTGGTACTTCCTCATGATTCAGCTATTTCAGATAATAGCTATAATCTTTCCATGGGGAAGTAGCACTTATATACTTCCTCTTCTTTCACAGGGACTTTTCCAGCTGAGTTTTTATCATTTTGGGAAAATATAAATTAAGCAATCCTCGTGGCTTAGCACCTACTGCTCAGCAAGTGAGACAAGAAGAGTTTGCAGGTGGGATGTGATCTGAACAGACTCAAAAGCCAATTGCAAAAATAAATGCATTGTGTGCTTGTCGGCTTTGATCAAGTTCTTTCTGTGAGATGGGTCCATTCAGGCCTCGTACATTGTGATTTGCAAATTGTGCCCTACTCCTGGAGACCCCAGAATGAAATAAAAACCATTTTAGTCTCTAAGGAAAGAGATTTAAACATATTTTTTTAAAAAACAGATTCTTTTCTTCTCCATTTGGCCCAGATTGACCTGGCAATTTCTCCTGAAGACTTCAAGGTTTTCTGCAGACACAGCTGTAGTCAAGGGTAAAACTAGGCCGTGGTGATGGCAAAATCGCTAGAGGAGTTTAAGAGGGGACTAGACATCTTTTTAGAGAATATGATATTACAAGATATAGACATTCGGTGGTTGTTGATCCGGGTCTTGGAGTTAGGTAAAACTCAAACGTTGATCCAGGGATTATTCTGACTGCCATTATGAAGTCAGGAAGGAATTTTTTCCTCCAAATGAGCTAAATTGGCATTTACCTTGTTTTTTTTTGCCTTCCTCTTCAGAAATCAACATTGTAGAAACAGGCTGAACTAGATGGACATTGTCTTCATTCAGCCTAACATACTATGTTACTATAGTAAGTGCAGAGATAGCATTCACAGCTGAGCCTTGGAGCCTGATGGAGCCCAAAGACCCCTCTGCCACAAAATAAAACACTGGTATAGTGAAAGACAAATAGCTGGGGCCTTGTTGCAGATTTCGCACTGACATTCAGATCAGACCCTGTAATTAACAGTCCCCAGATCAGACCCCATAATGAGTATAGCCCAAGTCACTTTTCAGACCTCAGAGTAGACCAGAAAAAAATGACTCCACTCTCCTCCTGTCTGGGCACCGTCCAACCACCCTGTCTATCCTTTGCATGTCACCGCTTTAGCAGCTCCAGTCCACCGTGTCCAGATGCCAATGCACACTACGTCCTGATGTGGGATGAGGTCAGACCTCAGTGCTCTGCCGGTGCTCAGAGCAGAGGAAGACCGGCTGAAGGTGAGTAACACAAACCATGCTCACCGATCCACAGGATTTCTGTACCAATGAACACTTCCATCACTGATTGTAATGCTCATTATAAAGATTGTTGCCAATGAAATTGCCCCCACCGTCAGTCACCTATGGCAAAGTGGCACACTAAGCGCCGCCTACCCTTGGCTACCCTTAATCTTGGCTCTGGGTCCATGTAATGTGTAGAGTAGGGTGCGTGTAATGCAAAGTCATCCTCCAGTTGCTCTTCTTTCTGGCTAAAAGATGATAGTCCAAATGGAGGGTCCCTTCTATTACTAAGAAACCACTAATAGGGTGGGTTTCAAACATAGCATTTTCCTGATGTTCTGTCACACTTTTACAGATGTTAAATATGAAACACGCTACAAATGGTGTGAGGTTTTTTTCTGGCATTTTTCCCTACTTTTGGGCTGGTATCAAGATCACAGCATTCTGCAGATGTTTGGAAACACCCCAAATGCCCCGGAAATATCTTTATATTCTCCACCAAGGCTAGAAATATATCATAAACAAAAAATATAGGCTGCTTTCAGATGAGCGTGTTTTGATCTGCATTTGGTCTGTTTTAATGCGGACTGTCATACACAGCTAATGAAAATCTATGAATCTACTTGTATGGACGTATTTTTCCTGGCCATGTCGACTTTTTGTCAGTTTTTAATAAATAAATACACCCATTGTAGTCTGTGGAAAGTGATGAAGATAGAGATGTATCCGTATTGCATCCCTATTTCATCAGTATGTGCATTCATATTTGTATCCACCGGCATTATTTTCTATTGCGCAAAAAACAGATCCATAGATCTTGCCCAGTAGAAAATAAAACCAATGACAGCAAATACAGAGGCAAAAACAGATCAAATATCACGGATCCTGCATTCATTTCTATGGAGCTGTTGGATATTCCCAGTACAAGCCCTCGGCTATCTCCAGCAGTCCCATGGATATGAATGGAGTAGTGGTCAGGCATGTAGACCGCCATTCTATTCACATGGAGGATTCGTAGTGCACGTGGTCTCGTGATCGCTGGTGGTCTCAGTGGTCAGACCCTTTAGGTGCGTTTAGACGGTACAATTACCATTCACAAAATTCGCTAGATTGTTCGAATTTGAATGATAATCGCTCAGTGTAAACACGACCAATAATTGAATGATACTTCATTTGCATATCTTCATCGTTCATTTTAAGCAGGCTCATTCAGTTTTAATATCGATCATTCAATCGTCCTCATTCACTAGTACAATGAATGTGAATGACTGAACAATTTAGCGAATGAATAAGCCAATGATGTATCTGCCTGTATAAACAGGCTGCACGAGTGTGAATGATAAATTGTTACATGTGCAATCACCCTTAAGGATGCATTTACACTACAAAGATGATCACTCAAAAGATGGATTTTGAGCGATCATTTTGCATAAACTACTACTTGGCACTAATGCCTATTAGTACCAAGTAGCAGTGTGTGAGCTGCCAGGAGGCATATTTGGTATTTCAGCCGTACTTCAGTAGCGGTGAGCGATTCCAGCTACCTGAATGGTTGTTGGGTACACCCCCCCTTTGGAGATGTGCACGAGTGGCTGGCCCGTTAAATAAGCAGCAGCAGGGCCGTAGGAGGGTCAGCAACTAACCCCAACCCTAAACCCAAACCATAAACCTAACCCTAAACCCTAAACCTAACCCTAAACCCTAACTCCCCCGCGGGGCTCGTTAGCTAGCACTCGTGCAGATCTCCAAAGGGGGGGGGGGGGGGGTGTACCCAACAACCAATGAGGTCGCTGGAATCGCTCATCGCTACTGAAGTGCGGCTGAAATACAATATATGCCGCCAGGAGCTGTAGTCAGGAAACAGACCTCCTGCTGTTTCCTGATTATTTTCGCTTTGATCTGCCAGAGGGGCTGACAATTGAGAACAGCTGATACAATGTTATCAACTGTAATCACTCTGGGCAGAGCACAGCCTGCGGTCCTGCTTATCAGCTGTTCTGCTGAATGATAGTTTTCAAGTAGAACTGAAAACCATCATTCAAAAGCAAACTGAAAGATGGGCACATTTAGACACAATGATTATCGCTCAAAAGATGGCTTTTACCGGAAATTTGAGCGATAATCGGTGTGTTTAAATTGGCCTTAAGGCCTATTTACACACAAAGATGATCGCTCAAAATTCGTTCAAAAGATAGGGAGAATGACCATTTGAGTGATCATTCTGCATAAGCTGCTAAGAGGCATTAATGCCCATTAGCAGCTTATTACATTCATTTGCATGTAAATGAGCCTCCAGGGCTGTATGCAAAGAACAGCAGGTAGTCTGTTCTCTGCATACAGTTCCTGTGTTCTGCCACAGGGCTGCAGCCTGAATACAATGTAACCAACGCTCCCTGTGGAGAACACTGTCCCTGCTATCAGCTCTCTGGCCGGACGATGGATTTTATGCTCACCTAAAAATCATCGTTCAGCCTAAGAGTGAAAGATGGGAGCATTTACACGCAACGATTATCACTCAAATGATGGCTTTTAAGCAAATTTTGAGCGATAATCATTGGCTGTAAATGGGGCTTAAGTGACACTTAACACATATTCTGTAAATAGTTACTAAACGCCTTTAAGCCTGGTTAGAAAGAACGCTTTATGTATAATGTTACTATTAACTACACTATATTTAGGGTAAATGTTAAGAACTGACATTTTTAGCAACTTCTTACATATTTTATAGAGATGTTAGATGTTGTGGTTGTCAGGATCCTTGAGCTGAGGTCCCTGCCACAAAGTACAAAGAGGAACAAACTTTCTTATGTTTTAAGCTAAAGCATTCACAATCAATTAAGAACACATCAAATAAATGTGCACACCCGAAAATGATATTAGGAGATCTTTATTGAACAGATAAGTCAAAAGATAAACTGAAAAACAATAACAAGCAAACACTAAGAACCCATTAGAGATGATAATGGACCATCTGCAGTAACTGCCTGTAATTAGGCACATGAAATAAAGGGTCATACATCAAAGAATGTGCCCTAGACTCAAACAATCACAGCACTCCAGCAAGAGACTGAACTATCATTCTAAACGAACCATATATACATACAGAATTCATAAATAAGGTTGTATGCATAAATCATAAACACCACGAGTACCAGTCGTATTAAACGGATCTGTTACATGTAATGCAAATGGAATAGTTTTCATTTGGGTCCGCTCCCCCATAGAGTACAATGTAAAACAAAACGGAAAGGTCCATCCGGCAGGTCAGTCTTTGTTCTGTGAAAATAAAACGGAAACCAGCC
The DNA here is from genome assembly GCF_035609145.1 of Eleutherodactylus coqui. Classification (NCBI taxonomy): domain Eukaryota; kingdom Metazoa; phylum Chordata; class Amphibia; order Anura; family Eleutherodactylidae; genus Eleutherodactylus; species Eleutherodactylus coqui. The sequence continues at coordinate 50,223,355 of NC_089849.1, read as the reverse complement.
GATATGGAAGAAAACTGAAACAATATAAGGACGGCTTCGGCGATTTTATGAAAACGGAACCTGTTTTGTGACAGATCCGTTTAGCAGATCCATTAAACACCAGATATGGCAGATATAACTGACATTCCCAAAACTGGGAAAGACCCCTCAACTTGTAGTAATGACCGTCCCATCTCTTCAATAAATAATGATATTAAACTGATTCCATACTGATAGCTCTCAGATTGCATCCTCATATTCCTCACCGTATGAGGAACAGGCTTTGTTCCCACGAGCGTATATCGGCCCGCCGTTTTCACGGCCGGCTGATATACAGTACGATCTGATGCATTGGATTCCAATGCACCAGATCACATGGTCGTATTCCCGCAACGTAAAAGCGCCCAGTTGGCCAATATTGCGCCGGACATTTTTATGTCGGGCTCAAAAGATAGTCCTGGAACTATCTTTTGGGCCGGAATATGTTGGCCGCTGCATGGGTTCCTATGGGAGCCAATGACAGCTGCTGGAGGTGGGAGGGAGTTTACCAGCCTGGCTGCTAAACTTCCTCCCTCTGCTCGCCTCCCCGCTAGTTTTTTAAAATGGGAGGGGCGGGGGAGAGCTAAGCGCCGTCCCCGGTCCCACCTCCTCCCATTGCTGGCTGTGGACAAGGGATGGGACAGGTTGGAGCAAGGCTCTGCACCCTACTTGCAGCCAGCAATGGCAGGAGGCAGGATGGGGTGGTGCCTCGGTCCTGCTCCCTCCCATTGCAAATAACGAGCAGGGGGGAGAGTAGAAGTGAGCCTGCGAGGGTGAGGGAAGGGAACGGGGTGATGGCATGGTGACCTCGGCGTATATGCACCGAGGGCCATGCCGTGTGAACGGGCGCACAAACGGTAGATTTGTGCGCCCATTCACGAGCTTCTACGCCCCAGATGGTAGTGTATATCGGCCAGCTGTGAAGTTGCCGGCCGATATACGCTCATGGGAAAGAAGCCACGGGTTGCTTTCGTCCCGGGCAGAGAGGCTCGAGACAACATCATTAAGACCATATCGTTAATCACAAAGACCCGTAGATCCCTATTATGTCTTTTACCAGTCTATGGGATTCTACTCGACTTGGGCGGTGTGGGTGGATTTGGAGACTCGCCCTCTCTCTCCAGCTGGCTATTGGACAGCCCTATCTTATAGAAGGGGTTGCTTATTTATCCAGTCATCTATTTATTTATTTAGATTTTAGTTAATTATAATTACGGTCCTCACTTGCAGCGCACTTCTCTTCTTGATCTCTCCCCCCCCCCCCTTTGTGTTTTTTCTTCTATTTCTCCTTTTTAGTTGCATAGTTGATGCTATGTTTAGGTTGGATGTGGTGTATTCATGGCCAGTGTGTGGATTTAAATACCTGTCATAAAAACCTTTTGAACATACAATATCAGATATTTTTCCCTCGGTTTGCATTAATTAGAGTTCTTTTTTTTTTTTTTACTTTTTAAAAAAAGAAGAAAAAAAAACGGATAAAAGAGTGCGGCTGTGAATATCATCTAAGTGCATAATCACACGGTGCAGATATGGATTCTCACAGTGGAATATACTCATTGCATCACAATTAATGAACTCTGCTAGGACAATCTGCAACAAATAGAGCATGACCATCTTCTGCCACAGATTTTTTTTCTACTGTAAGGCGTCCGGCCCACAAGCGTGAAATGCGCGCCGCGTTGTCCAAGCAAGAAAATCACAGCTATTAGAACCAATGGATTCCTATGGAAACACTCAGACGAAAAATAATTTTAATCGCACCTAAAAAGATCGGACGTGCGCGACTGAAATCCCACAAACGAAATTCCCAGCTGTGTAAAAAGCTCGGACGTGACCTATCTCTGGTGTGAGCTGCGCAGGGGTTTCCATAGACACCTATGGGAGCTGGATAACATGCAACACGCCATTTCCGATCGCGTGAACGGGCAATTTCACCACTAATTAAGCTCAGGACTTAATTACGGGAAATTACCTGTTCACACTATTTTTGCGCAGGAAGCCCCATTTTTTTTTGCGCCGATAACTTTGGCGTTTTTATGGGCTTGTGTGAACGAGGCCTGAGGGCGCCTTCACACTGGCGATAAAATTGTGTGGTTTTCGCACGATGCGAGAGCGGGTAAAAACGCAGAATAATGAAACCCGTGCTTTATAAAGTTTTCATTCACATCTCCAATGTTTTCACTCATTCGATGTTGCGAGATTTGAAAAATGCAGCTTGTCCGATCTTTCTGCGTTTTGCTTCCTTTTATCGCCCATGTTTCCCCATGGAGCCTCCGTTTTATCGCATCGCACGAGCTTGTGATTTTTGTGCGATGTGATGCGTTTTTTCATTGACTCGCTCGTGATAACTTCACGCTATTTTAGGTTTTGAAAAAATCGTGTGCGGCAGCGATGTGATGCATGATTTTTCATGAAAAAACATTGCTGACATTTAAAAATGCGAATTTGCAGCGTTTTTCTCACAGTGATATCGAGATCGCCAGTGTGAAGGAGCCCGTATGATCGCTCCTGTGTAAAAGCAGAATAGCGATCATGGCTGGGAGGGCTTTCTGGCGTTTGTGCGTCCAACAGTCGTCCCGCGTAAAAGGCGTGTTCATTTGTGCGCAGCAAAGACGCACCCATTTGAAAAGCTAATTAGTCTAACGAGCTCCAGATGTGTCCTTTTTCCTGGGGAATTACGTAGCGTACCGCGCATCTCCTAGCGTGCCGCACCCCCCTACTGATTTCTATACGGACCATTGGTTCACAAATGCGCTGGAAAAATGTGCGCCTGCGAACAAACCCGTTGAGATCAATGCGTTCTACTCTCTGCGTATCGCACACGGAGATTGTGCCCGCATAGATACGTTCGTGTGAATCTAGTCTAAAGGAGTATCTTTTATATGAAATGATATCCTTACGCGGGCGAGCGCAAAATATCAATCCGAGAAACCCGGACCAATAGCGTGATTCTGTGAGGAAAGCGCATCGCATTGTACGGCCGCACGTGCGGTTTTTCACTCGTGTTTTTCACATGTATGAATATCACATATTATTCCAATAGGAAAAATTAAAATGGCGTCACACGCACGTAAAAGTCGCGTCTGAGTGCGATGTGATGTATTTTTCTTTTGCTCCCATATAGGATAATGAGCGATATCGCCCAGAAATAAGACATCATGTGATTGCTCAAATAACAGATCATTTTTTGGGGCTAGTTCTGTTCAAATCACAATCGGACGGAACTCGTGCGAGGAACTTGTCCGTGTAAATACGGCCTAAATGTGTGCGCCATATTTGTGTTACCGCCTGGGGATAACATAGTATTTCACACTAATGGCCTCCTTGCGCCGGACTGCTATTAGGGACTGGTCATTCCCACACAGGGTGGCGCCCGCAGGTCACGTCCTTTGCCAACGGAGTGACTGACCCCCGGGTGCCACCTCAGCTGTGCCCCCTGCATGGGTGAGCAGCTTGTTCTCCCCCCCTCTGTGTGTGAGCAGTAATGTGGTGTACAGACGACATACTGGGCGGATGTGTCACCCTCTCAGTGATTCAACACTACTATTCACTAGGAAGGAATGAGGGAAGCAGGAAAAAGAGGCTCAGGCTGGGATGGAGGAGGCAGATAAGAGGAGGAGGATGGTGCAGCCAGGGAGGAGCAGGACAGCATAAAGGAAGAGCAGAGACAAGGACGGGCAGTGGGCGGGGCCAGCCTTCTGACTGACACCCGCCGCTGAAGCTACAGCGCACGGAGCAAGGCGACCGCTAGGGGGAGCAGGAGAGACGAGTCCCACAGACACATGGAGGGATGGACGAGCCCATCTCCGCCTCCCGGGGGTGGGCTGAACGCAATCGGTGGGGAGGAGGGAGTCGCAGCCGCCGCCGGCCGGGCGTGAACCTCAATCCAGGGAGAGACACAAACTTCTCGGGCCGGAGCATCAGGGCTGAATGGAAAGTGGCCGGAGATTGATCCGGTGGCGGCGCACTTCACCCCCCTCTAAGTGAGGGGGGTCCCTGGAGACTAGAACCCCCCTGTGTGGGTGACAAAAAGGTAGGCATTGGGGTGTCAGCCGGGGGGTGGCGCTGTGCTGTGTACATAGAGGGTCAGGGGCTGCATGGAGCTGTGTCCACTGGCCGTGTGCCTGCTGCCCCCATTGTGCCGCCTGTGCTGTCAGCCACTCATTGTTTACATCAGCAAACTTCATGCTGTAGCTTGCTGTAGGGGGCGCTGGTGGTGGCAGGGCTGTATGTCCTATATGTGCCTGATTGCGTTGCCTGCGCCTCTGTGTATACAGACGCCTTACGGACGGACGTTGCGTCCTGTGGCGGTCAGACCAGCCCGTAGTAGTCAGTGCGGCTATTTATGTAGGTAGGAAGGCGAGAACAACTAGTAAAATGGCGCAACCTTCCGCAGGCGTGTAGATACGTGGAGGTGTAGTCGTTTATTACATATTGAAACCAGCGCATAACGCGTTTCGGGGTACAAGGCCCCTTCATCAGTCAGGGCGCTGTTGGACGAGCCGGGGTATCGCCGGCCGGTCCGCTCGTGCGGCCTGTTTATACCGAGAATTGGTCATTTGTTCTTGCCTTCCTCCCCTGCGTCAGTACGACCCCCCGCCATTAGGTTGGCAGCGCCTCCGTACCACCCAGGGTAACCTTGACCGTTCTGGTCTAACAGCCCCGTTCACATCACATTACCCGGGTCCTCCAGGGTTTGCGCTGCCTTGTCTTCAGCTAGCACACAGTCATGGGCTTCTCCCGCATCAGAAGAGCCCTGATGGTCGCAGCCTGTCCTCTGCTCATCTGATTTGTGGATGGGACAAGCCCATTCAGCGCCCGCAGCCCCGTGCCGTACGGCTGGCGCTCGGATGGCGCTCGTGGTTTATCTCTGTGTGGGTACATTTGCCGACACAACACGATATTGTCTGATGAAGCGCTGAGGCTGCGTCTACACGGACGCGGTTCGTGGCGCAACGGAGTTCAAGTGTTGTACGTTTGCGGTCTGTACAAATGCATGGTGTCAGGTCGGCCTCGCACGAGCGGAAGTGCAATCTGCACATCTTAGTGCAACTTTGAGGCTTTTTTGGGCACGTGTGTCGGCGTACCCTGCTGCACGTTTTCTGCCCTCGGGGCATATTTTTTGCGCACGGGACACACTAATTGAAATGGCTAATTAGTCTGAGTTCCAGATGTTTGTTTTCCCGCAGTGTCACACACATTCTCGTGTATTTGCCCCCCCCCTCCTCCATTGACTTCTATGGGGACCTTTTGTGCGCAAAAATTCTGAAAAATAGACCATGTTTTTTTTTTTCTTAATTTTTAAAATATTTTTGCATGATTAAAATACAGAAATGTGAGCGAGCGCACTGATATCACTTGGTTCTATTCTCTGTGTATTACGCGCGCAGATACACCCTGGTCAAGCCGGTGTTGGGGTACTCTTAGATGGGATGATTGTGGGGTGCTTAAACACCCAATAGTCACCCCAACTATTATCAGTCCTGCTTGCACACAGTCCTTCGGTGAGTGGAGGCGGAGCGCCGGGGGGAACTCTTTAGTCCAACCGCCTCCATTCGCTGTGAACAGGCAGTCGCTCATCGATGAACCGCTGCCTGTTCACACTGTGAGAAGTCGCACGCTGGTTGGTTTGCTTCAGTGACTGGCGACTAATGAGCGGCTTCAGGCTAAGTATGGGTTAAAATTGCACATTTCAGATATTCTATTTTTCCTGCCGTTGATGAAAACGGACTTTTTTAACCAAAACACTTGTTTGTCAGGTGACCTTAATTACGAACTCTCAGTTTAGGAGACGGTCGTAATCTGGGAAGAGGTCGCCCATGTTGGCGGTTTTCTTCCAATAGTCGGATGAAGGATCTCTTGTTCTCGGAGGATCTTCCTTCATAAGGCGAATCTTCTGTCCGTTACGCAGATCGCCAATGTAGCGTGCCGCTCCGCTCATTACTGCAGGGGATCCCTGGTGTGGGGCAAGCCAGAAATAGTACCAATCAACAGTCCATGTAAATGGGTCTTAAAGGGGTCTTCCTGGACTTGACTATTAAAGGGGTTGTCTGGTTACCTGACAACACTTCTGCGATGCCTCCCGCTGCCATAGGGCTCCTTCACACGGCCGTATTTATGCCGCAGTAAATAGAACTTATCGATTTCGATGGGTTAATCACCGGGCCTTTTTTTTTTTTTTTCACGCAACTCTTCGCCACGTGAAAATACGTGTCATGTTTGTTTTCAGGCAGCAGGAATTTTTGCCGGTAACCGGACAACCCCTTTAATAACGTTTCCTTAGGACATAGGTGATTGGATAACCTATCCAACAGTTCTAACAGTTTCAGCTGATATCTGCCCAGCTGTCAGTGGGGAAGGAGCTGGAAGCTTGACAGCTCCGTCCGCATGGCAGTGGCCTGGGTTGGTATTGCCTTGAATTTAATGGGAGCTGCGCCTGCAGTACCAACCCAAGCTGCTGCGATGGGACCTGGAGCTGTCAGTTTCCAGCTCCCTCCCCGCTGGCATCATAACAGCTGACTACAACTTTGATGTGACTAGAAATTGGCGTGTCACTCGCGATATTCTAAAAATCGCACAAGACTTGTGGAATACGGCACACTAGGAGGCGCTCGTGTGATGCGGTGACCATGACCGGTCGGGACCGCTAGTGCAGCTGTTGGTAATGTAGTGTCCAGCCTTTCTAAGGGCCCTTAATGCTGGACATCCCGTTGGTGCAGATGCCCGGCAGTTCTTCCCAGCACAGGAGCGATCATCGCTGAGGGAATGGTGGCGGCGCGGGACGGGGATCGTTCCTGCCCGGCCGCTTCACAGTAAACAGGCAGTCAGTCATAGATGGAGCGCTGCCTGTTTACACCGGCCGATTGTCATGCGGTTTTTATGCAGCAGAAACTGAATGATAAAAGATAAGCGAACTAATTCTCGTTCGTCATTCAGATTCTCGCTGGACCGCGGGAATCCGAATGATCATCGGCCTTCAGGTGTTTTCGCTTTGAACACCTGACTGCGTTCTCTCTCTGTACAAGAGCTGACAGTCCGCTTGTTGCAGGTTTTCCTGCATTTCCCTGTTAACCTGCGATTCAGATTCCTGCCAACTTTCTAATATTTAGGTCTGTGGATGTTATCTAGGCCAAAATATTCGGTGTCCCACCTCCCCCTCGGCGGCGGGTTGCAGGCAGGTTGCGGCTCGTCTTCTCTCTAGAAGTATCACACAAACCTCTGCTGTTCTCCCGGCAGCGGGCTACGAGGGGGGATCTAGAAAACTACTCCGAAGTCCCTGAGAAGTTTGTGCGTGTAGTCCGTACAGAGAAGCAAACAATATACAACTCGGGAGCGTATATTCCAGTATTGTTCAGATACCATCCTCATAATATACTGTAGCTGCAGGGTAAGTTATTATATGGAGGGGTATTGGCCGACTGATTGCCCCCCCACCAGAGGGCTGACCGGTGTAAACATGCCAGCGATCCTACAACCTTCACACTCATTTGTCCGCCATTAATTGCATCTTTTAGGTAGATATCAAAAATCATTTATGAACCGCACTCCCTTTCGTGTAAATAGAGGCCATACTGCTGATGGTAATGGAAATGGCGCACAGACGATTGTAAGCTGGGAAGGAACATTTATAGGCCTTCCTGCCCAATGACTGGCGTATGCAGAAACCTGGGGAACATGCATCCAACAGCACACAAATACCCGTCTGATCCGTGTGAACCTCGCACATTGTATGTCTTATCTCGTCCGTGAAAAATCGCTTGCGTTTATAGGCTCATAGGCTATAATAGGTTCTTGTGCTGTGGGATACATGGACCGAAAATAAACCCATTGGAAGGGGCCCTAAGGGTGCCGGTACATGCAGCGGTTCTCTGCTGGTTGGCCCCCATTGACTCGTCTAGGTGGTGACCGGCAATCGCAGAGATCTACTGAGGCTTGCAGTGAACGCTGTGTGTACTGGCACCCAAAGGTCCTTCAATGGGTTGGACAGTGGGGGTCTCGCTGCTGACCCTTGCCGATCTTGAGAATAGGAGTCCTGGGTGTCTCTCTGCCTGTCGTTGTGGGGGTCGCTTCTCCCCACTTGGTGATCTCGAAATGAATGAAGCAGTGGTCGAGCATGTGCGGTCGGCACATTAATTTCCATGGGGCTGATAAGTACCCAAGTGCTTGCCGCTCGGCTATCTCTGCAGTCCCATTGACAGTGAACGGAGCTTCAGCGCACTTGCGTGCCCAGCGCTTTGTTCAGTCTCCTCCTCATTATTGTGGGTGGCACAGTAACCCCGCAGTGAGGGGGACCAGGGATACGAGATGAGTTTGGATGAGACCCCCACCGATCGGCAAGTTCTTCCCCATCCTGGTACATCCCCTTCGAATGAGTGCTGATTGACTTGACACGTTGTCGATTAGCACCCTTTGTCAGCAATTTGCCTGCCCATATAAAAGGGCCCTCAGGGTGCTAATACAGGGGTGCTGTTAACGCTTGTGTCATAGCGCTAATTGGTGGGCTGTACCTGCCCTTGCAGGTTTGACCTGGCAATTGTCGGGAAAATGCGAGGTCTAATAGTAGCCTTAGACAGTGTAACAATGACAGAAGACGGTGCGGTGCAGACACACGATGGTTTATGGGGTAGAGCCTGCCCATACAAGCTTACTACCTATAAATCCATCTAGCGCTGTACTGCGTGACCTTCTTACCTCATTGACTTCAGCCTGGAGACACACAAACTGTATTTTATGAGGATATGTACAGGTGCAGCTCTGTAAGCGGGGTTTGGGGCTATGGGCTGCACCACTAATGCCAAGTGTGTGCAATGTCTAAAGCGGACCATATGTATCTGCTTCCTCATAAGACAGCCAGAATGACCTGAAAAGAGAGAAGAACTCTTCAAGTTTTTACTGCGCTTTACAGATGTTTGATGTGAGCACCGTTGGTGATTCGGTAGAGGTCAAGTCGGCAGTCAAGACACACATCCTCCGTTCATTCCAGTGCAGCGGATGTGGCGTTTTAGGTTGCGTAGTGACACTAACGGCAATCGCGTTGAACATCGGTAAGGTGCAATAAAAACTGGATGAGTCTTCTGTCTTCATGTCCTTCGGGTTGTTGAAGAAATCTGTTTTTCTTCTTTTTGAATCGCCTTGTGTTAGAATTGTTACTTTGTTCATTTACTTCTGAGTTTGTGAAAGGGGAGGGGCTAATAATGTTTGATTCCGTAGGCTTCATTGTCACGGAATGTCCGTAGCGGGTATCCTGCAGCGGGTAGCCGCCTCCAAACTCTCACCATTTAGTGCGGGTTTTATTGCGTATTCCTGTGCGGTATTTACACGCTCATTGAGGAGAGGTGAAATCCACAGCGGAAACAGCGATAAAATTGACATGCAGTGGAATTAATTTCCTTACCGCAAGTCAATTTCCGCACGGGTTTTGTGCGGATTGTTTCTGCAGCTTGTGGACGAGATTTTTGAAATCTCCTCCACTTTGCTGCTACTGTAAATGCCACAGAGGGTCTGCATGGAAATCCTGCAGCAAATCGGCTGGTGTGAACCCAGCCTAAAGGGATAATGCAATATTACTATTTTTTTTTGTTAAAATCATAGGTATGTGTCAAAAGTTTTAATCCCTAGGGGTCAAGCTGCTGTGACCTCCACTGATTGCTAGAACGAGCCGGCGGAAGTGCTTGCGCAAATGCTGTCACTGCTCGCTAGCTGAAGACCCCTATGGGGCTGACTTCAGCTAGTGAGTGGGGGTCTCGGCAGCCAGACTCCCAGCGATGAACACTTTTCACGTGTCCCTATGATACATCATGTTTTTAGAAAACGTAATTAGACTTTAAGCCCCTCGAATGAAACGCGAAAGTCTATATTTTTGTCACGTATTGCTTGATTGTGGCACGATGTATAGTTGGTAAATTGTGAAAATGATCATTGTCCAAATACTAAGCATCGGTTAATTAAAGAGACTCCATCGCCATCTTCTTGTACCCCTCCGAGGGCAGCACAAGGTAGTGACAAGCACATGGATTTCAGTGATATGTCTGCTAAGTGTATCTAGTAGTTTTATCAGTAGCAGAATATTCATAGAGGACTACTTATAGTAATCCTGGATATTCATGAGCTGCAGGTAGCCACTCCCACCCCATCCTCCAGCCAATAATTGACTGCTGTCTGCCTATTACTTTGCATAGAGAAACAACTGCCAATCATTGGCTGGAGGGCACGGTGGGTGTGGCTAGCTGCAGCTCATGAATATGCATTTTATTGGGTGCTACTAATTAAATGCAAGCTTCTCCAAAACTCCTGCACAGACACAGCTGACATATATCACTGCAATCAATGTGACAGGCACTACCCAGGGCTGCAAAATCACGGTGACAGATTCCCTTTACGTCTAGACCGGCTCTGTCAAAAGGCAAGCAGAAAATCCATAAATGGCCAAGTGTTTGTTTTAGAAATATCACAGTAATTTAGAGGCGGCCATTCTGAGTGTTGGAGGAGTCCAGCGTCATGACTTCTGTGATGCATCTTCCAAATAAACCGATTTAGCGTTTTTATAGAAGATTGATTGTAGGTTCAGCCTGAATCGGCGCTGAGGATCTCTGCTGGCGTTAGGTATAATAGATCTTAGGGACGGGATGACGGGGAAGGTGCCGTCTGTTTACACGCAGGGTGTGCAGACGTGGTAGGCCAACGTGGACTTGGTGCCTGTTTGATGGACTCAGACGCACGTATCGGCGGTCTCGGCCGTGGCGCACGGGACCTGATATCTGCTACTAGATTTAAAGCTCCTCTAACGTTGGGCTCTCTGACCCGAGCGGTGTTTACAGCGCGTTACGCACGTTTATTCTGCACGTGTAATACGCGGTAACAAACTTGCATTACTTGCAAGCTGTATTCTTGTTTGCACACTAGTGCCGCCCATGTGTCAGACCTTCGTTCAATGTGGCATCACTGCAGTGGTGAGAAGCGTTCCCACAGTGACGAGCACCAGGACAGGGGTCCCCCGCTCTCCAAATCAGTGGGGGTCTCTACAGTGACACCACAAACTGATCCGAAAGTTAGCGGATAGGGGAAAACCTGTATTCTTGTACAACCCCTATAATACTACAGAGACATTTTATCTATGTCTTGTTTTGTCTATGTGTGTGTGTGTGTATGTATGTATGTGTGTGTGTGTGTGTGTGTGTGTATATATATATATATATATATATAATAATTTTAATTTTTTTTTTCCAACCTCCACGTATTTCTTCTAACTGCTGGAATCGGGAGTCCTACTTCCCTTCCTCTTTTCCTGCGGTTTTGTTTGTGGTTCAATCTTTTGATATAACAGGGAATTTCTTACGCCGATCCACAGGATAGGTGATAAGGTTGCACACTGGGACCCCCGTGTAACCAGAAAATAGCAGTGCCCGAGTCCCTCTAGTGCATGACCACCACTACATTCACGGTCTATGGCAGGGTTTCCTAACTTTCCAGCCTAGCGGCACCCCTGGGGTGCATAAGGATGTTGCGGGGCAACCATGCCAAAAAGGGGGTGTGGTCTGGGGCATGGCTACATGCGTAGTTTATCACAACGTATGAGTTTACCTCTATTATTCCAGTGGCCCCAGTAGTAATAACTCCGCCTCTCAATGGGCCCAGTAGTAACAATACTCACTTTTATGCCCTCATCAGGAATAATGCTCCCGCTTATTGCACAATGATTAAAAATGCTCCGTCTTATTGTCACATCGTTAACATTCTTCTCTTGTTGCCCCATCATTAATAATCCCCCCCCCCCCCCTTGTTCCACTTTTAAAAATATTGTCCTACCATTAATAATGCTGCTCTTTGTTTTCCTTGTCAGTAATAATGCAGCCCCTTGTAACCGTCCATCAGTAGAAACGCCCCATCATCTCGATAAGCGATAGTGTTTACCTGGCCCCTCTTATGATGTATAATTTAACCCCCCCCCCCCCCCCCCCACACACACACGTTATACTCCCCTTCTTTGCTGTCTGAGTAGTCTTTTACTTTATGGCCTCACTTGGCCACCTGGTAAACTAGTGTCTTAGAAGGATGCCTGTAGCAACTTCTACTGCAGCCGTAGTTGCGATTGGCCCCGGAATGTGATCGGCCCACCGGGTTCTTTTCCAGTGGACTGAATGGCCAGTCCAGCCCTGTTGACGCAGCACCCCTGGTGGTCAGCAATCACTGGTCTATGGATATAGCTGCGGTTATCAGTGATCTCTCTCTGTCCTATAGAAATGAATAAAGTGGTGGTCATGCATGCTCCCTAATGCTCTGTCCGCTAGAGGGCCTCGGGGACCGCTGTTCTTGTGATCTCTGTAGGTCCCAGCCATTGGGCTTCAGGAATAAGGTGATTACATGTTGCAGGTGATTTTTGTCTGCATTTGGCTCATTATTATACTTGGGATTCTCCTTTATTTTCTACTATGGCCTCCTAAACCAGAACATGTTTCCTTGTCCAAAGCCCATGGAAAAGTGTACCTTTTGAGGGTTATTCCCCAAATTTACTTTTATTACTTATCCATAGGATATCTGATAGGTTTGGCGTGGACTCGCCACTGACACCCCAACCAATTCCAAGAATGGGGGTCCTTTGTCCCACTCTCCTTCTCGCTGCGGGTTTGTTGCAACCCTCCTTTCCCAAGCATGCACTGTGCTGTCCCATTCATTTTAATGGGGTTGATGGAAACCATTGATTACAAGCACTCAACTAACTTTGGAAGTCCCATTGAAGATGAAAGGAGCAGCATCGCACATGCTGGACCACCCTTCCATTGAATTTCCTCTTCAATCTTCCTCTTCAATTTTTTTTATGTTTCCTGAACCCAGTATAAGAGTCAAGCACAAGAACAGTCAATTATCTAATCCATATTGCTCTCCGCCCTGTGTGGGGTATTAAGGTTACAAAATATGCTACCCACTTATACTTTATAAATGCTAATAATGTTTATTTGAAACTAAAAGAAATCAATTATGTTGCTAAGCCAGAGATTGATGCATCCGGGTTGCAGTCTATTACCACTCCCCAGATGGGTCTTGCCAGTGGGACCGTCCTTACAGTTGGTTTATACCAATGCCTTGTGTGCGATAACACTGAATTAATGTTCAGTACCTCCTAGTAATTAATAGGGAATTATATAGTACCAGTGTTTCTGGTGGCGCAGTGCGCTATACAGCTCTGCTCCATGCATGTCACACACACACAGCACTGCTACATGTAAATCCCATACAGCTCTGCTACACACATTCTTCATACAACAGGGATGAAAAGCAGCACAGTAGAGTCCTGAACACACTGATCACCTTCTGGTCATGTGACCCCCAGACTGCTCTCACACAGGTGACTGATCACATGATGGTGAACTCATGACAGGTCCTGTAAGCACACGGCTGCTGTAGGTGTTCGTTAGTATTCCATCCCCTACAAACCCCCCGTGACCACAGTTGCTATGGAATACTAACGAACACCTAGCTGGACAAAAGCCTTGTGCTTACAGGACCTTTTGATTGTCACCGCCATGTGATCGGAGCATGTAACTGTTGCTCCGCACCTAATCTTCTGACGTCACATGACCCGCTCCTAATCACATAACTGTGACGTCATCACAGGTCCTTCATCTGGAAGTCATCCCGAGTGAGTTATGCATCCCGTACGCGTATTTACATCTTCGTCAGCACTTCGGCCCTATTCACCAATCAGGTTGCTGGAATTGTGAGACAGACAACCCAAACAACCAATCGGGTTGCTGGAATTGCTGAATAGGGCTGAAGTGCTGATGAAGATGTTAATATGCATCCCCTACAAAACCCCCGCGGCCTTAGTTGCTATGACATAGGACCTATGATGATGTCATCATCATCATCATGTGATCAGGGGCGGGGCATGTAACGCACCCATGCACGGACGGACAAGTAGTAATTTGATTCTATCCATAAAGATAACTGATTGGTTTGCAGGAATGTTGCACTGGGTTTTAACTTCTTGGGTATCTTTGCCCCGGACATTTATAAGTAAGAGGGATTTCTGAATTGGTTTGTCAAGCTCTTAACACTCCTTTATACTCTTGTGAGGATAGAGCCGGATTTCCTCAAGTAGGTTAATTATTTCCATGATTCCACTATCCACAGTATAGGGGTAAGTGTCTGATCGGTGTGGGTCTGATCGCTGGATCACAAGATCGGAAGTCCCGAGTGTCCCCGGTGGGCTGCCACTCCATTCATCTCTGTGGGATTGTGGAGACGGCTAAGCTCTGTACTTGGCTTCAGTTTTAATGTAGTGTAGTAGCGTTGCATCTTTCAGTAGCTGCTATGTATGACTAATTCTTCCGGGTTGTGGAACTGGCATAGTGATAAATAATATTGATCGAGAACAGGCTGACTTTGAGAAAAATGTATTCGGGTATATCCATGCCTTGTATATACGGCAGTTAATGTCTGAAAATTGCCTTGACCATGTGCCAGTGGGTTGACTCAGTCATATGAAAATAGTCATCAGGTGATTGCAACTTCCCTGTATCGGTGTCGAAAAGCAGAATTTAGAAACCCTGTTGAAAATTCTATGTAAGAGCCCAAAGAGGAAGGAACCTCAAGGCATCTAGTTTGTTGAACAGAATTAAGATCCACTATAGGGACCTGGTTTGAGACTCGAAAGTAATACAAGATGTGACTGGATACAAGATGTGACTCAGGCGGGCATTGAGGCTCTAGTACCCTGTTGTACCGCCTCTAGCATGGATACAAGATGTGATACGGGGGGGCATGGAGGCTCTAGTACCCTGTTGTACCGCCTCTAGCATGGATACAAGATGTGATACGGGTGGGCATGGAGGCTCTAGTACTCTGTAGTACCGCCTCTAGCTTGGATACAAGATGTGATACGGGTGGGCATGGAGACTCTAGTACTCTGTAGTACCGCCTCTAGCTTGGATACAAGATGTGACATAGGCGGGCATGGAGGTTCTAATACCCTGCTGTATTGCCTCTAGCTTGGATACAAGATGTGATACGGGTGGGCATGGAGGCTCTAGTACCCTGTTGAGCCACCTCTAGCTTAGATACAAGATGTGATACGGGGGGCATGGAGGCTCTAGTACCCTGTTGTACTGCCTCTAGTTTGGATGTAAGAAGTGATACAGGTGGGCATGGAGGCTCTAGTACCCTGTTGTACCGCCTCTAGTTCGGATGTAAGAAGTGATACAGGTGGGCATGGAGGCTCTAGTACCCTGTTGTACTGCCTCTAGTTCGGATGTAAGAAGTGATACAGGTGGGCATGGAGGTATACAGATTTTGTATGGTACCCTGTGGCATATTGGTGCACACTTACTGTAACTGATCTTCTTGATTGTGCACACTCGTAGGCTGTTGTAGGTGGTGTCCAAGAGGGTCCCATGCATCTTCTATTGGTGATAAATCTGGTGATCAGGCAGCCATAGAAGTGTGACAATGTTGTGGATGAGGAGGAAAGAGGGGTGGAGCAAAACCCGTACAGTCGTGTTTGTTGTGAACAATGATACTACATACGTGGTGAAGAGAGTGGAGTGGTAACTCCAAAAGTGGAGGTGCTGCCTGACCACATGCACGCGGATCTGCGCCTGAAGGCCTCATGTTCACTTGAAAAATACAATCCGCGCAGAATCTGCTGTGGATTTCCACGGCGGATTCCGCAGCGGATTTGCCTTAAATAGTATTTTTTTTGCATGCAGATATCCGCACACATTGCTATCAATGTGATAGCGATGTTGACGATCCACGCGGAATCCGCGGCAGAAAGGAGCATGCCGCGTTTTTTCTCCCGTGCGTGATAAACGCAATTCTTTTAAAATGCCATCCGTGGGTGCAAAAATCAATTTAATGGACCGCGGATGGCAATGATTCCCCATGGGTGGAAATCTGCTGCGGAATCCGCCATTCCATTTAGCTAGTGGACATGAGGCCGAAGGGAAAAATGACATCCACAGGTATTTAACTACCTGCGGGTGTCCAATGCATCCCTATGGGGCGCGGATCCGCGTGCGGGAAAAACGCTGTGGATTTTAAATGTTAATTATGCAGTGGACATGAGGCCTTACTCATTTACTGGTCCCAACACCTCCAGTCTGGTCAGAACGGCCCAGGTGACGGCAATTCATCGACACAACCCTCCAGCTTCTCGCATCCCAATAATGCGCCCCTCTCAAACTCCGTGAACTGGGAGAGACCTCTTTGTGTCGTAAAGGCACCTAGTGGTCAACAAGCTCTACACAAGTGGAAGAAGAGGTCACTAAACACTTATAGGCCAAGGGTGGAATCACTTTTAGGGCCTTGGGTGACAAGACTGTTCATCTGATCACACCGAAACTCTAATCATTTGCATATCTACTTGAGATGTCATAGCATGTTTATGATTTTTTTTTTTTTTTGACCATGAATGTACATTTGATTACTAAACCGCCTGTGAGAAAAGGAAACTTACCAGGTGAAACTATCACACAGATATACTGAGAGAAAGGAGCCTTAGTAAGGAGGAGCCTGGAGGATTGCCTTAAGGCATGGAATCTGTCCTTACTATGAAGCCAGTGACCCTCCGGGCCGGGACGTGCAAAGATGGCTAAGCTGCTTCTCTACCTGATACACATACATGGCATGTATTGGTAGTCTGAGATACTACATGCTTCTCTGACCGGCCGTTGCTGCTCATATGGACACCACTGGTAAACCATTGCAGGTGTAATGTCTTAGACTAGCGATGCATACTAATACACAGTGTGCCGCAGCTGGTCAGAAAAGTGGTGCGGCCATCTCTGCATGTCCGGAGGTTGTTTTTGGCACTCTGCAGACCTCTGAATAGCCTTTATTTGGGACTTATTCTACTACGGAGAATAAGTGTGATAGTAGAATAATAATTTTTTGAAGAAAAAAACCTGTAGTTCTTAATGCAGATTTTTGAAGCCTGAAGCGGATGCAGCATGCAGGAGGAGCAGAAAGCCTTCCTTTTAGATTTTCCATTTCTTTTGAATCCACTTCTGGCGTTGGCTCAAAAATCTCCATCAAACCGTCACAAATACTGCAGCTTTTTTCCCAGAAATTGCTGCATGTGAAGCCGCCCCGATGGCAGTGAGATCTTGAAGATTACTCCGCTCAGAGAGTTGTTCTGAGACTGTTATCAGCGCCGTCTATAAACATCCTGCTCCGGGTATCTGGAATGGAACAGCCGCCTCTTCCCTTATCCAGCAAGTCATGTCTTTGATCCATCATGTAGAGATGTCAGATCGGGGCATCCAGTCTAGCCTGTGAGCTGGGAACAACAGTTTCTTAAAGTCCTGGAAGAGTGTGAAATCCCTTCAGGATGAGCGGGAGACGCACTGTGGAATTCTTTTTGCCACGGACTTTGCAGCAAATCCACAGCCAAGTCCCGTGTAACTTGTGGATTTTGGTGCGCTGTGTAGGGTGCAATCTGTGACGAATTCCCCCAGAATTGAAACAAATTAGAAAGTGCGGATGGGATTTGTAAATTGCAAATTGGTTTCTCAGATTTGCTTAATTCCAAAAATCCTATTTATCCAAAAAACGTATTTTTTTTTATTGTTTTTTTTTTCCCACTCCAGAAGGCTTTATGCAATTTCTTGATTCTGTCTTGTAGAATACCTGGTTAAGGCTGCTGCATGTCCTAAACTTCTCTAATGATGCTGACCCCTTGAAACGCTGCTGTTTACGTCCTAACTGTTCATGTCTCTTGCAGTTAGTGCGTATATAGCTGTCCACAATATATTGTATGGGGTGTGCTTGGAAGCTGAACTTGCTCCATACATGGCGCGATACAACAGCCACGATCGGAGAGAACTCTGATCATGGCCGTTAACCCTTTTAATGTTCCTGTCAGTTTTTGCTTTCTATCTGTTCTGTGTGTTTTTATGTTGTCTCGTGGCTGTTTTTGATGCAGTTCTTTCTTGGATTCAGTAGGAAGAGCTGGAAGTCACTTTTTTTTTTTTTTTTTTTTAAGTCCACGTCTGGCTTTTGGCTTTATTTTTTAAAGACGCTTCTACAGTTCTGGATGCAATTTTTGAAGCGAAAATAATGCATAATTTTTGCTAGTAATAAGAAAATATAGAGGAAGGATTTAGACTTTTTTCTTCTGCTGGATTAATTTCTGGCTCAAACTGCATTGGTGGTTTCCATCCCCCCCCCCACCCCCCTCAAAACACACACACACCAAAAAAAAATAAGATAAAAAAAAAAAAGTCGTGAAACCATGCTTAATCTATTTTGCCTGGGAAATTTTATTAACGGGCTTGTCCTGTGTTTAAAAAAAAAAAAAAAAGTTGTATGTGAACGCAGCCTGAACCATATCCGTCACTTGTGACTGGTGTTTTTCTCGCTGAAGCCGGACACAATTGGTGCAGTTTTTGTGGTTTGCTGGACAGAAAAGCAAACTCTATGCAACATTTTTCTGTCTGGTACAGAAAGGCATCCGGCATCAAAATTGCTGTGCTGAATGCCTTGAACTGTCATGGGGTCAGTTTCCCTCCTGAACCTCACTACATCCCCGGACCACCGAGGGTACACTGTTTCCAGCTGCTGGCAGTGACTGCATACGGGCTGAGAGTGCACTTGAATGGCTGCGTACCTCTAGCACACTGACGTGCGCAGTGTGACTCTGTCTTTTCCTCTGTCTTTTCCTCTTCCGAGCGGAGTGCGTATGGACAGCGTATCCTACGCTGTCCATACTAGGTATAGGGCTGACACTGCGGACGAACGCGGAGAAATGGCGCACACTGAAATTTATTTCTCTTGCGTTTTGATACAGTGTCCACCTGCCGGTGTCCCTAGATAAATGAAAGACCGTAGACTTTCATTGACTCCATCCACCGCGTATAACTGACGGGGTACATGTGTGTCATATGCAGTGATAATTCGCCCGTGTGAACGAGACTGAAGTTACAAATGGAGAGGGCCGCACGCATGGTAGCTTCCTTTCTGGAGTGTGACTAGTAGGTGCGGGTCCTGGAAGCGGCACCTTTATGGCACACAATGTAAGCCTGCCATAAACCTCCCTGCTGGTAACACCCCTGTGGGGTTGCTTCAGTCAGACAATGTCGCCAGAACAGGCTGTGCATCCTTGCTGAAGGCCTCATCCGCAAAATCTGAGGTGCCCTGTGTGAGAAAGCCACACAGGAAAACCTCAGCGCACGCTTGTGGCTGATCATATCTGAGGGGTCCACAGATAAGTCGCCCACCTCAGACCCCGGCGCTACAGTCTTAGGAAAGCTCTGTAAGAGCCCTTGTTGCCCCTAGCAACCAACCACGGCGCAGCAGCCTTCATTACTGCTGAGGTAAAGTGAACGCTGTGAGAAGCACCGTGTGTGGGGGGTACTCAGATATGAAAAATTATATATTTTTCTGGATTTTGCCCCAGTTTTCCCCATCCTGTTGTGAGGCGTGAGGTTCACGGTCGCAATTTTAATAAAATACACATTAATAGGGTATTTCACAGACAAACTCCTCAGCGCGTGACTGTATGCTGTGAACACACCGACCGCCACTTCCCTGCCATCTTTTTTTCCTCACGTTCCAGTGCTAATTCTGAAGCTGTGATGTCCGTTTCCTCGTGGCCGTTATCACTTGTGCCAGGCTCTCCCATTGCTTCCTCATTTAGCAGGGTGGCGCCTGAATTAGTGGTATAATGATAGTCGGCCATAGCGGTATCGCTGGAGCGTAAGATTGAATACATTAGTGTTTATGACTGTTCTGTGCATTTTGGCAGTAACATCCATTACATTATAGCTAAATTATGTATACCCTGTGCGAATGTCTCTGAGCGCGCTGCCGCCCACAGCGTGTCCTGGAGCCGCAGCGAGACCGAACCTGTCGGGAGTCACTGCTAACAGGATGTGGAATTCCTTAGGATCGTATACCATATGTATCTATCCCTGCGCACCCCGTATAGATTACTCGGGTTGTACGCATATCCTCGCAGTTTGTCCCCAGATACCATTATTGAGGGGGGAATCTCGCACGAACGGATTTTAATTGCGGAATGCATGATCGGCGTCCGAGCAGAAGATTCACAGTAGAACGCGGGCATTGTACGGTCGATCCTCTTTTTTTTTTTGTTCCACACTCCGGTATGAATTGCGTATTTGAGGAGCAAATATCCGCCCGGAAAAACGCTTGCATCCGTGATCTTCTGCGATCAGTCACAATTACTTTCCGTGAATGATCGCAGGTCTTCTGCTGCAGGAATCTACATGCGGAATCCGACTCATTATGTGGGCCAGGCCTTTATATTTTGGAATACCCTCCCTGACGGTCAACTTTCCGTTAATTTTGTGGGGGACTTGTGATAAACTGGTAATTTGGACAGAGGGACAAGCCTTGGCACTGCTGGGGCTTGTAGTTCAGCTATATTCTTGGTCGGGCGCGAGGAGCCGGTACGGTTCTCACGTTGGATTTGCAGACTGTAAGCTCCACAGGAACCGATGTGAATGAATAAATCAATTCTGCATTCTGGATTCCTTCATGTCCGCTGTGTTGTTACCCTTCATCTCTGCCAGACGACTTCTCCTTTCGCTCTCGCCCGCGCTTCTTGCGTTCACCATCGATCAATACCTCACTGTTCATCTCCGTTCTGCTCGCTAATCACGTCTATTTTACCACCTGTTGTTCCTTCATTCCTCCTCTCGCCCTTCTCCTTCCCATGCCAACCTCCCCCCTTCTTTTTTTCTCTTTCTTCCTCTAGTTTTGCCATCACAGCACATTCCAAGACTTTCAATTAACTCTCCCCACCTCCACATTTCTCCTTTATGAGGGTGGGGGGGAGTAGATCACATTTAGTATGTTCACCGGGCCGGTCGTGACCTCATTGGGGGGTTCCAGAGCCGCCCAACTATAATGTTAAGTGTTGTGTTATAAAGTAAATTAACCTGCTGTCCTCTGGGTCCGGCGCTGATATCATTCATTCGCAGTCATGTGATGTGTTTTCAGTAACTGTAGTACCTGGTTGTATTATTATACATTTTTCTTTCTCCATGTCACAGATGGGCGGTACGAAAAGCAAACCACGTGAAGGTGGGCCACGGAGCCGCAGTCTGGATATCGCCGGAGACTCACATACACCTTTTCCTTCTCTCTCGGCTTCTCAGACTCCGAGTAAGAGCCTTGACTCTCACCGTCCTTCTAATCAGCCATTTGGGGGTAATTGTGATCTTACACCGTTCGGAGGAGTCAACTTTTCGGACACTGTCACGTCGCCACAAAGGACTGGTGCATTATCAGGTGTGTAGAAGGGATTTGATGTGAGCATGGATTAGACATCCGTTCCAGGATATGATGGTGTGTCGGGGCATTCCTGTTCATTGAGTAATACACTATAGTTTCCTCCAAAATGTAAAGATTAAGGGCGGCTTCCAACGGACGTATTGGCACACGCATAAAAAGCATTCCTTGCACAACCCCCCCACCCACCCCAAAAAACATGGCATGCTCTAGTTTAGTGCGCATTTGCACACCAAATGCATTTTTGGGGGTGCACACCCAATACCCGCATAATTGTGTATTACGCTGCACAGTTTTATCGGAAAAAGAACACATGGAACTATTTAGGCTAATAGCCTTTTAAATCAGGGGATGGGTGTGTCCTGCACCCATTTGAAATGTCCCTGGCAGCGCAAAAAGTACAGTAAAATGTGCAAGAACGCCTTTTAAAAGCATGACATTAAGTGCGCTAATACGTCATGCTAAAGCATGCGTTTTTGCTAGAGATGAGCGAGCATACTCGGAAAAGCACTACTCGCTCGAGTAATTTGCTTTATCCGAGTATCGCTGTGCTTATCCCTGAAGATTCGGGTGCCGGCACGGAGCGGGGAGCTGCAGGGGAGAGCGGGGAGGAACGGAGGGGAGATCTTTCTCTCCCTCTCGCCCGCCCGCTCTCCCCTGCTCCCCGCTGCGACTCACCTGTCAGCCGCAGCGGCACCCGAATCTTCAGGGACGAGCACAGCGATACTCGGATAAAGCCAATTACTCGAGCAAGTAGTGCTTTTCCGAGTACGCTCGCTCATCTCTAGTTTTTGCGCATACTCCCTTGTGAAGCGGATCTAATAGTGTTAATGCAGTTCTATAACTTGAATCTGCGTCCCATTTCTGTTTGCATCATTATTTGGCAGCCGTCTCCCCTGGATCAGCACATACCTGCTTGGTGTTACATGCACAGGTTTGTACACGCTGTGGCCACATCATAGATTATATGACAGTCTCTGTAAAAGTTATTTGGAAATCCAAAATATCGTGTACCCATTAGGCTATATTCAAATCTGTGCTGAAGGCTCTGGCGCAGATTGGCACAAAATGCCAGGCATAATAGCGCAGCGTGTTTACAAGGTAGCTGTGTTGATTACAGGATTTACATGGCCTGAACATTGGACGTGAACATTCGTAGGGCCGTTCGGACCACACGAATGCATACGAATGAGCAAATGCATATTATACAATACCCCTATACATTATAATAAAAGTAGTATACAATACCCTTACAATACATGACTGATCTCGTTGATTGGCACTTATCAAACAGCAGTCATTGGCCCATGTAAAAGGGCCCTTTAAACTACCGTCCTGTATCTCTCACCAGCAGCGGTAGCAAGAAAGAAACAAACTGTTACTTTCTTTGCAAACTGCTACAAAGCACCTATTAATGATGCACAATGCTACGTGCAATTCAGTATGTTCTCGGATAATCCCTACAAAATTCCCCTGGCTGCATTACTGCATTTTAGGATCAGACCCTCTGTGAACAGGAGCAGTTTTGTTTAGTATTTCCGTTCCCTAATATGTTACACAACCTCCAAACAAGCTATTCTCAAAGTGTGGTCTATGTTGTTGGCTGGCTGTACACGGGCAAGTTGTCATTGCGAGATCCGCGGCGATAAATCACCTGCAGAGCTCGCATGACTCCCTTTCCATAGGGGAACTATGAAAAGCGCAGCCCAACGTCCACGAGCGGAGAATCATAGCGATTCTCCGCTCATGGGATTCAAATCACAGCATGCCACGATTCTCATCAGTGAGCCTGTCAGTGCCCCTCCCCACGGCGGAATATTCCGCATCGGCCGTTGACAGGGGGCCTTAGTGGTATAACATCACTGCATGGTTCACATCACATCATTGTAGGGGCTTTCTGGGCAAATTCTATTGACCTATCTCCAGGATAGGTCATCTATAGTTAATTGCCAGGGACCTGCCACTCGGGATTCCCGAACGTTGTCATAGAGGATAAAGGCGACAGTGTCATAGAGCTTCACTCTCACTGAAATCAGTGAGGGCACTGCTTTCTATTATACCTCTACGCCTGACCCCAGTGTCGGAGGCAGAAGTGCCTGATGTGTAATGGGGGGCTTAAGCTCTCATTGATTTTAATGGGAGTAAAGCTGCCCCGGAGACTTCCTGCTCCAGCCCCATGATTACACGTAGAGAGTCGGAGCGCTGGCTGCTCAACCAAGAGAATCCACAGCGGACATTCCTTGTGCGAGAGAGTGAGACCACCAATGCATGTAGTAGTTACGGATAAGGAAAGCATCACTACTCAAATATTTTATTTTTTTTTTAAATAAAAACTGTGCCACACCTGTCCACAGGCTTGTGTGGTTTTGCAGTTCAGCCCTAATCACCTATTTATGACACCAGAGTGAAAGGGACCCTTTTAAGTGAAGGGGACTGAACTTGCAGTACCATTCTGGGCCACTACACCGTACAGAGTTGTACTAGCTTTGGCTCAGAGTTGCTTTGGCAATCAGAAGGAGGGCCCCCACTAACCTGATCTTGATAACCTATCTTGTGGTTAGATCATACATTTTGATAGTCTTAGATAACCCATTTAAGGGGATGCATCACTAAGCTAGCATGCAGAGAATGCACGTCCACCGATGATCAATTGATGGCGTTTCTTGAAGTATGCCATCTTTTTATAACCGTTGCCATACCCCTTTGACTGGACTAAAACCTGAATTTCCAGGTTTGAAGTAGATTTTAAGTTGGGTATAGACATTACCATTAAAGTTAATGATCCAACGCTAAAAAGACAATTGCCTTATGTTACTAGGACTGAAATGATTGCTTCCATCTGTTGTAACCGGTGTCCGCCTTGTTCTAAGGGTTCCCAGTCGTTACTGATTAATCCAATGGAGAAGACCTTTTTTTTTTTTTTTTTATAAGCAAATGACAGGGTTTTACATTCTGAAATGCCAATACCATCCGTTCACGCTGCCTTTTCTCTGCAGGGGGCGTCACCACCTTCGTAGCCCTTTACGATTATGAGTCTCGTACGGAAACGGACTTGTCCTTCAAAAAGGGAGACCGATTACAGATCGTCAACAACACGTGAGTGGGACATGTATGACTTTATTCTGACAGCTCGATGGACCCGGTGATTACGACTCCTACACCAAGTGGATGCATCAAAACCTCTCTGCGGCTACTTCGTGTTTTTCTAATGCTCCTCAGGAATGGCTTTGTTGGCTTTTTATCTAGGTTCTTCAGATGAGCAGTGACTGTAACGTCTGTCTTTACATCTGTGCTCAGTAGTGTATCATCAAATAGTCATGCACTAATAATTGCTTAAAGGGGTTTTGTCATTAAAAAAAGATCAATACTTAACTATTCCTCCCAGCCCATCTTTTTACCGCATCTTCTCCAGTCCCCCGGGTCACCTCACCTCCAGCCGGCTGGATCCTTTTCTTCTTGTTATGATCCGTCCATTCTCAGTAGTCTCCTTCCGGCAGGTCAGCGTAGGTTACGTCACTAGTAGAGATGAGCGAACGTACTCGGATAAGCACTACTTGTCCGAGTAATGTGCTTTATCCGAGTATCGCTGTGCTCGTCTTAAAAGATTCGGGGAGCGCCGCTGCTGACAGGTGAGTTGCGGCGGGGAGCAGGGGAGAGCGGGCGGGAGAGAAGGAGAGAGAGATCTCCCCTCCGTTCCTCCCCGCTCTCCCCTGCAGCTCCCCGCTCCGCGGTGCTCCCCGAATGTTTCAAGACGAGTACAGCGATACTCGGATAAAGCACATTACTCGGACGAGTAGTGCTTATCCGAGTACGTTCGCTCATCTCTAGTCACTAGTGATGTAACGTTCACTGCCTAGGAAGGAATGCCGATCTGTTGCTGAGACTGCGCATGCACGCTGTCTCGCCGCGAGAGTTCATATATAGAGATGAGCGAGCATACTCGCTAAGGACAATTGCTCGATCGAGCGTTGTCCTTAGCGAGTATCTCCACGCTCGGAAGAAAAGGTTCGGGTGCCGGCGCGGGTGACAGGTGAGTTGCGGCAATGAGCAGGGGAGAGAGGGAGATATCTGCTCCGTTCCTCACCGCTCTCCCCCGCCCGCCGCCGGCAGCCAAATCTTTGCTCCCGAGCAGGCAGGTGCTCGCTAAGGGCAATGCTCGATCGAGCAATTGCCCTTAGCGAGTATGCTCGCTCATCTCTATTCATATACTATTGCAGAGAGATGGCGCGCATGCGCCGTCTCTGCAATAGCTCGGCACTCCCTGCTAGGCTATGAACGCTATGTCACGAGTGACTTAGTGTACATTGCCCTGCAGGAAGGAGACTGCCAGCAACGGACGCTTCGTGACCGGAAGAAAAAAAATTGGGCTGCTGGAGGTGGTGACCCTCCCAGTCATTGTTACAAGGCTTGTATAAGGAGTCTGACTATGGCTTGAAGGAATGCTGCCTTCCAGTAGGTGGCATTGTGGAGGTATTATTCCATCTCCCTTATTTGCATATTACCCAGAGGAGCATGCATGGCCATTTGGGTCTTCTCACTCACTGTAGGTGCTTTCCCTAAGGAGAAAAGATGGCGTTTCTGACACCTGAATCCTACTGCACACTGATGAGAGGAGAAAACCATGGGGAAAGCTATTCCTGCAGCCAGTTATCATACAGGCAGATACAGAATAACAAGGAGGAGAATGGCTGCTCTCCTGGGACACAGAGAATTTTTTAGAAGTTGTTTTTTTTTTTTTAACCCAAGACAAATTTGACTAAATCAGATTGAAGGATAGGAGGATATTAAGAGAGGAAGTCCTAGAATAATATTTTTTGTGAATGTTCTACATTCAGTGTTCTTTTAATACATGGTTTGCATTTTTGGTCTATTTAAAATGTTATTCCATTAATTGCCAATCCTTAGGCCATCAGCGTATGAGTAGTGGAGATCCCACTCCCTAGACCTCTTCATCAGTTGGCATAGTGAAGAGCCAGTGATCTCTGCTGGAGGGCACAGCCTCGCCACTTGCTTAGCTGTCTAGCAGTACAAGGCACAACTATGTCCGTAACTATGATCAGAGCGGTTAGCTTGAATGAGCTGAGCTGCAGTACCAAACACAACTGCACACATGACGAGTTCCAAATGGACTAGAATGATATGCTATTGGAGAGTAACACAAAGTACTAAATACCATGCCTGCTCCAGGAAGTGAAAGTAGATAAATCCAGGCCAAAATAGCCACATGATCCATGCCTGCAGTAACGCCCCATGTGTAATGTTGACCTGTTTTGCACATATTCTGGTCTTGTCCGTTGGTTTTCTGTTCTAATCGGTTGCTCATGTGCTCGGCGCTCTCTCTTCTTCTCAATCTTGCACCTTTTCTCTCTGTCACCATGTATGATTCTTTTTCTCTCACATGCTGCACATAGGAGGCCGGACATCAGGTATGTGGCTAGATGGGTATCAGGTGATTGGGTGTTAATTAGGTGTCATTTGTGTCCTGTAACTGCGTGTTAGAATAACCTTTTATGTCCTGCAGGGAAGGTGATTGGTGGCTGGCTCGGTCACTCAGCTCTGGACAGACGGGCTATATTCCCAGCAACTATGTGGCTCCTTCAGACTCCATCCAGGCAGAAGAGTGAGTATCTTTAGAAGTGCATGTCTCTGTTATAACACCTCCCTCTGTTATATGCGGAAACACATTTTTCTTTAAATGGTCACTAACTTTTCATGTTTATATTTGAGAACTACCAGAAGTGCGAATCACTTTATTAACCTAAAATACTATTTCTACGCTAAAATATCACTCTGAGGGCTTATTCACACGAACAATAATCTCGCGTGCGTTTTGTGCGATGTGCACGAATATGAAAGCCATTCTTTTGGATGGATTCATTCACACAAGCAATTTTTTTCCCCTTTTTTCTCTTGCAATGATACTGTGAAGGGGAAAAAATATGGCAGCACGTTCTGTCTTTGGGCGTTCCCTCGGAACGCCTCGCCTATTGCTTTCAATGGGACCTTAAAAGATATTACATTATGGTACTCGCATGCTGTGTGATGTTTCCCATTGAAGTCCATGGGAAATGTTGAGATCCTATCATGTGCGTGAAAGTCTCAATTTCACAGAAACGTTGCAATTTTTAAATCCAAAACGCTATGCAGAACGGTGAAAATCGCATGTTGGCAAGCACAATATTGGGCCGAGTTTCTTGGACTGATATCTTGCTCGCCCATGTGAATGTAGCCTAAGTGCCGGACACTAGGGGTATCATTTTTTTTTTATTGTGCTGTCCACTGCCTGTTGTCATGAAAAGTCTCTCGAGTAACAGCGATGACAAGATGGAACACAGAAATATGGGGGGGGGGGGTCTTTGCTTGCTGCTGTCTCATTTTGCTCATAGAAACCTATGGGAAGAAGGAGGGAGCTGTAGGGAGACAAAAACAGAGAGGCATCCACAGACACTGCTGCAGCTTTTGAGTAAGTGATTTATCTGCCCTCAGTACTTGAGTCTCTTTTGAACTCCTTAGCACTGCTGTATACTATCTTCCATGATGTTATTTATGAGGGTGTGCTACAGACAGAGAAGATATCCTGCTCTCCTATGTGTATAGTGTATGGAGACGACATAGCAGCTAGTCGCTACCCACAGGCAGGGAAGAATGAGAATTGGAGATTCATTCACTGGGAACTGTGTTGCAGTACCAGACTAAACCACTACAATTCAGACAGAGCTATCTGCTTCCGGTGCTGTCTGCACTGACAGTGGGCCCAATAATCCACTATTGATAAGCAATCCTGAGGATAGGTAATCAGCAGTAAAAGTCCAGGACACCCTCTTTAAATTCCTGTCTTGGTGAACCTTCTGCAGATATGGCTATTTTTATTACTGAGGGTCAGCCGGGCAATCTGAGCCAATGTGACATTATTTGTTGCTCTGAATTTTATTATAACTGCAAAATGGCTCCCCCCCCCCCCCCCCCAATCCTCCCGAAGAGAATGGCCATTTAAATGATTATTCCGAGAAGAACTGATAGTGTTCTACCTAGTGCAGGGCATTAGGGGGCGAAACATGACACAAGGATCCTTCTCGTTATCCCTGCTGGACCTACCCTCAGCACAATCCAGTTTATCACTTTGGACCATTGTGTTCCTTTTAAGCCCTCACCAGTTTAGGGATGAGCTCCATTTGTCCATCAGGGCTCATTCTACTTCAAATGCCTGTAGCCTCGGTTCTATCAGTGCTATCAACATACTTTCGGTGTAAATTTAAAGCCAAGATCTTCGACCTTTTTTCAGATGACTCCAAAATCATGTTGGTAGCAGTAACTGAACGGGAGCTACCGCTTGACATGGGGTTGGGAATATTGAATTTACAGCTGTCCCTTTTCAGTCAATGTGCAAAGCAGAGAGAAATAAAAAAAAAAAAAAATCAGGTCCTGTATATACCTCAAAATGATACCAATAAAAGCCACAAGCCCTCATACAGCTCCGTCCACGGAAAATAAAAAATGCTCTGGTTTTAGAATGTGATGACACAAAAAAAGTCCTCGTTAAAGAATAATATTAATATTGTGCAAAAGTAGTAGAACATAAAATCTTTAATACGTTTGACTAATTGGTATCAACCGTAGAATAGGTAACATATTTATACCACATGCAGAAATCCATAAAAATCCCAAAGAACAAGGGGGAAATAACTCCTTTTTTTTTTTTTCATTGCACTCGAGCAAAAAAAATTACATTGAGGAAAAAACGGAAAAAGTTTTGCCCACTACATGAGTAAATGATTTACTGGTTCTTAAGGCTAAAATGAGTTATGTTACTAAGGGGTTAAAATTGCATTTAAGGCAACCTAAGCATAATATTAGGCCGGGTTTCTCGAACTGATATTACGCTCACAAGCGTGCATTCTCACGCCAACACGAGGCGTTCTGTTACAAATGCCTCCCATCACTTCAGTGAAGTAGCGGGGCGGCTTTCAGCTGCGTTGGAGGATCGGCAAGTGTTTCCCATTGTTTTCAATGAGGAACTTTGCATTACACTCAAGTGCAGATCGCACGCTGTGCGACGTATTCTACTGTCCCATTGAAAACAAGGGGTGATGCGTTCCGAGGAACGCAAAAAGACAGGACATGCAACGGCTTTTTTACCGTATTGCTCATGTATATGACTCCTTTCAAAAGAATGGGGTCTGTATTCATGCGTCTCGCAACACACAAATCTCGCACGAGTTTCTTGGCTGTGGCAACAAAATATACTTGATATGCGACACATTCAAAATCTACAATAAAAGCCACCAGTTCAGAAGTTTTTTCTAAAGTTAATGTGAGTGTTGGGAGTTGATATTATTTGAAGATTCTTCAAATATCTGGCTTCACATTATGGTCACCCTCTTGCATCCAATCCTTACGCTTAGCCTTGCAGTGCGTTTCTGGACACGGTAACCCTTCTATAATTTGGCATCAGCTGATCTCTGTGGCAGAGTTCCTCTGCATTTATTTACACTAACTTTACCCCTTGCAGGTGGTACTTGGGCAAGATTACACGAAGAGAGTCGGAGCGCCTGCTGCTCAACCAAGAGAATCCACGCGGGACGTTCCTTGTGCGAGAGAGCGAGACCACCAAAGGTGAAGGGCATAACAGTACATATAGTAGTTGTATACGGTTGTGGACAATATTGGGCCATGCCCACATGACCAAATTGGCGTTGGAAAACTCTAATGTGAATTTCAGTGGAAATCTGGGTCATAAAGCCATACATTCAAGGCTGTGTTTACACAGAGTGCGATGTAGGTCAGTGACCATCTGAACTACATTGCACTCGTTTAGCCTGCACTTTTCTGGCATGTGTAATGTGGGATTCACATCGCAGCAAATGATCACACGTGCTTCCCATAGTTAAAATGGTAAATGCCTTTCATTTGCATGCAAATCGGATGGCATTCAAGTGCGATGCAATTTTTTTTTTTCTTTACGTTCCCATAGGAAATAATTTTCTATTCTTGAACAAGAATAGGACATGCTGCGATCTTTCAATTGCAGACTCCTGGTCTGAAATTAAAAAATCACTCATATATTAACCCATTGAAAAGGATGGGTTCTTTTTACATGCGAGTTCTGTCCATCCCACAATTAAACAGAACTCATACATGAAAATCATTCGTATAAATATAACCTAAGGGCTCATTCACACGACCGTGATTTTGTTGCGTATTGATGCACAACCGCGTGACATGAAAGTGAATGGAGTCAATGAAAGTAAATCAACTCTTATTGATCCATGTGTGTGGGAACACTGCATGTGGATATACATGAGAAATAGATCGCAGCGCACTCTATTTCTTGGTTAGCCTGCAGTGTAAGCCCTATTTTCTATAGGCATCGTATACAACACTGTCCATACACAATATATTGTGTATGGGCGGCGATACATACACAACCCCACTATGAAAGAAGTTAAAAAAAAAAAAAGATGGTCAAACTGCACATGACAACGTGCGGGAGATTCGGGCACTTGCTGCCATATACACTCTCTGGCGGCAAGGTAGGCACCACAAAGACCGGTGAAACACTACAGGCCACCTGCAGCGTTGTACGCATACGGTCCTGTGAAATGAGGCTTGCGTATAGATTTCTGATGCGGATTTGCATCATAGCTGCTGTGCATCCACACACAGATTAACCAATCCATGCGCATTAAAACGAAACGCGGATTTCAAATCTGCTGATGGGGGGGAAAAAAACTGCACCCTTTTACACTACTGCATGAATTCCCATTTAAACAAATTGGACACAGCATTCATTTTGCTGCAGATTCATAGCAAATTCCGCCGAGTGTACACGGCCCTTTTTAAGGGTAAACTCAAGTTTTTTTAATAGGAGAAAAAAATAAAACCTGAGCGTTTCCCATTGCAGTTACTCTTTTAGAATTTCAGAAACTTCTACATATGCCGAACTGCTTCCCAAATCTGTTTGGTGCCAACTACTAATCAGCGGGTTGACAACTACTGATCTGCACAAAAGATGGGGGGCTGCAGGTGGGTATTCATACGAGGAAGGAGAAAGGAAGCTGACGAGCGAATCCCAGCGCTGGAAGGAGGAGGCCTGGGAAGGAGGACTTTTTTTTTTTTTTTCTTGTCCCCCTGCTGGAGGTAACTAAATAGGAACAGAGCGGGTTGTGTGCGCGCCAGGAGGGGTGAAGGGGGCCGCTGCTATACATGCACAGAGCTTCTTAGAAAACAAGTGGAGATGTGTAATCTCTCATTCCTCTTGCCTATTTTGCACATCTCCTCCTCAGTTGCTCTTTCCCCGCCGCCCCTCTGTCAGGCCTGCCTCTGGCTGAGCGGGGAGGGGGCACATTTCGTATAGGGGGGAGCTGCAGTAAGTGGGTCAGTGAGATGAATATCCGTGTTACCCGTAGCAACTAGAAGCGATGTGTTTGCTTGCGGCCTCAGGGCTCCACTTTCCCTTTTCCCTCTTGTGCATGGTGCTAGGGGGAGACGCTGTGTAGTTCAGCCCTAATATATTTCTTTTCATGCTCTAGTAATGGGCGGCTCGGGATGACACAAAGCCACCGGCTATTTCCCTCACATCCTCGCAGAACTCAGTCTGATTCTTCAGTAGTCTCGACTCTGTCTCAAGCCGTTACTCGATCTTACTTTGATGTCTTCCCCCAGAAGGAGAGCAGATCTGACAGTGTGCATCCAACGTCTCCGGTCCTCCTATCTAGCTATTTGTGCGCTCGCTCTCCACTACGTAACATTTTTCTGCATTTGTCACAATACATTTTTAGTCTCCTCTTCTCACAGACTAAATGTTTCAGACTCTTCTTCTCTTGGTCTGGGTTGGAAAATCACAGCAACAAAAATGCCATAAATAACGGGAGTAATTACTCAAAAAATGGACGGCTTGAGCCACAGATGAACGCATTTTGGGAATTTTTGTTCGTTGTGGCAGGAGTTGTGCAGTGACCGTGGCGGTATGGATTCATTGAGCCCACTCCTCTTTTTATTTTTTCATAGTTGACCTCAATATTCAGAACTAGGCTTATCCTACATATCCAGTATATTACTGTATATATGGGAATTTCTAGCTGTTCTCGCAGCCAATCGGAAAGGATGAAGTGCTGCCACACTTTCCTTTTATTCCAGGCATAATTATAAGAAAACTATTTAACCCCTTTAACACTATACATGAGCACTGCAATACCCGTTCTGCAACGCCCTCAGCGTAATCACATGCTGCTGGTTGGATCATGCAGGGAGATGCAGGAATCATCCCAAAGGAAGACCGAAGGAAATTCTCCACTGTACTCCTTCCAATAAAAACGGAGCTTTATTCAAATGGATGCATGGAACATGTAAGATACTGGCGCGGTTTGAGCATCTAGTACTCTTAATCACAGCTAAAACCATTAGTATGATGGACACTTAAATACATGTAGAAGACAAGAAAATAACCAACTATAAAGGAGGCGCAAGTAAAGGTGGCGTTATCAATATATTATCCCATAGGTGGTGAAAGTAAATCAATGCTTGGAACATCCAGTAAAGACGTATATGTAATACCCCTTTTATACACAACGATTATCGCTCAAAAGCCGTCTTTTGAGTGATATTCGGTATGTCTAAACGCGCGGCCATCATGCAGTTTTCGTTAATAATTCGCTCATCGTTGTCTTTCAGCTAGCTGAGAGACCAGAATGAGTCTTATCAGGACCGAGCACTGAATTCTCAGTGGGATACAACTGATACTATTGTTTCAGCTGGTATCCCGCTCGGAGAACACAGCAGAAGTATGCAGCAGACTACGCTCCAGCTGTCTTCTGTATACTCCGCTCGGAGCACTCAGCTATATACCTGCTGAGCGCTCCAAGATCACAGCAGTTCTCGGAGCACGTGAATGCACACAGCAATTATCGCTCAAAAGATTGCCTTTGAGTGAATTTTGAGCGATAATC